>NW_026778207.1:1800000-2100000 GCF_025265405.1 Mesoplodon densirostris
CTTCTTCCTGCCGGGAAATTAGAGTGACATGTGCCCGTCCAAATGCCTAACAGCTACTCTCTCATGGGTTCTCCCTCGTCCCTTCCATCCTCTGCCAAATTGGGAACCTGTGCAAACCAGGAGGTTAAAGGGCCTGTCTCTCCAAGTTGGGAGATTGATAGTAAGGCAGTTGGAAAGTCAAACTGGAGCACCAGGAGAGGGACTATTCATTGAGTTTTAGAAACCTTTCGTATTCACAGTGTGTCCATTCTCTAGGTTTCCTGTACATTTTATAGCTGTAGTAATATTCCCTTGAACCTGGAGAGTTGGGACCCATGGAATGGGGGCCATGCATTATTGCTTGAAAGGGTCTGCATTTGCTCACCCAATCTCACCAATCCTCTCAGTCCCAAGTGTCCAGCCTTATGCCACATCCAGCTGTCATTGTAGATAGGGTCTTTCCAGGTTTCCTCAGACACCCTGAAGGAATTGTAAAGAATTTCCCTGTTTTTTGGTTTTGCTTTTGAAATTCCTTTTTATAGTGGGTTTGAGCTGATTCTCGCTGCCATGTTTATGCCACTCTAGACACACTTGATTCCCTTATGGAGTCATATCAATACATAGGTTTTAAGATTCTTACTAGTCAGATATATTCCTCTGCGGGAAATATGGGGTTTTGAGTCTCTTTCACTGAGGAAGGTGTAGGTCTTGTCTATTCCAAAGTTGGTTTTTGGAACGGTCCCTGTGCTTATATCAAACTCTGGTTTTATGCATCACCCGACCTATCCATCCCCTTTATGCAGGCATAAGTGTGTTTTCTAAATGTGAGACTCTGTTCTCTTTCCTAACTCAGTTCACGTGTAGCCATGTTTACAGGATCTTCATAAGTGATATCTTATGATAAGTTTCTTTTTTCTGTGTGACTTATTTCACTTAGAATCATCGTACCTGAATCCACTCACTTTGCTGCTACTGGTCTTATGACATTGATTTCATCGCTGAGGGATATTCCATCATACGTAAGTACCACAATGTTTTGAACCATTTTTATATTTCCTTGGATATTTAAGGTGTACCCAAGTTGAGGTTCTTGTAGTCAGTGCAGCCCTAAATTTGGAGGTGGCTCTTTCTTATTGATTTTCAGTTTTCCCAAGGTATATTCCCTAGACTGGAAGTGGCCTTGGCTCTGTAGCTCTGTTGTTTACTTGTTTTAGGGAACACAATGCACTCCTCCAGTGAGGCAGTTGGCAATTTACATCCCGCCCATCAGCATAACAAGGCTCCCAGTTCTCCAGGGCCTGTCTTGCCTTTCTAGTTTTTACACATTTTGTGGATGTCCCTTTTGACCGGTGGGAAATGATACTTCTTTGTTGTGCAGATTTGCATTGCCCGCTTACTTGCTTGGCCAAAAAGGGCGTATGCGTTTTCTCCTAAATATATTCAGGAGAAAACGCATACGCCCTTTTTTGGCCAAGTGCACCATTGTCCAAGTTGTGCCCCTCTTCCTGTGCTTTACAGGCGATTCCAACGTACCTCTTGAAATCTGTTTCCTGCTATTTTGCCTCACTTTCAAGTCCGCCTCGTTGACTTCCCTCAACAGATTTTCGGACGATAGTTGTCCTTTATCACTCTGCCAGTATGTGAATTGCTGTGCCCCTGAGCTCCATTTCTCAACTCGTTTTTTGGGAGCTGAACGCAAGTCCAAAATTTTGGATCATGTCCTATACTGGTTCCCGGTGGGTGGCTGAGACTTTGGTTAATTCTTCTTCCTGCCGGGAAATTAGAGTGACATGTGCCCGTCCAAATGCCTAACAGCTACTCTCTCATGGGTTCTCCCTCGTCCCTTCCATCCTCTGCCAAATTGGGAACCTGTGCAAACCAGGAGGTTAAAGGGCCTGTCTCTCCAAGTTGGGAGATTGATAGTAAGGCAGTTGGAAAGTCAAACTGGAGCACCAGGAGAGGGACTATTCGTTGAGTTTTAGAAACCTTTCGTATTCACAGTGTGTCCATTCTCTAGGTTTCCTGTACATGTTATAGCTGTAGTAATATTCCCTTGAACCTGGAGAGTTGGGACCCATTGAATGGGGGCCATGCATTATTGCTTGAAAGGGTCTGCATTTGCTCACCCAATCTCACCAATCCTCTCAGTCCCAAGTGTCCAGCCTTATGCCACATCCAGCTGTCATTGTAGATAGGGTCTTTCCAGGTTTCCTCAGACACCCTGAAGGAATTGTAAAGAATTTCCCTGTTTTTTGGTTTTGCTTTTGAAATTCCTTTTTATAGTGGGTTTGAGCTGATTCTCGCTGCCATGTTTATGCCACTCTAGACACACTTGATTCCCTCATGGAGTCATATCAATACATAGGTTTTAAGATTCTTACTAGTCAGATATATTCCTCTGCGGGAAATATGGGGTTTTGAGTCTCTTTCACTGAGGAAGGTGTAGGTCTTGTCTATTCCAAAGTTGGTTTTTTGAACGGTCCCTGTGCTTATATCAAACTCTGGTTTTATGCATCACCCCACCTCTCCATCCCCTTTATGCAGGCATAAGAGTGTTTTCTAAATGTGAGACTCTGTTCTCTTTCCTAACTCAGTTCACGTGTAGCCATGTTTACAGGATCTTCATAAGTGATATCTTATGATAACTTCCTTTTTCTGTGTGACTTATTTCACTTAGAATCATTGTACCTGAATCCACTCACTTTGCTGCTTCTGGTCTTATGACATTGATTTCATGGCTGAGGGATATTCCATCGTACGTAAGTACCACAATGTTTTGAACCATTTTTATATTTCCTGGGATATTTAAGGTGTACCCAAGTTGAGGTTCTTGTAGTCAGTGCAGCCCTAAATTTGGAGGTGGCTCTTTCTTATTGATTTTCAGTTTTCCCAAGGTATATTCCCTAGACTGGAAGTGGCCTTGGCTCTGTAGCTCTGTTGTTTACTTGTTTTAGGGAACACAATGCACTCCTCCAGTGAGGCAGTTGGCAGTTTACATCCCGCCCATCAGCATAACAAGGCTCCCAGTTCTCCAGGGCCTGTCTTGCCTTTCTGGTTTTTACACATTTTGTGGATGTCCCTTTTGACCGGTGGGAAATGATACTTCTTTGTAGTGCAGATTTGCATTGCCCGCTTACTTGCTTGGCCAAAAAGGGCGTATGCGTTTTCTCCTGAATATATTCAGGAGAAAACGCATACGCCCGTTTTTGGCCAAGTGCACCATTCTCCAAGTTGTGCCCCTCTTCCTGTGCTTTACAGGCGATTCCAACGTACCTCTTGAAATCTATTTCCTGCTATTTTGCCTCGCTTTCAAGTCCGCCTCGTTGACTTCCCTCAACAGATTTTTGGACGATAGTTGTCCTTTATCACTCTGCCAGTTTGTGAATTGCTGTGCCCCTGAGCTCCATTTCTCAACTCGTTTTTTGTGAGCTGAACGCAAGTCCAAAATTTTGGATCATGTCCTATACTGGTTCCTGGTGGGTGGCTGAGACTTTGGTTAATTCTTCTTCCTGCCGGGAAATTAGAGTGACATGTGCCCGTCCAAATGCCTAACAGCTACTCTCTCATGGGTTCTCCCTCGTCCCTTCCATCCTCTGCCAAATTGGGAACCTGTGCAAACCAGGAGGTTAAAGGGCCTGTCTCTCCAAGTTGGGAGATTGATAGTAAGGCAGTTGGAAAGTCAAACTGGAGCACCAGGAGAGGGACTATTCGTTGAGTTTTAGAAACCTTTCGTATTCACAGTGTGTACATTCTCTAGGTTTCCTGTACATGTTATAGCTGTAGTAATATTCCCTTGAACATGGAGAGTTGGGACCCATGGAATGGGGGCCATGCATTATTGCTTGAAAGGGTCTGCATTTCCTCACCCAATCTCACCAATCCTCTCAGTCCCAAGTGTCCAGCCTTATGCCACATCCAGCTGTCATTGTAGATAGGGTCTTTCCAGGTTTCCTCAGACACCCTGAAGGAATTGTAAAGAATTTCCCTGTTTTTTGGTTTTGCTTTTGAAATTCCTTTTTATAGTGGGTTTGAGCTGATACTCGCTGCCATGTTTATGCCACTCTAGACACACTTGATTCCCTTATGGAGACATATCAATACATAGGTTTTAAGATTCTTACTAGTCAGATATATTCCTCTGTGGGAAATATGGGGTTTTGAGTCTCTTTCACTGAGGAAGGTGTCGGTCCTGTCAGTTCCAAAGTTGGTTTTTGAAACGGTCCCTGTGCTTATATCAAACTCTGGTTTTATGCATCACCCCACCTTTCCTTCCCCTTTATGCAGGCATAAGAGTGTTTTCTAAATGTGAGACTCTGTTCTCTTTCCTAACTCAGTTCACATGTAGCCATGTTTACAGGATCTTCATAAGTGATATCTTATGATAAGTTTCTTTTTCTGTGTGACTTATTTCACTTAGAATCATCGTACCTGAATCCACTCACTTTGCCGCTACTGGTCTTATGACATTGATTTCATGGCTGAGGGATATTCCATCGTACGTAAGTACCACAATGTTTTGAACCATTTTTATATTTCCTGGGATATTTAAGGTGTACCCAAGTTGAGGTTCTTGTAGTCAGTGCAGCCCTAAATTTGGAGGTGGCTCTTTCTTATTGATTTTCAGTTTTCCCAAGGTATATTCCCTAGACTGGAAGTGGCCTTGGCTCTGTAGCTCTGTTGTTTACTTGTTTTAGGGAACACAATGCACTCCTCCAGTGAGGCAGTTGGCAATTTACATCCCGCCCATCAGCATAACAAGGCTCCCAGTTCTCCAGGGCCTGTCTTGCCTTTCTGGTTTTTACACATTTTGTGGATGTCCCTTTTGACCGGTGGGAAATGATACTTCTTTGTAGTGCAGATTTGCATTGCCCGCTTACTTGCTTGGCCAAAAAGGGCGTATGCGTTTTCTCCTGAATATATTCAGGAGAAAACGCATACGCCCGTTTTTGGCCAAGTGCACCATTCTCCAGGTTGTGCCCCTCTTCCTGTGCTTTACAGGCGATTCCAACGTACCTCTTGAAATCTATTTCCTGCTATTTTGCCTCGCTTTCAAGTCCGCCTCGTTGACTTCCCTCAACAGATTTTTGGACGATAGTTGTCCTTTATCACTCTGCCAGTTTGTGAATTGCTGTGCCCCTGAGCTCCATTTCTCAACTCGTTTTTTGTGAGCTGAACGCAAGTCCAAAATTTTGGATCATGTCCTATACTGGTTCCCGGTGGGTGGCTGAGACTTTGGTTAATTCTTCTTCCTGCCGGGAAATTAGAGTGACATGTGCCCGTCCAAATGCCTAACAGCTACTCTCTCATGGGTTCTCCCTCGTCCCTTCCATCCTCTGCCAAATTGGGAACCTGTGCAAACCAGGAGGTTAAAGGGCCTGTCTCTCCAAGTTGGGAGATTGATAGTAAGGCAGTTGGAAAGTCAAACTGGAGCACCAGGAGAGGGACTATTCGTTGAGTTTTAGAAACCTTTCGTATTCACAGTGTGTACATTCTCTAGGTTTCCTGTACATGTTATAGCTGTAGTAATATTCCCTTGAACATGGAGAGTTGGGACCCATGGAATGGGGGCCATGCAGTATTGCTTGAAAGGGTCTGCATTTGCTCACCCAATCTCACCAATCCTCTCAGTCCCAAGTGTCCAGCCTTATGCCACATCCAGCTGTCATTGTAGATAGGGACTTTCCAGGTTTCCTCAGACACCCTGAAGGAATTGTAAAGAATTTCCCTGTTTTTTGTTTTTGCTTTTGAAATTCCTTTTTATAGTGGGTTTGAGCTGATACTCGCTGCCATGTTTATGCCACTCTAGACACACTTGATTCCCTTATGGAGACATATCAATACATAGGTTTTAAGATTCTTACTAGTCAGATATATTCCTCTGTTGGAAATATGGGGTTTTGAGTCTCTTTCACTGAGGAAGGTGTCTGTCCTGTCAGTTCCAAAGTTGGTTTTTGAAACGGTCCCTGTGCTTATATCAAACTCTGGTTTTATGCATCACCCCACCTCTCCTTCCCCTTTATGCAGGCATAAGAGTGTTTTCTAAATGTGAGACTCTGTTCTCTTTCCTAACTCAGTTCACATGTAGCCATGTTTACAGGATCTTCATAAGTGATATCTTATGATAAGTTTCTTTTTCTGTGTGACTTATTTCACTTAGAATCATCGTACCTGAATCCACTCACTTTGCCGCTACTGGTCTTATGACATTGATTTCATGGCTGAGGGATATTCCATCGTACGTAAGTACCACAATGTTTTGAACCATTTTTATATTTCCTGGGATATTTAAGGTGTACCCAAGTTGAGGTTCTTGTAGTCTGTGCAGCCCTAAATTTGGAGGTGGCTCTTTCTTATTGATTTTCAGTTTTCCCCAGGTATATTCCCTAGACTGGAAGTGGCCTTGGCTCTGTAGCTCTGTTGTTTACTTGTTTTAGGGAACACAATGCACTCCTCCAGTGAGGCAGTTGGCAATTTACATCCCGCCCATCAGCATAACAAGGCTCCCAGTTCTCCAGGGCCTGTCTTGCCTTTCTGGTTTTTACACATTTTGTGGATGTCCCTTTTGACCGGTGGGAAGTGATACTTCTTTGTAGTGCAGATTTGCATTGCCCGCTTGCTTGCTTGGCCAAAAAGGGTGTATGCGTTTTCTCCTGAATATATTCAGGAGAAAACGCATACGCCCTTTTTGGCCAAGTGCACCATTGTCCAAGTTGTGCCCCTCTTCCTGTGCTTTACAGGCGATTCCAAGGTACCTCTTGAAATCTGTTTCCTGCTATTTTGCCTCGCTTTCAAGTCCGCCTCGTTGACTTCCCTCAACAGATTTTTGGACGATAGTTGTCCTTTATCACTCTGCCAGTTTGTGAATTGCTGTGCCCCTGAGCTCCATTTCTCAACTCGTTTTTTGTGAGCTGAACGCAAGTCCAAAATTTTGGATCATGTCCTATACTGGTTCCCGGTGGGTGGCTGAGACTTTGGTTAATTCTTCTTCCTGCCGGGAAATTAGAGTGACATGTGCCCGTCCAAATGCCTAACAGCTACTCTCTCATGGGTTCTCCCTCGTCCCTTCCATCCTCTGCCAAATTGGGAACCTGTGCAAACCAGGAGGTTAAAGGGCCTGTCTCTCCAAGTTGGGAGATTGATAGTAAGGCAGTTGGAAAGTCAAACTGGAGCACCAGGAGAGGGACTATTCGTTGAGTTTTAGAAACCTTTCGTATTCACAGTGTGTCCATTCTCTAGGTTTCCTGTACATGTTATAGCTGTAGTAATATTCCCTTGAACATGGAGAGTTGGGACCCATGGAATGGGGGCCATGCATTATTGCTTGAAAGGGTCTGCATTTGCTCACCCAATCTCACCAATCCTCTCAGTCCCAAGTGTCCAGCCTTATGCCACATCCAGCTGTCATTGTAGATAGGGTCTTTCCAGGTTTCCTCAGACACCCTGAAGGAATTGTAAAGAATTTCCCTGTTTTTTGGTTTTGCTTTTGAAATTCCTTTTTATAGTGGGTTTGAGCTGATTCTCGCTGCCATGTTTATGCCACTCTAGACACACTTGATTCCCTTATGGAGTCATATCAATACATAGGTTTTAAGATTCTTACTAGTCAGATATATTCCTCTGCGGGAAATATGGGGTTTTGAGTCTCTTTCACTGAGGAAGGTGTAGGTCTTGTCTATTCCAAAGTTGGTTTTTGGAACGGTCCCTGTGCTTAAATCAAACTCTGGTTTTATGCATCACCCCACCTCTCCTTCCCCTTTATGCAGGCATAAGAGTGTTTTCTAAATGTGAGACTCTGTTCTCTTTCCTAACTCAGTTCACGTGTAGCCATGTTTACAGTATCTTCATAAGTGATATCTTATGATAAGTTTCTTTTTCTGTGTGACTTATTTCACTTAGAATCATCGTACCTGAATCCACTCACTTTGCTGCTACTGGTCTTATGACATTGATTTCATGGCTGAGGGATATTCCATCGTACGTAAGTACCACAATGTTTTGAACCATTTTTATATTTCCTGGGATATTTAAGGTGTACCCAAGTTGAGGTTCTTGTAGTCAGTGCAGCCCTAAATTTGGAGGTGGCTCTTTCTTATTGATTTTCAGTTTTCCCAAGGTATATTCCCTAGACTGGAAGTGGCCTTGGCTCTGTAGCTCTGTTGTTTACTTGTTTTAGGGAACACAATGCACTCCTCCAGTGAGGCAGTTGGCAGTTTACATCCCGCCCATCAGCATAACAAGGCTCCCTGTTCTCCAGGGCCTGTCTTGCCTTTCTGGTTTTTACACATTTTGTGGATGTCCCTTTTGACCGGTGGGAAGTGATACTTCTTTGTAGTGCAGATTTGCATTGCCTGCTTGCTTGCTTGGCCAAAAAGGGCGTATGCGTTTTCTCCTGAATATATTCAGGAGAAAACGCATACGCCCTTTTTGGCCAAGTGCACCATTGTCCAAGTTGTGCCCCTCTTCCTGTGCTTTACAGGCGATTCCAACGTACCTCTTGAAATCTGTTTCCTGCTATTTTGCCTCACTTTCAAGTCCGCCTCGTTGACTTCCCTCAACAGATTTTTGGACGATAGTTGTCCTTTATCACTCTGCCAGTTTGTGAATTGCTGTGCCCCTGAGCTCCATTTCTCAACTCGTTTTTTGTGAGCTGAACGCAAGTCCAAAATTTTGGATCATGTCCTATACTGGTTCCCGGTGGGTGGCTGAGACTTTGGTTAATTCTTCTTCCTGCCGGGAAATTAGAGTGACATGTGCCCGTCCAAATGCCTAACAGCTACTCTCTCATGGGTTCTCCCTCGTCCCTTCCATCCTCTGCCAAATTGGGAACCTGTGCAAACCAGGAGGTTAAAGGGCCTGTCTCTCCAAGTTGGGAGATTGATAGTAAGGCAGTTGGAAAGTCAAACTGGAGCACCAGGAGACGGACTATTCGTTGAGTTTTAGAAACCTTTCGTATTCACAGTGTGTCCATTCTCTAGGTTTCCTGTACATGTTATAGCTGTAGTAATATTCCCTTGAACCTGGAGAGTTGGGACCCATGGAATGGGGGCCATGCATTATTGCTTGAAAGGGTCTGCATTTGCTCACCCAATCTCACCAATCCTCTCAGTCCCAAGTGTCCAGCCTTATGCCACATCCAGCTGTCATTGTAGATAGGGTCTTTCCAGGTTTCCTCAGACACCCTGAAGGAATTGTAAAGAATTTCCCTGTTTTTTGGTTTTGCTTTTGAAATTCCTTTTTATAGTGGGTTTGAGCTGATTCTCGCTGCCATGTTTATGCCACTCTAGACACACTTGATTCCCTTATGGAGACATATCAATACATAGGTTTTAAGATTCTTACTAGTCAGATATATTCCTCTGTGGGAAATATGGGGTTTTGAGTCTCTTTCACTAAGGAAGGTGTCGGTCTTGTCAATTCCAAAGTTGGTTTTTGAAACGGTCCCTGTGCTTATATCAAACTCTGGTTTTATGCATCACCCCACCTCTCCTTCCCCTTTATGCAGGCATAAGAGTGTTTTCTAAATGTGAGACTCTGTTCTCTTTCCTAACTCAGTTCACGTGTAGCCATGTTTACAGGATCTTCATAAGTGATATCTTATGATAAGTTTCTTTTTCTGTGTGACTTATTTCACTTAGAATCATCGTACCTGAATCCACTCACTTTGCTGCTACTGGTCTTATGACATTGATTTCATGGCTGAGGGATATTCCATCGTACGTAAGTACCACAATGTTTTGAACCATTTTTATATTTCCTGGGATATTTAAGGTGTACCCAAGTTGAGGTTCTTGTAGTCAGTGCAGCCCTAAATTTGGAGGTGGCTCTTTCTTATTGATTTTCAGTTTTCCCAAGGTATATTCCCTAGACTGGAAGTGGCCTTGGCTCTGTAGCTCTGTTGTTTACTTGTTTTAGGGAACACAATGCACTCCTCCAGTGAGGCAGTTGGCAATTTACATCCCGCCCATCAGCATAACAAGGCTCCCAGTTCTCCAGGGCCTGTCTTGCCTTTCTGGTTTTTACACATTTTGTGGATGTCCCTTTTGACCGGTGGGAAGTGATACTTCTTTGTAGTGCAGATTTGCATTGCCCGCTTGCTTGCTTGGCCAAAAAGGGCGTATGCGTTTTCTCCTGAATATATTCAGGAGAAAACGCATACGCCCTTTTTGGCCAAGTGCACCATTGTCCAAGTTGTGCCCCTCTTCCTGTGCTTTACAGGCGATTCCAAGGTACCTCTTGAAATCTGTTTCCTGCTATTTTGCCTCGCTTTCAATTCCGCCTCGTTGACTTCCCTCAACAGATTTTTGGACGATAGTTGTCCTTTATCACTCTGCCAGTTTGTGAATTGCTGTGCCCCTGAGCTCCATTTCTCAACTCGTTTTTTGTGAGCTGAACACAAGTCCAAAATTTTGGATCATGTCCTATACTGGTTCCCGGTGGGTGGCTGAGACTTTGGTTAATTCTTCTTCCTGCCGGGAAATTAGAGTGACATGTGCCCGTCCAAATGCCTAACAGCTACTCTCTCATGGGTTCTCCCTCGTCCCTTCCATCCTCTGGCAAATTGGGAACCTGTGCAAACCAGGAGGTTAAAGGGCCTGTCTCTCCAAGTTGGGAGATTGATAGTAAGGCAGTTGGAAAGTCAAACTGGAGCACCAGGAGAGGGACTATTCGTTGAGTTTTAGAAACCTTTCGTATTCACAGTGTGTCCATTCTCTAGGTTTCCTGTACATGTTATAGCTGTAGTAATATTCCCTTGAACCTGGAGAGTTGGGACCCATGGAATGGGGGCCATGCATTATTGCTTTAAAGGGTCTGCATTTGCTCACCCAATCTCACCAATCCTCTCAGTCCCAAGTGTCCAGCCTTATGCCACATCCAGCTGTCATTGTAGATAGGGTCTTTCCAGGTTTCCTCAGACACCCTGAAGGAATTGTAAAGAATTTCCCTGTTTTTTGGTTTTGCTTTTGAAATTCCTTTTTATAGTGGGTTTGAGCTGATTCTCGCTGCCATGTTCATGCCACTCTAGACACACTTGTTTCCCTTATGGAGACATATCAATACATAGGATTTAAGATTCTTACTAGTCAGATATATTCCTCTGCGGGAAATATGGGGTTTTGAGTCTCTTTCACTGAGGAAGGTGTAGGTCTTGTCTATTCCAAAGTTGGTTTTTGGAACGGTCCCTGTGCTTATATCAAACTCTGGTTTTATGCATCACCCCACCTCTCCTTCCCCTTTATGCAGGCATAAGAGTGTTTTCTAAATGTGAGACTCTGTTCTCTTTCCTAACTCTGTTCACGTGTAGCCATGTTTACAGGATCTTCATAAGTGATATCTTATGATAAGTTTCTTTTTCTGTGTGACTTATTTCACTTAGAATCATCGTACCTGAATCCACTCACTTTGCTGCTACTGGTCTTATGACATTGATTTCATCGCTGAGGGATATTCCATCATACGTAAGTACCACAATGTTTTGAACCATTTTTATATTTCCTGGGATATTTAAGGTGTACCCAAGTTGAAGTTCTTGTAGTCAGTGCAGCCCTAAATTTGGAGGTGGCTCTTTCTTATTGATTTTCAGTTTTCCCAAGGTATATTCCCTAGCCTGGAAGTGGCCTTGGCTCTGTAGCTCTGTTGTTTACTTGTTTTAGGGAACACAATGCACTCCTCCAGTGAGGCAGTTGGCAGTTTACATCCCGCCCATCAGCATAACAAGGCTCCCAGTTCTCCAGGGCCTGTCTTGCCTTTCTGGTTTTTACACATTTTGTGGATGTCCCTTTTGACCGGTGGGAAGTGATACTTCTTTGTAGTGCAGATTTGCATTGCCCGCTTGCTTGCTTGGCCAAAAAGGGCGTATGCGTTTTCTCCTGAATATATTCAGGAGAAAACGCATACGCCCTTTTTGGCCAAGTGCACCATTGTCCAAGTTGTGCCCCTCTTCCTGTGCTTTACAGGCGATTCCAACGTACCTCTTGAAATCTGTTTCCTGCTATTTTGCCTCGCTTTCAAGTCCGCCTCGTTGACTTCCCTCAACAGATTTTTGGACGATAGTTGTCCTTTATCACTCTGCCAGTTTGTGAATTGCTGTGCCCCTGAGCTCCATTTCTCAACTCGTTTTTTGTGAGCTGAACGCAAGTCCAAAATTTTGGATCATGTCCTATACTGGTTCCCGGTGGGTGGCTGAGACTTTGGTTAATTCTTCTTCCTGCCGGGAAATTAGAGTGACATGTGCCCGTCCAAATGCCTAACAGCTACTCTCTCATGGGTTCTCCCTCGTCCCTTCCATCCTCTGCCAAATTGGGAACCTGTGCAAACCAGGAGGTTAAAGGGCCTGTCTCTCCAAGTTGGGAGATTGATAGTAAGGCAGTTGGAAAGTCAAACTGGAGCACCAGGAGAGGGACTATTCGTTGAGTTTTAGAAACCTTTCGTATTCACAGTGTGTCCATTCTCTAGGTTTCCTGTACATGTTATAGCTGTAGTAATATTCCCTTGAACCTGGAGAGTTGGGACCCATGGAATGGGGGCCATGCATTATTGCTTGAAAGGGTCTGCATTTGCTCACCCAATCTCACCAATCCTCTCAGTCCCAAGTGTCCAGCCTTATGCCACATCCAGCTGTCATTGTAGATAGGGTCTTTCCAGGTTTCCTCAGACACCCTGAAGGAATTGTAAAGAATTTCCCTGTTTTTTGGTTTTGCTTTTGAAATTCCTTTTTATAGTGGGTTTGAGCTGATTCTCGCTGCCATGTTTATGCCACTCTAGACACACTTGATTCCCTTATGGAGACATATCAATACATAGGTTTTAAGATTCTTACTAGTCAGATATATTCCTCTGTGGGAAATATGGGGTTTTGAGTCTCTTTCACTAAGGAAGGTGTCGGTCTTGTCAATTCCAAAGTTGGTTATTGGAACGGTCCCTGTGCTTATATCAAACTCTGGTTTTATGCATCACCCCACCTCTCCTTCCCCTTTATGCTGGCATAAGAGTGTTTTCTAAATGTGAGACTCTGTTCTCTTTCCTAACTCAGTTCACGTGTAGCCATGTTTACAGGATCTTCATAAGTGATATCTTATGATAAGTTTCTTTTTCTGTGTGACTTATTTCACTTAGAATCATCGTACCTGAATCCACTCACTTTGCTGCTACTGGTCTTATGACATTGATTTCATGGCTGAGGGATATTCCATCGTACGTAAGTACCACAATATTTTGAACCATTTTTATATTTCCTGGGATATTTAAGGTGTACCCAAGTTGAGGTTCTTGTAGTCAGTGCAGCCCTAAATTTGGAGGTGGCTCTTTCTTATTGATTTTCAGTTTTCCCAAGGTATATTCCCTAGACTGGAAGTGGCCTTGGCTCTGTAGCTCTGTTGTTTACTTGTTTTAGGGAACACAATGCACTCCTCCAGTGAGGCAGTTGGCAATTTACATCCCGCCCATCAGCATAACAAGGCTCCCAGTTCTCCAGGGCCTGTCTTGCCTTTCTGATTTTTACACATTTTGTGGATGTCCCTTTTGACCGTTGGGAAATGATACTTCTTTGTAGTGCAGATTTGCATTGCCTGCTTGCTTGCTTGGCCAAAAAGGGTGTATGCGTTTTCTCCTGAATATATTCAGGAGAAAACGCATATGCCTTTTTGGCCAAGTGCACCATTGTCCAAGTTGTGCCCCTCTTCCTGTGCTTTACAGGCGATTCCAACGTACCTCTTGAAATCTATTTCCTGCTATTTTGCCTCGCTTTCAAGTCCGCCTCGTTGACTTCCCTCAACAGATTTTTGGACGATAGTTGTCCTTTATCACTCTGCCAGTTTGTGAATTGCTGTGCCCCTGAGCTCCATTTCTCAACTCGTTTTTTGTGAGCTGAACGCAAGTCCAAAATTTTGGATCATGTCCTATACTGGTTCCCGGTGGGTGGCTGAGACTTTGGTTAATTCTTCTTCCTGCCGGGAAATTAGAGTGACATGTGCCCGTCCAAATGCCTAACAGCTACTCTCTCATGGGTTCTCCCTCGTCCCTTCCATCCTCTGCCAAATTGGGAACCTGTGCAAACCAGGAGGTTAAAGGGCCTGTCTCTCCAAGTTGGGAGATTGATAGTAAGGCAGTTGGAAAGTCAAACTGGAGCACCAGGAGAGGGACTATTCGTTGAGTTTTAGAAACCTTTCATATTCACAGTGTGTCCATTCTCTAGGTTTCCTGTACATGTTATAGCTGTAGTAATATTCGCTTGAACATGGAGAGTTGGGACCCATGGAATGGGGGCCATGCATTATTGCTTGAAAGGGTCTGCATTTGCTCACCCAATCTCACCAATCCTCTCAGTCCCAAGTGTCCAGCCTTATGCCACATCCAGCTGTCATTGTAGATAGGGTCTTTCCAGGTTTCCTCAGACACCCTGAAGGAATTGTAAAGAATTTCCCTGTTTTTTGGTTTTGCTTTTGAAATTCCTTTTTATAGTGGGTTTGAGCTGATTCTCGCTGCCATGTTTATGCCACTCTAGACACACTTGATTCCCTTATGGAGACATATCAATACATAGGATTTAAGATTCTTACTAGTCAGATATATTCCTCTGCGGGAAATATGGGGTTTTGAGTCTCTTTCACTGAGGAAGGTGTAGGTCTTGTCTATTCCAAAGTTGGTTTTTGGAACGGTCCCTGTGCTTATATCAAACTCTGGTTTTATGCATCACCCCACCTCTCCTTCCCCTTTATGCAGGCATAAGAGTGTTTTCTAAATGTGAGACTCTGTTCTCTTTCCTAACTCAGTTCACGTGTAGCCATGTTTACAGGATCTTCATAAGTGATATCTTATGATAAGTTTCTTTTTCTGTGTGACTTATTTCACTTAGAATCATCGTACCTGAATCCACTCACTTTGCTGCTATTGGTCTTATGACATTGATTTCATCGCTGAGGGATATTCCATCATACGTAAGTACCACAATGTTTTGAACCATTTTTATATTTCCTGGGATATTTAAGGTGTACCCAAGTTGAGGTTCTTGTAGTCAGTGCAGCCCTAAATTTGGAGGTGGCTCTTTCTTATTGATTTTCAGTTTTCCCAAGGTATATTCCCTAGACTGGAAGTGGCCTTGGCTCTGTAGCTCTGTTGTTTACTTGTTTTAGGGAACACAATGCACTCCTCCAGGGAGGCAGTTGGCAGTTTACATCCCGCCCATCAGCATAACAAGGCTCCCAGTTCTCCAGGGCCTGTCTTGCCTTTCTGGTTTTTACACATTTTGTGGATGTCCCTTTTGACCGGTGGGAAATGATACTTCTTTGTAGTGCAGATTTGCATTGCCCGCTTACTTGCTTGGCCAAAAAAGGGCGTATGCGTTTTCTCCTGAATATATTCAGGAGAAAACCCATACGCCCTTTTTTGGCCAAGTGCACCATTGTCCAAGTTGTGCCCCTCTTCCTGTGCTTTACAGGCGATTCCAACGTACCTCTTGAAATCTATTTCCTGCTATTTTGCCTCGCTTTCAAGTCCGCCTCGTTGACTTCCCTCAACAGATTTTTGGACGATAGTTGTCCTTTATCACTCTGCCAGTTTGTGAATTGCTGTGCCCCTGAGCTCCATTTCTCAACTCGTTTTTTGTGAGCTGAACGCAAGTCGAAAATTTTGGATCATGTCCTATACTGGTTCCTGGTGGGTGGATGAGACTTTGGTTAATTCTTCTTCCTGCCGGGAAATTAGAGTGACATGTGCCCGTCCAAATGCCTAACAGCTACTCTCTCATGGGTTCTCCCTCGTCCCTTCCATCCTCTGCCAAATTGGGAACCTGTGCAAACCAGGAGGTTAAAGGGCCTCTCTCTCCAAGTTGGGAGATTGATAGTAAGGCAGTTGGAAAGTCAAACTGGAGCACCAGGAGAGGGACTATTCGTTGAGCTTTAGAAACCTTTCGTATTCACAGTGTGTCCATTCTCTAGGTTTCCTGTACATGTTATAGCTGTAGTAATATTCCCTTGAACCTGGAGAGTTGGGACCCATGGAATGGGGGCCATGCATTATTGCTTGAAAGGGTCTGCATTTGCTCACCCAATCTCACCAATCCTCTCAGTCCCAAGTGTCCAGCCTTATGCCACATCCAGCTGTCATTGTAGATAGGGTCTTTCCAGGTTTCCTCTGACACCCTGAAGGAATTGTAAAGAATTTCCCTGTTTTTTGGTTTTGCTTTTGAAATTCCTTTTTATAGTGGGTTTGAGCTGATTCTCGCTGCCATGTTTATGCCACTCTAGACACACTTGATTCCCTTATGGAGTCATATCAATACATAGGTTTTAAGATTCTTACTAGTCAGATATATTCCTCTGCGGGAAATATGGGGTTTTGAGTCTCTTTCACTGAGGAAGGTGTAGGTCTTGTCTATTCCAAAGTTGGTTTTTGGAACGGTCCCTGTGCTTATATCAAACTCTGGTTTTATGCATCACCCCACCTCTCCTTCCCCTTTATGCAGGCATAAGAGTGTTTTCTAAATGTGAGACTCTGTTCTCTTTCCTAACTCAGTTCACGTGTAGCCATGTTTACAGGATCTTCATAAGTGATATCTTATGATAAGTTTCTTTTTCTGTGTGACTTATTTCACTTAGAATCATCGTACCTGAATCCACTCACTTTGCTGCTACTGGTCTTATGACATTGATTTCATGGCTGAGGGATATTCCATCATACGTAAGTACCACAATGTTTCGAACCATTTTTATATTTCCTGGGATATTTAAGGTGTACCCAATTTGAGGTTCTTGTAGTCAGTGCAGCCCTAAATTTGGAGGTGGCTCTTTCTTATTGATTTTCAGTTTTCCCAAGGTATATTCCCTAGACTGGAAGTGGCCTTGGCTCTGTAGCTCTGTTGTTTACTTGTTTTAGGGAACACAATGCACTCCTCCAGTGAGGCAGTTGGCAGTTTACATCCCGCCCATCAGCATAACAAGGCTCCCAGTTCTCCAGGGCCTGTCTTGCCTTTCTGGTTTTTACACATTTTGTGGATGTCCCTTTTGACCGGTGGGAAGTGATACTTCTTTGTAGTGCAGATTTGCATTGCCCGCTTGCTTGCTTGGCCAAAAAGGGCATATGCATTTTCTCCTGAATATATTCAGGAGAAAACGCATACGCCCTTTTTGGCCAAGTGCACCATTGTCCAAGTTGTGCCCCTCTTCCTGTGCTTTACAGGCGATTCCAAGGTACCTCTTGAAATCTGTTTCCTGCTATTTTGCCTCGCTTTCAAGTCCGCCTCGTTGACTTCCCTCAACAGATTTTTGGACGATAGTTGTCCTTTATCACTCTGCCAGTTTGTGAATTGCTGTGCCCCTGAGCTCCATTTCTCAACTCGTTTTTTGTGAGCTGAACGCAAGTCGAAAATTTTGGATCATGTCCTATACTGGTTCCCGGTGGGTGGATGAGACTTTGGTTAATTCTTCTTCCTGCCGGGAAATTAGAGTGACATGTGCCCGTCCAAATGCCTAACAGCTACTCTCTCATGGGTTCTCCGTCGTCCCTTCCATCCTCTGCCAAATTGGGAACCTGTGCAAACCAGGAGGTTAAAGGGCCTGTCTCTCCATGTTGGGAGATTTATAGTAAGGCAGTTGGAAAGTCAAACTGGAGCACCAGGAGAGGGACTATTCGTTGAGTTTTAGAAACCATTCGTATTCACAGTGTGTCCATTCTCTAGGTTTCCTGTACATGTTATAGCTGTAGTAATATTCCCTTGAACCTGGAGAGTTGGGACCCATGGAATGGGGGCCATGCATTATTGCTTGAAAGGGGCTGCATTTGCTCACCCAATCTCACCAATCCTCTCAGTCCCAAGTGTCCAGCCTTATGCCACATCCAGCTGTCATTGTAGATAGGGTCTTTCCAGGTTTCCTCAGACACCCTGAAGGAATTGTAAAGAATTTCCCTGTTTTTTGGTTTTGCTTTTGAAATTCCTTTTTATAGTGGGTTTGAGCTGATTCTCGCTGCCATGTTTATGCCACTCTAGACACACTTGATTCCCTTATGGAGACATATCAATACATAGGTTTTAAGATTCTTACTAGTCAGATATATTCCTCTGTGTGAAATATGGGGTTTTGAGTCTCTTTCACTGAGGAAGGTGTCGGTCTTGTCAATTCCAAAGTTGGTTTTTGGAACGGTCCCTGTGCTTATATCAAACTCTGGTTTTATGCATCACCCCACCTCTCCTTCCCCTTTATGCAGGCATAAGAGTGTTTTCTAAATGTGAGACTCTGTTCTCTTTCCTAACTCAGTTCACGTGTAGCCATGTTTACAGGATCTTCATAAGTGATATCTTATGATAAGTTTCTTTTTCTGTGTGACTTATTTCACTTAGAATCATCGTACCTGAATCCACTCACTTTGCTGCTACTGGTCTTATGACATTGATTTCATCGCTGAGGGATATTCCATCGTACGTAAGTACCACAATGTTTTGAACCATTTTTATATTTCCTGGGATATTTAAGGTGTACCCAAGTTGAGGTTCTTGTAGTCAGTGCAGCTCTAAATTTGGAGGTGGCTCTTTCTTATTGATTTTCAGTTTTCCCAAGGTATATTCCCTAGACTGGAAGTGGCCTTGGCTCTGTAGCTCTGTTGTTTACTTGTTTTAGGGAACACAATGCACTCCTCCAGTGAGGCAGTTGGCAGTTTACATCCCGCCCATCAGCATAACAAGGCTCCCAGTTCTCCGGGGCCTGTCTTGCCTTTCTGGTTTTTACACATTTTGTGGATGTCCCTTTTGACCGGTGGGAAGTGATACTTCTTTGTAGTACAGATTTGCATTGCCCGCTTGCTTGCTTGGCCAAAAAGGGCGTATGCGTTTTCTCCTGAATATATTCAGGAGAAAACGCATACGCCCTTTTTGGCCAAGTGCACCATTGTCCAAGTTGTGCCCCTCTTCCTGTGCTTTACAGGCGATTCCAACGTACCTCTTGAAATCTGTTTCCTGCTATTTTGCCTCACTTTCAAGTCCGCCTCGTTGACTTCCCTCAACAGATTTTTGGACGATAGTTGTCCTTTATCACTCTGCCAGTTTGTGAATTGCTGTGCCCCTGAGCTCCATTTCTCAACTCGTTTTTTGTGAGCTGAACGCAAGTCCAAAATTTTGGATCATGTCCTATACTGGTTCCCGGTGGGTCGCTGATACTTTGGTTAATTCTTCCTCCTGCCGGGAAATTAGAGTGACATTTGCCCGTCCAAATGCCTAACAGCTACTCTCTCATGGGTTCTCCCTCGTCCCTTCCATCCTCTGCCAAATTGGGAACCTGTGCAAACCAGGAGGTTAAAGGGCCTGTCTCTCCAAGTTGGGAGATTGATAGTAAGGCAGTTGGAAAGTCAAACTGGAGCACCAGGAGAGGGACTATTCGTTGAGTTTTAGAAACCTTTCGTATTCACAGTGTGTCCATTCTCTAGGTTTCCTGTACATGTTATAGCTGTAGTAATATTCCCTTGAACCTGGAGAGTTGGGACCCATGGAATGGGGGCCATGCATTATTGCTTGAAAGGGTCTGCATTTGCTCACCCAATCTCACCAATCCTCTCAGTCCCAAGTGTCCAGCCTTATGCCACATCCAGCTGTCATGGTAGATAGGGTCTTTCCAGGTTTCCTCAGACACCCTGAAGGAATTGTAAAGAATTTCCGTGTTTGTTGGTTTTGCTTTTGAAATTCCTTTTTATAGTGGGTTTGAGCTGATTCTCGCTGCCATGTTTATGCCACTCTAGACACACTTGATTCCCTTATGGAGACATATCAATACATAGGTTTTAAGATTCTTACTAGTCAGATATATTCCTCTGCGGGAAATATGGGGTTTTGAGTCTCTTTCACTGAGGAAGGTGTAGGTCTTCTCTATTCCAAAGTTGGTTTTTGGAACGGTCCCTGTGCTTATATCAAACTCTGGTTTTATGCATCACCCCACCTCTCCTTCCCCTTTATGCAGGCATAAGAGTGTTTTCTAAATGTGAGACTCTGTTCTCTTTCCTAACTCAGTTCACGTGTAGCCATGTTTACAGGATCTTCATAAGTGATATCTTATGATAAGTTTCTTTTTCTGTGTGACTTATTTCACTTAGAATCATCGTACCTGAATCCACTCACTTTGCTGCTACTGGTCTTATGACATTGATTTCATGGCTGAGGGATATTCCATCGTACGTAAGTACCACAATGTTTTGAACCATTTTTATATTTCCTGGGATATTTAAGGTGTACCCAAGTTGAGGTTCTTGTAGTCAGTGCAGCCCTAAATTTGGAGGTGGCTCTTTCTTATTGATTTTCAGTTTTCCCCAGGTATATTCCCTAGACTGGAAGTGGCCTTGGCTCTGTAGCTCTGTTGTTTACTTGTTTTAGGGAACACAATGCACTCCTCCAGTGAGGCAGTTGGCAATTTACATCCCGCCCATCAGCATAACAAGGCTCCCTGTTCTCCAGGGCCTGTCTTGCCTTTCTGGTTTTTACACATTTTGTGGATGTCCCTTTTGACCGGTGGGTGGTGATACTTCTTTGTAGTGCAGATTTGCATTGCCCGCTTGCTTGCTTGGCCAAAAAGGGCGTATGCGTTTTGTCCTGAATATATTCAGGAGAAAACGCATACGCCCTTTTTGGCCAAGTGCACCATTGTCCAAGTTGTGCCCCTCTTCCTGTGCTTTACAGGCGATTCCAACGTACCTCTTGAAATCTGTTTCCTGCTATTTTGCCTCACTTTCAAGTCCGCCTCGTTGACTTCCCTCAACAGATTTTTGGACGATAGTTGTCCTTTATCACTCTGCCAGTTTGTGAATTGCTGTGCCCCTGAGCTCCATTTCTCAACTCGTTTTTTGTGAGCTGAACGCAAGTCCAAAATTTTGGATCATGTCCTATACTGGTTCCCGGTGGGTGGCTGAGACTTTGGTTAATTCTTCTTCCTGCCGGGAAATTAGAGTGACATGTGCCCGTCCAAATGCCTAACAGCTACTCTCTCATGGGTTCTCCCTCGTCCCTTCCATCCTCTGCCAAATTGGGAACCTGTGCAAACCAGGAGGTTAAAGGGCCTGTCTCTCCAAGTTGGGAGATTGATAGTAAGGCAGTTGGAAAGTCAAACTGGAGCACCAGGAGAGGGACTATTCGTTGAGTTTTAGAAACCTTTCGTATTCACAGTGTGTCCATTCTCTAGGTTTCCTGTACATGTTATAGCTGTAGTAATATTCCCTTGAACCTGGAGAGTTGGGACCCATTGAATGGGGGCCATGCATTATTGCTTGAAAGGGTCTGCATTTGCTCACCCAATCTCACCAATCCTCTCAGTCCCAAGTGTCCAGCCTTATGCCACATACAGCTGTCATTGTAGATAGGGTCTTTCCAGGTTTCCTCAGACACCCTGAAGGAATTGTAAAGAATTTCCCTGTTTTTTGGTTTTGCTTTTGAAATTCCTTTTTATAGTGGGTTTGAGCTGATTCTCGCTGCCATGTTTATGCCACTCTAGACACACTTGATTCCCTTATGGAGACATATCAATACATAGGTTTTAAGATTCTTACTAGTCAGATATATTCCTCGGTGGGAAATATGGGGTTTTGAGTCTCTTTCACTGAGGAAGGTGTCGGTCTTGTCAATTCCAAAGTTTGTTTTTGAAACGGTCCCTGTGCTTATATCAAACTCTGGTTTTATGCATCACCCCACCTCTCCTTCCCCTTTATGCAGGCATAAGCGTGTTTTCTAAATGTGAGACTCTGTTCTCTTTCCTAACTCAGTTCACGTGTAGCCATGTTTACAGGATCTTCATAAGTGATATCTTATGATAAGTTTCTTTTTCTGTGTGACTTATTTCACTTAGAATCATCGTACCTGAATCCACTCACTTTGCTGCTACTGGTCTTATGACATTGATTTCATGGCTGAGGGATATTCCATCGTACGTAAGTACCACAATGTTTTGAACCATTTTTATATTTCCTGGGATATTTAAGGTGTACCCAAGTTGAGGTTCTTGTAGTCAGTGCAGCCCTAAATTTGGAGGTGGCTCTTTCTTATTGATTTTCAGATTTCCCAAGGTATATTCCCTAGACTGGAAGTGGCCTTGGCTCTGTAGCTCTGTTGTTTACTTGTTTTAGGGAACACAATGCACTCCTCCAGTGAGGCAGTTGGCAATTTACATCCCGCCCATCAGCATAACAAGGCTCCCAGTTCTCCAGGGCCTGTCTTGCCTTTCTGGTTTTTACACATTTTGTGGATGTCCCTTTTGACCGGTGGGAAGTGATACTTCTTTGTAGTGCAGATTTGCATTGCCCGCTTGCTTGCTTGGCCAAAAAGGGCATATGCGTTTTCTCCTGAATATATTCAGGAGAAAACGCATACGCCCTTTTTGGCCAAGTGCACCATTGTCCAAGTTGTGCCCCTCTTCCTGTGCTTTACAGGCGATTCCAAGGTACCTCTTGAAATCTGTTTCCTGCTATTTTGCCTCGCTTTCAAGTCCGCCTCGTTGACTTCCCTCAACAGATTTTTGGACAATAGTTGTCCTTTATCACTCTGCCAGTTTGTGAATTGCTGTGCCCCTGAGCTCCATTTCTCAACTCGTTTTTTGTGAGCTGAACGCAAGTCCAAAATTTTGGATCATGTCCTCTACTGGTTCCCGGTGGGTGGCTGAGACTTTGGTTAATTCTTCTTCCTGCCGGGAAATTAGAGTGACATGTGCCCGTCCAAATGCCTAACAGCTACTCTCTCATGGGTTCTCCCTCGTCCCTTCCATCCTCTGCCAAATTGGGAACCTGTGCAAACCAGGAGGTTAAAGGGCCTGTCTCTCCAAGTTGGGAGATTGATAGTAAGGCAGTTGGAAAGTCAAACTGGAGCACCAGGAGAGGGACTATTCGTTGAGTTTTAGAAACCTTTCGTATTCACAGTGTGTCCATTCTCTAGGTTTCCTGTACATGTTATAGCTGTAGTAATATTCCCTTGAACCTGGAGAGTTGGGACCCATGGAATGGGGGCCATGCATTATTGCTTGAAAGGGTCTGCATTTGCTCACCCAATCTCACCAATCCTCTCAGTCCCAAGTGTCCAGCCTTATGCCACATCCAGCTGTCATTGTAGATAGGGTCTTTCCAGGTTTCCTCAGACACCCTGAAGGAATTGTAAAGAATTTCCCTGTTTTTTGGTTTTGCTTTTGAAATTCCTTTTTATAGTGGGTTTGAGCTGATTCTCGCTGCCATGTTTATGCCACTCTAGACACACTTGATTCCCTTATGGAGACATATCAATACATAGGTTTTAAGATTCTTACTAGTCAGATATATTCCTCTGTGGGAAATATGGGGTTTTGAGTCTCTTTCACTGAGGAAGGTGTCGGTCTTGTCAATTCCAAAGTTTGTTTTTGAAACGGTCCCTGTGCTTATATCAAACTCTGGTTTTATGCATCACCCCACCTCTCCTTCCCCTTTATGCAGGCATAAGCGTGTTTTCTAAATGTGAGACTCTGTTCTCTTTCCTAACTCAGTTCACGTGTAGCCATGTTTACAGGATCTTCATAAGTGATATCTTATGATAAGTTTCTTTTTCTGTGTGACTTATTTCACTTAGAATCATCGTACCTGAATCCACTCACTTTGCTGCTACTGGTCTTATGACATTGATTTCATGGCTGAGGGATATTCCATCATACGTAAGTACCACAATGTTTTGAACCATTTTTATATTTCCTGGGATATTTAAGGTGTACCCAAGTTGAGGTTCTTGTAGTCAGTGCAGCCCTAAATTTGGAGGTGGCTCTTTCTTATTGATTTTCAGATTTCCCAAGGTATATTCCCTAGACTGGAAGTGGCCTTGGCTCTGTAGCTCTGTTGTTTACTTGTTTTAGGGAACACAATGCACTCCTCCAGTGAGGCAGTTGGCAATTTACATCCCGCCCATCAGCATAACAAGGCTCCCAGTTCTCCAGGGCCGGTCTTGCCTTTCTGGTTTTTACACATTTTGTGGATGTCCCTTTTGACCGGTGGGAAGTGATACTTCTTTGTAGTGCAGATTTGCATTGCCCGCTTGCTTGCTTGGCCAAAAAGGGCGTATGCGTTTTCTCCTGAATATATTCAGGAGAAAACGCATACGCCCTTTTTGGCCAAGTGCACCATTGTCCAAGTTGTGCCCCTCTTCCTGTGCTTTACAGGCGATTCCAAGGTACCTCTTGAAATCTGTTTCCTGCTATTTTGCCTCGCTTTCAAGTCCGCCTCGTTGACTTCCCTCAACAGATTTTTGGACAATAGTTGTCCTTTATCACTCTGCCAGTTTGTGAATTGCTGTGCCCCTGAGCTCCATTTCTCAACTCGTTTTTTGTGAGCTGAACGCAAGTCCAAAATTTTGGATCATGTCCTATACTGGTTCCCGGTGGGTGGCTGAGACTTTGGTTAATTCTTCTTCCTGCCGGGAAATTAGAGTGACATGTGCCCGTCCAAATGCCTAACAGCTACTCTCTCATGGGTTCTCCCTCGTCCCTTCCATCCTCTGCCAAATTGGGAACCTGTGCAAACCAGGAGGTTAAAGGGCCTGTCTCTCCAAGTTGGGAGATTGATAGTAAGGCAGTTGGAAAGTCAAACTGGAGCACCAGGAGAGGGACTATTCGTTGAGTTTTAGAAACCTTTCGTATTCACAGTGTGTCCATTCTCTAGGTTTCCTGTACATGTTATAGCTGTAGTAATATTCCCTTGAACCTGGAGAGTTGGGACCCATGGAATGGGGTCCATGCATTATTGCTTGAAAGGGTTTGCATTTGCTCACCCAATCTCACCAATCCTCTCAGTCCCAAGTGTCCAGCCTTATGCCACATCCAGCTGTCATTGTAGATAGGGTCTTTCCAGGTTTCCTCAGACACCCTGAAGGAATTGTAAAGAATTTCCCTGTTTTTTGGTTTTGCTTTTGAAATTCCTTTTTATAGTGGGTTTGAGCTGATTCTCGCTGCCATGTTTATGCCACTCTAGACACACTTGATTCCCTTATGGAGTCATATCAATACATAGGTTTTAAGATTCTTACTAGTCAGTTATATTCCTCTGCGGGAAATATGGGGTTTTGAGTCTCTTTCACTGAGGAAGGTGTAGGTCTTGTCTATTCCAAAGTTGGTTTTTGGAACGGTCCCTGTGCTTATATCAAACTCTGGTTTTATGCATCACCCCACCTCTCCTTACCCTTTATGCAGGCATAAGAGTGTTTTCTAAATGTGAGACTCTGTTCTCTTTCCTAACTCAGTTCACGTGTAGCCATGTTTACAGGATCTTCATAAGTGATATCTTATGATAAGTTTCTTTTTCTGTGTGACTTATTTGACTTAGAATCATCGTACCTGAATCCACTCACTTTGCTGCTACTGGTCTTATGACATTGATTTCATGGCTGAGGGATATTCCATCGTACGTAAGTACCACAATGTTTTGAACCATTTTTATATTTCCTGGGATATTTAAGGTGTACCCAAGTTGAGGTTCTTGTAGCCAGTGCAGCCCTAAATTTGGAGGTGGCTCTTTCTTATTGATTTTCAGTTTTCCCCAGGTATATTCCCTAGACTGGAAGTGGCCTTGGCTCTGTAGCTCTGTTGTTTACTTGTTTTAGAGAACACAATGCACTCCTCCAGTGAGGCAGTTGGCAATTTACATCCCGCCCATCAGCATAACAAGGCTCCCTGTTCTCCAGGGCCTGTCTTGCCTTTCTGGTTTTTACACATTTTGTGGATGTCCCTTTTGACCGGTGGGAAGTGATACTTCTTTGTAGTGCAGATTTGCATTGCCCGCTTGCTTGCTTGGCCAAAAAGGGCGTATGCGTTTTCTCCTGAATATATTCAGGAGAAAACGCATACGCCCTTTTTGGCCAAGTGCACCATTGTCCAAGTTGTGCCCCTCTTCCTGTGCTTTACAGGCGATTCCAACGTACCTCTTGAAATCTGTTTCCTGCTATTTTGCCTCACTTTCAAGTCCGCCTCGTTGACTTCCCTCAACAGATTTTTGGACGATAGTTGTCCTTTATCACTCTGCCAGTTTGTGAATTGCTGTGCCCCTGAGCTCCATTTCTCAACTCGTTTTTTGTGAGCTGAACGCAAGTCCAAAATTTTGGATCATGTCCTATACTGGTTCCCGGTGGGTGGCTGAGACTTTGGTTAATTCTTCTTCCTGCCGGGAAATTAGAGTGACATGTGCCCGTCCAAATGCCTAACAGCTACTCTCTCATGGGTTCTCCCTCGTCCCTTCCATCCTCTGCCAAATTGGGAACCTGTGCAAACCAGGAGGTTAAAGGGCCTGTCTCTCCAAGTTGGGAGATTGATAGTAAGGCAGTTGGAAAGTCAAACTGGAGCACCAGGAGAGGGACTATTCGTTGAGTTTTAGAAACCTTTCGTATTCACAGTGTGTCCATTCTCTAGGTTTCCTGTACATGTTATAGCTGTAGTAATATTCCCTTGAACATGGAGAGTTGGGACCCATGGAATGGGGGCCATGCATTATTGCTTGAAAGGGTCTGCATTTGCTCACCCAATCTCACCAATCCTCTCAGTCCCAAGTGTCCAGCCTTATGCCACATCCAGCTGTCATTGTAGACAGGGTCTTTCCAGGTTTCCTCAGACACCCTGAAGGAATTGTAAAGAATTTCCCTGTTTTTTGGTTTTGCTTTTGAAATTCCTTTTTATAGTGGGTTTGAGCTGATTCTCGCTGCCATGTTTATGCCACTCTAGACACACTTGATTCCCTTATGGAGACATATCAATACATAGGTTTTAAGATTCTTACTAGTCAGATATATTCCTCTGTGGGAAATATGGGGTTTTGAGTCTCTTTCACTGAGGAAGGTGTCGGTCTTGTCAATTCCAAAGTTGGTTTTTGAAACGGTCCCGGTGCTTATATCACACTCTGGTTTTATGCATCACCCCACCTCTCCTTCCCCTTTATGCAGGCATAAGAGTGTTTTCTAAATGTGAGACTCTGTTCTCTTTCCTAACTCAGTTCACGTTTAGCCATGTTTACAGGATCTTCATAAGTGATATCTTATGATAAGTTTCTTTTTCTGTGTGACTTATTTCACTTAGAATCATCGTACCTGAATCCACTCACTTTGCTGCTACTGGTCTTATGACATTGATTTCATGGCTGAGGGATATTCCATCGTACGTAAGTACCACAATGTTTTGAACCATTTTTATATTTCCTGGGATATTTAAGGTGTACCCAAGTTGAGGTTCTTGTAGCCAGTGCAGCCCTAAATTTGGAGGTGGCTCTTTCTTATTGATTTTCAGTTTTCCCCAGGTATATTCCCTAGACTGGAAGTGGCCTTGGCTCTGTAGCTCTGTTGTTTACTTGTTTTAGGGAACACAATGCACTCCTCCAGTGAGGCAGTTGGCAATTTACATCCCGCCCATCAGCATAACAAGGCTCCCTGTTCTCCAGGGCCTGTCTTGCCTTTCTGGTTTTTACACATTTTGTGGATGTCCCTTTTGACCGGTGGGAATTGATACTTCTTTGTAGTGCAGATTTGCATTGCCCGCTTGCTTGCTTGGCCAAAAAGGGCGTATGCGTTTTCTCCTGAATATATTCAGGAGAAAACGCATACGCCCTTTTTGGCCAGGTGCACCATTGTCCAAGTTGTGCCCCTCTTCCTGTGCTTTACAGGCGATTCCAAGGTACCTCTTGAAATCTGTTTCCTGCTATTTTGCCTCGCTTTCAAGTCCGCCTCGTTGACTTCCCTCAACAGATTTTTGGACGATAGTTGTCCTTTATCACTCTGCCAGTTTGTGAATTGCTGTGCCCCTGAGCTCCATTTCTCAACTCGTTTTTTGTGAGCTGAACGCAAGTCCAAAATTTTGGATCATGTCCTATACTGGTTCCCGGTGGGTGGCTGAGACTTTGGTTAATTCTTCTTCCTGCCGGGAAATTAGAGTGACATGTGCCCGTCCAAATGCCTAACAGCTACTCTCTCATGGGTTCTCCCTCGTCCCTTCCATCCTCTGCCAAATTGGGAACCTGTGCAAACCAGGAGGTTAAAGGGCCTGTCTCTCCAAGTTGGGAGATTGATAGTAAGGCAGTTGGAAAGTCAAACTGGAGCACCAGGAGAGGGACTATTCGTTGAGTTTTAGAAACCTTTCGTATTCACAGTGTGTCCATTCTCTAGGTTTCCTGTACATGTTATAGCTGTAGTAATATTCCCTTGAACCTGGAGAGTTGGGACCCATGGAATGGGGGCCATGCATTATTGCTTGAAAGGGTCTGCATTTGCTCACCCAATCTCACCAATCCTCTCAGTCCCAAGTGTCCAGCCTTATGCCACATCCAGCTGTCATTGTAGACAGGGTCTTTCCAGGTTTCCTCAGACACCCTGAAGGAATTGTAAAGAATTTCCCTGTTTTTTGGTTTTGCTTTTGAAATTCCTTTTTATAGTGGGTTTGAGCTGATTCTCGCTGCCATGTTTATGCCACTCTAGACACACTTGATTCCCTTATGGAGTCATATCAATACATAGGTTTTAAGATTCTTACTAGTCAGATATATTCCTCTGCGGGAAATATGGGGTTTTGAGTCTCTTTCACTGAGGAAGGTGTAGGTCTTGTCTATTCCAAAGTTGGTTTTTGGAACGGTCCCTGTGCTTATATCAAACTCTGGTTTTATGCATCACCCCACCTCTCCTTCCCCTTTATGCAGGCATAAGAGTGTTTTCTAAATGTGAGACTCTGTTCTCTTTCCTAACTCAGTTCACATGTAGCCATGTTTACAGGATCTTCATAAGTGATATCTTATGATAAGTTTCTTTTTCTGTGTGACTTATTTCACTTAGAATCATCGTACCTGAATCCACTCACTTTGCTGCTACTGGTCTTATGACATTGATTTCATGGCTGAGGGATATTCCATCGTACGTAAGTACCACAATGTTTTGAACCATTTTTATATTTCCTGGGATATTTAAGGTGTACCCAAGTTGAGGTTCTTGTAGTCAGTGCAGCCCTAAATTTGGAGGTGGCTCTTTCTTATTGATTTTCAGTTTTCCCCAGGTATATTCCCTAGACTGGAAGTGGCCTTGGCTCTGTAGCTCTGTTGTTTACTTGTTTTAGGGAACACAATGCACTCCTCCAGTGAGGCAGTTGGTAATTTACATCCCGCCCATCAGCATAACAAGGCTCCCTGTTCTCCAGGGCCTGTCTTGCCTTTCTGGTTTTTACACATTTTGTGGATGTCCCTTTTGACCGGTGGGAAGTGATACTTCTTTGTAGTGCAGATTTGCATTGCCCGCTTGCTTGCTTGGCCAAAAAGGGCGTATGCGTTTTCTCCTGAATATATTCAGGAGAAAACGCATACGCCCTTTTTGGCCAAGTGCAGCATTGTCCAAGTTGTGCCCCTCTTCCTGTGCTTTACAGGCGATTCCAAGGTACCTCTTGAAATCTGTTTCCTGCTATTTTGCCTCACTTTCAAGTCCGCCTCGTTGACTTCCCTCAACAGATTTTTGGACGATAGTTGTCCTTTATCACTCTGCCAGTTTGTGAATTGCTGTGCCCCTGAGCTCCATTTCTCAACTCGTTTTTTGTGAGCTGAACGCAAGTCCAAAATTTTGGATCATGTCCTATACTGGTTCCCGGTGGGTGGCTGAGACTTTGGTTAATTCTTCTTCCTGCCGGGAAATTAGAGTGACATGTGCCCGTCCAAATGCCTAACAGCTACTCTCTCATGGGTTCTCCCTCGTCCCTTCCATCCTCTGCCAAATTGGGAACCTGTGCAAACCAGGAGGTTAAAGGGCCTGTCTCTCCAAGTTGGGAGATTGATAGTAAGGCAGTTGGAAAGTCAAACTGGAGCACCAGGAGAGGGACTATTCGTTGAGTTTTAGAAACCTTTCGTATTCACAGTGTGTCCATTCTCTAGGTTTCCTGTACATGTTATAGCTGTAGTAATATTCCCTTGAACCTGGAGAGTTGGGACCCATGGAATGGGGGCCATGCATTATTGCTTGAAAGGGTCTGCATTTGCTCACCCAATCTCACCAATCCTCTCAGTCCCAAGTGTCCAGCCTTATGCCACATCCAGCTGTCATTGTAGATAGGGTCTTTCCAGGTTTCCTCAGACACCCTGAAGGAATTGTAAAGAATTTCCCTGTTTTTTGGTTTTGCTTTTGAAATTCCTTTTTATAGTGGGTTTGAGCTGATTCTCGCTGCCATGTTTATGCCACTCTAGACACACTTGATTCCCTTATGGAGACATATCAATACATAGGTTTTAAGATTCTTACTAGTCAGATATATTCCTCTGTGGGAAATATGGGGTTTTGAGTCTCTTTCACTGAGGAAGGTGTCGGTCTTGTCAATTCCAAAGTTGGTTTTTGAAACGGTCCCTGTGCTTATATCAAACTCTGGTTTTATGCATCACCCCACCTCTCCTTACCCTTTATGCAGGCATAAGAGTGTTTTCTAAATGTGAGACTCTGTTCTCTTTCCTAACTCAGTTCACGTGTAGCCATGTTTACAGGATCTTCATAAGTGATATCTTATGATAAGTTTCTTTTTCTGTGTGACTTATTTCACTTAGAATCATCGTACCTGAATCCACTCACTTTGCTTCTACTGGTCTTATGACATTGATTTCATGGCTGAGGGATATTCCATCGTACGTAAGTACCACAATGTTTTGAACCATTTTTATATTTCCTGGGATATTTAAGGTGTACCCAAGTTGAGGTTCTTGTAGCCAGTGCAGCCCTAAATTTGGAGGTGGCTCTTTCTTATTGATTTTCAGTTTTCCCCAGGTATATTCCCTAGACTGGAAGTGGCCTTGGCTCTGTAGCTCTGTTGTTTACTTGTTTTAGGGAACACAATGCACTCCTCCAGTGAGGCAGTTGGTAATTTACATCCCGCCCATCAGCATAACAAGGCTCCCTGTTCTCCAGGGCCTGTCTTGCCTTTCTGGTTTTTACACATTTTGTGGATGTCCCTTTTGACCGGTGGGAAGTGATACTTCTTTGTAGTGCAGATTTGCATTGCCCGCTTGCTTGCTTGGCCAAAAAGGGCGTATGCGTTTTCTCCTGAATATATTCAGGAGAAAACGCATACGCCCTTTTTGGCCAGGTGCACCATTGTCCAAGTTGTGCCCCTCTTCCTGTGCTTTACAGGCGATTCCAAGGTACCTCTTGAAATCTGTTTCCTGCTATTTTGCCTCGCTTTCAAGTCCGCCTCGTTGACTTCCCTCAACAGATTTTTGGACGATAGTTGTCCTTTATCACTCTGCCAGTTTGTGAATTGCTGTGCCCCTGAGCTCCATTTCTCAACTCGTTTTTTGTGAGCTGAACGCAAGTCCAAAATTTTGGATCATGTCCTATACTGGTTCCCGGTGGGTGGCTGAGACTTTGGTTAATTCTTCTTCCTGCCGGGAAATTAGAGTGACATGTGCCCGTCCAAATGCCTAACAGCTACTCTCTCATGGGTTCTCCCTCGTCCCTTCCATCCTCTGCCAAATTGGGAACCTGTGCAAACCAGGAGGTTAAAGGGCCTGTCTCTCCAAGTTGGGAGATTGATAGTAAGGCAGTTGGAAAGTCAAACTGGAGCACCAGGAGAGGGACTATTCGTTGAGTTTTAGAAACCTTTCGTATTCACAGTGTGTCCATTCTCTAGGTTTCCTGTACATGTTATAGCTGTAGTAATATTCCCTTGAACCTGGAGAGTTGGGACCCATGGAATGGGGGCCATGCATTATTGCTTGAAAGGGTCTGCATTTGCTCACCCAATCTCACCAATCCTCTCAGTCCCAAGTGTCCAGCCTTATGCCACATCCAGCTGTCATTGTAGACAGGGTCTTTCCAGGTTTCCTCAGACACCCTGAAGGAATTGTAAAGAATTTCCCTGTTTTTTGGTTTTGCTTTTGAAATTCCTTTTTATAGTGGGTTTGAGCTGATTCTCGCTGCCATGTTTATGCCACTCTAGACACACTTGATTCCCTTATGGAGTCATATCAATACATAGGTTTTAAGATTCTTACTAGTCAGATATATTCCTCTGCGGGAAATATGGGGTTTTGAGTCTCTTTCACTGAGGAAGGTGTAGGTCTTGTCTATTCCAAAGTTGGTTTTTGGAACGGTCCCTGTGCTTATATCAAACTCTGGTTTTATGCATCACCCCACCTCTCCTTCCCCTTTATGCAGGCATAAGAGTGTTTTCTAAATGTGAGACTCTGTTCTCTTTCCTAACTCAGTTCACGTGTAGCCATGTTTACAGGATCTTCATAAGTGATATCTTATGATAAGTTTCTTTTTCTGTGTGACTTATTTCACTTAGAATCATCGTACCTGAATCCACTCACTTTGCTGCTACTGGTCTTATGACATTGATTTCATGGCTGAGGGATATTCCATCGTACGTAAGTACCACAATGTTTTGAACCATTTTTATATTTCCTGGGATATTTAAGGTGTACCCAAGTTGAGGTTCTTGTAGTCAGTGCAGCCCTAAATTTGGAGGTGGCTCTTTCTTATTGATTTTCAGTTTTCCCCAGGTATATTCCCTAGACTGGAAGTGGCCTTGGCTCTGTAGCTCTGTTGTTTACTTGTTTTAGGGAACACAATGCACTCCTCCAGTGAGGCAGTTGGTAATTTACATCCCGCCCATCAGCATAACAAGGCTCCCTGTTCTCCAGGGCCTGTCTTGCCTTTCTGGTTTTTACACATTTTGTGGATGTCCCTTTTGACCGGTGGGAAGTGATACTTCTTTGTAGTGCAGATTTGCATTGCCCGCTTGCTTGCTTGGCCAAAAAGGGCGTATGCGTTTTCTCCTGAATATATTCAGGAGAAAACGCATACGCCCTTTTTGGCCAAGTGCACCATTGTCCAAGTTGTGCCCCTCTTCCTGTGCTTTACAGGCGATTCCAACGTACCTCTTGAAATCTGTTTCCTGCTATTTTGCCTCACTTTCAAGTCCGCCTCGTTGACTTCCCTCAACAGATTTTTGGACGATAGTTGTCCTTTATCACTCTGCCAGTTTGTGAATTGCTGTGCCCCTGAGCTCCATTTCTCAACTCGTTTTTTGTGAGCTGAACGCAAGTCCAAAATTTTGGATCATGTCCTATACTGGTTCCCGGTGGGTGGCTGAGACTTTGGTTAATTCTTCTTCCTGCCGGGAAATTAGAGTGACATGTGCCCGTCCAAATGCCTAACAGCTACTCTCTCATGGGTTCTCCCTCGTCCCTTCCATCCTCTGCCAAATTGGGAACCTGTGCAAACCAGGAGGTTAAAGGGCCTGTCTCTCCAAGTTGGGAGATTGATAGTAAGGCAGTTGGAAAGTCAAACTGGAGCACCAGGAGAGGGACTATTCGTTGAGTTTTAGAAACCTTTCGTATTCACAGTGTGTCCATTCTCTAGGTTTCCTGTACATGTTATAGCTGTAGTAATATTCCCTTGAACCTGGAGAGTTGGGACCCATGGAATGGGGGCCATGCATTATTGCTTGAAAGGGTCTGCATTTGCTCACCCAATCTCACCAATCCTCTCAGTCCCAAGTGTCCAGCCTTATGCCACATCCAGCTGTCATTGTAGATAGGGTCTTTCCAGGTTTCCTCAGACACCCTGAAGGAATTGTAAAGAATTTCCCTGTTTTTTGGTTTTGCTTTTGAAATTCCTTTTTATAGTGGGTTTGAGCTGATTCTCGCTGCCATGTTTATGCCACTCTAGACACACTTGATTCCCTTATGGAGACATATCAATACATAGGTTTTAAGATTCTTACTAGTCAGATATATTCCTCTGTGGGAAATATGGGGTTTTGAGTCTCTTTCACTGAGGAAGGTGTCGGTCTTGTCAATTCCAAAGTTGGTTTTTGAAACGGTCCCTGTGCTTATATCAAACTCTGGTTTTATGCATCACCCCACCTCTCCTTCCCCTTTATGCAGGCATAAGAGTGTTTTCTAAATGTGAGACTCTGTTCTCTTTCCTAACTCAGTTCACGTGTAGCCATGTTTACAGGATCTTCATAAGTGATATCTTATGATAAGTTTCTTTTTCTGTGTGACTTATTTCACTTAGAATCATCGTACCTGAATCCACTCACTTTGCTGCTACTGGTCTTATGACATTGATTTCATGGCTGAGGGATATTCCATCGTACGTAAGTACCACAAAGTTTTGAACCATTTTTATATTTCCTGGGATGTTTAAGGTGTACCCAAGTTGAGGTTCTTGTAGCCAGTGCAGCCCTAAATTTGGAGGTGACTCTTTCTTATTGATTTTCAGTTTTCCCCAGGTATATTCCCTAGACTGGAAGTGGCCTTGGCTCTGTAGCTCTGTTGTTTACTTGTTTTAGGGAACACAATGCACTCCTCCAGTGAGGCAGTTGGCAATTTACATCCTGCCCATCAGCATAACAAGGCTCCCTGTTCTCCAGGGCCTGTCTTGCCTTTCTGGTTTTTACACATTTTGTGGATGTCCCTTTTGACCGGTGGGAAGTGATACTTCTTTGTAGTGCAGATTTGCATTGCCCGCTTGCTTGCTTGGCCAAAAAGGGCGTATGCGTTTTCTCCTGAATATATTCAGGAGAATACGCATACGCCCTTTTTGGCCAAGTGCACCATTGTCCAAGTTGTGCCCCTCTTCCTGTGCTTTACAGGCGATTCCAACGTACCTCTTGAAATCTGTTTCCTGCTATTTTGCCTCACTTTCAAGTCCGCCTCGTTGACCTCCCTCAACAGATTTTTGGACGATAGTTGTCCTTTATCACTCTGCCAGTTTGTGAATTGCTGTGCCCCTGAGCTCCATTTCTCAACTCGTTTTTTGTGAGCTGAACGCAAGTCCAAAATTTTGGATCATGTCCTATACTGGTTCCCGGTGGGTGGCTGAGACTTTGGTTAATTCTTCTTCCTGCCGGGAAATTAGAGTGACATGTGCCCGTCCAAATGCCTAACAGCTACTCTCTCATGGGTTCTCCCTCGTCCCTTCCATCCTCTGCCAAATTGGGAACCTGTGCAAACCAGGAGGTTAAAGGGCCTGTCTCTCCAAGTTGGGAGATTGATAGTAAGGCAGTTGGAAAGTCAAACTGGAGCACCAGGAGAGGGACTATTCGTTGAGTTTTAGAAACCTTTCGTATTCACAGTGTGTCCATTCTCTAGGTTTCCTGTACATGTTATAGCTGTAGTAATATTCCCTTGAACATGGAGAGTTGGGACCCATGGAATGGGGGCCATGCATTATTGCTTGAAAGGGTCTGCATTTGCTCACCCAATCTCACCAATCCTCTCAGTCCCAGGTGTCCAGCCTTATGCCACATCCAGCTGTCATTGTAGATAGGGTCTTTCCAGGTTTCCTCAGACACCCTGAAGGAATTGTAAAGAATTTCCCTGTTTTTTGGTTTTGCTTTTGAAATTCCTTTTTATAGTGGGTTTGAGCTGATTCTCGCTGCCATGTTTATGCCACTCTAGACACACTTGATTCCCTTATGGAGACATATCAGTACATAGGTTTTAAGATTCTTACTAGTCAGATATATTCCTCTGTGGGAAATATGGGGTTTTGAGTCTCTTTCACTGAGGAAGGTGTAGGTCTTGTCTATTCCAAAGTTGGTTTTTGGAACGGTCCCTGTGCTTATATCAAACTCTGGTTTTATGCATCACCCCACCTCTCCTTCCCCTTTATGCAGGCATAAGAGTGTTTTCTAAATGTGAGACTCTGTTCTCTTTCCTAACTCAGTTCACGTGTAGCCATGTTTACAGGATCTTCATAAGTGATATCTTATGATAAGTTTCTTTTTCTGTGTGACTTATTTCACTTAGAATCATCGTACCTGAATCCACTCACTTTGCTGCTACTGGTCTTATGACATTGATTTCATGGCTGAGGGATATTCCATCGTACGTAAGTACCACAATGTTTTGAACCATTTTTATTTTTCCTGGGATATTTAAGGTGTACCCAAGTTGAGGTTCTTGTAGCCAGTGCAGCCCTAAATTTGGAGGTGGCTCTTTCTTATTGATTTTCAGTTTTCCCCAGGTATATTCCCTCGACTGGAAGTGGCCTTGGCTCTGTAGCTCTGTTGTTTACTTGTTTTACGGAACACAATGCACTCCTCCAGTGAGGCAGTTGGCAATTTACATCCCGCCCATCAGCATAACAAGGCTCCCTGTTCTCCAGGGCCTGTCTTGCCTTTCTGGTTTTTACACATTTTGTGGATGTCCCTTTTGACCGGTGGGAAGTGATACTTCTTTGTAGTGCAGATTTGCATTGCCCGCTTGCTTGCTTGGCCAAAAAGGGCGTATGCGTTTTCTCCTGAATATATTCAGGAGAAAACGCATACGCCCTTTTTGGCCAAGTGCACCATTGTCCAAGTTGTGCCCCTCTTCCTGTGCTTTACAGGCGATTCCAAGGTACCTCTTGAAATCTGTTTCCTGCTATTTTGACTCGCTTTCAAGTCCGCCTCGTTGACTTCCCTCAACAGATTTTTGGACGATAGTTGTCCTTTATCACTCTGCCAGTTTGTGAATTGCTGTGCCCCTGAGCTCCATTTCTCAACTCGTTTTTTGTGAGCTGAACGCAAGTCCAAAATTTTGGATCCTGTCCTATACTGGTTCCCGGTGGGTGGCTGAGACTTTGGTTAATTCTTCTTCCTGCCGGGAAATTAGAGTGACATGTGCCCGTCCAAATGCCTAACAGCTACTCTCTCATGGGTTCTCCCTCGTCCCTTCCATCCTCTGCCAAATTGGGAACCTGTGCAAACCAGGAGGTTAAAGGGCCTGTCTCTCCAAGTTGGGAGATTGATAGTAAGGCAGTTGGAAAGTCAAACTGGAGCACCAGGAGAGGGACTATTCGTTGAGTTTTAGAAACCTTTCGTATTCACAGTGTGTCCATTCTCTAGGTTTCCTGTACATGTTATAGCTGTAGTAATATTCCCTTGAACCTGGAGAGTTGGGACCCATGGAATGGGGGCCATGCATTATTGCTTGAAAGGGTCTGCATTTGCTCACCCAATCTCACCAATCCTCTCAGTCCCAAGTGTCCAGCCTTATGCCACATCCAGCTGTCATTGTAGACAGGGTCTTTCCAGGTTTCCTCAGACACCCTGAAGGAATTGTAAAGAATTTCCCTGTTTTTTGGTTTTGCTTTTGAAATTCCTTTTTATAGTGGGTTTGAGCTGATTCTCGCTGCCATGTTTATGCCACTCTAGACACACTTGATTCCCTTATGGAGACATATCAATACATAGGTTTTAAGATTCTTACTAGTCAGATATATTCCTCTGTGGGAAATATGGGGTTTTGAGTCTCTTTCACTGAGGAAGGTGTCGGTCTTGTCAATTCCAAAGTTGGTTTTTGAAACGGTCCCTGTGCTTATATCAAACTCTGGTTTTATGCATCACCCCACCTCTCCTTCCCCTTTATGCAGGCATAAGAGTGTTTTCTAAATGTGAGACTCTGTTCTCTTTCCTAACTCAGTTCACGTGTAGCCATGTTTACAGGATCTTCATAAGTGATATATTATGATAAGATTCTTTTTCTGTGTGACTTATTTCACTTAGAATCATCGTACCTGAATCCACTCACTTTGCTGCTACTGGTCTTATGACATTGATTTCATGGCTGAGGGATATTCCATCGTACGTAAGTACCACAATGTTTTGAACCATTTTTATATTTCCTGGGATATTTAAGGTGTACCCAAGTTGAGGTTCTTGTAGCCAGTGCAGCCCTAAATTTGGAGGTGGCTCTTTCTTATTGATTTTCAGTTTTCCCCAGGTATATTCCCTAGACTGGAAGTGGCCTTGGCTCTGTAGCTCTGTTGTTTACTTGTTTTAGGGAACACAATGCACTCCTCCAGTGAGGCAGTTGGCAATTTACATCCCGCCATCAGCATAACAAGGCTCCCTGTTCTCCAGGGCCTGTCTTGCCTTTCTGGTTTTTACACATTTTGTGGATGTCCCTTTTGACCGGTGGGAAGTGATACTTCTTTGTAGTGCAGATTTGCATTGCCCGCTTGCTTGCTTGGCCAAAAAGGGCGTATGCGTTTTCTCCTGAATATATTCAGGAGAAAACGCATACGCCCTTTTTGGCCAAGTGCACCATTGTCCAAGTTGTGCCCCTCTTCCTGTGCTTTACAGGCGATTCCAACGTACCTCTTGAAATCTGTTTCCTGCTATTTTGCCTCGCTTTCAAGTCCGCCTCGTTGACTTCCCTCAACAGATTTTTGGACGATAGTTGTCCTTTATCACTCTGCCAGTTTGTGAATTGCTGTGCCCCTGAGCTCCATTTCTCAACTCGTTTTTTGTGAGCTGAACGCAAGTCCAAAATTTTGGATCATGTCCTATACTGGTTCCCGGTGGGTGGCTGAGACTTTGGTTAATTCTTCTTCCTGCCGGGAAATTAGAGTGACATGTGCCCGTCCAAATGCCTAACAGCTACTCTCTCATGGGTTCTCCCTCGTCCCTTCCATCCTCTGCCAAATTGGGAACCTGTGCAAACCAGGAGGTTAAAGGGCCTGTCTCTCCAAGTTGGGAGATTGATAGTAAGGCAGTTGGAAAGTCAAACTGGAGCACCAGGAGAGGGACTATTCGTTGAGTTTTAGAAACCTTTCGTATTCACCCTGTGTCCATTCTCTAGGTTTTTCATACATGTTATAGCTGTTGTAATATTCCCTTCAACCTGGAGAGTTGGGACCCAAGGAATGGGTGCCATGCCTTATTGCTTGAAAGGGTCTGCATTTGCTCACCCAATCTCACCAATCCTCTCAGTCCCAAGTGTCCAGCCTTATGCCACATCCAGCTGTCATTGTCGATAGGGTCATTCCACGTTTCATCAGAGACCCTGAAGGATTTGTAAAGAATTTCCCTGTTTTTTTGTTTTGTTTTTGAAATTCCTTTTTATAGTGGGTTTGAGCTGATTCTCGCTGCCATGTTTTTGCCAGTCTAGACACACTTGATTCCCTTACGCAGACATATCAATCCATAGGTTTTAAGATTCTTACTAGTGAGATATATTCCTCTGCGGTAAATATGGGGTTTTGAGTCCCTTTCACTGAGGAAGTTGTAGGTCTTGTCTGTTCCATAGTTGGTTTCGGGAACGTTATTTGTACTTATATCAAACTCTGGTTTTATGCATCACCCCACCTCTCCTTCCCCCTTAAGCAGTCATAAGAGTTTTTACTAAATGAGAGACTCTGTTCTCTTTCCTAACTCAGTTCATGTGTAGCCATGTTTACAGGATCTTCATAAGTGATATCTTATGATAAGATTATTTTTCTGTGTGACTAATTTCCCTTAGATTCATCATACCTAAATCCACTCCTTATGCTGCTACTGGCGTTATATACATTGATTTCATGTCTGAGTGATATTCCATTGTGCAAAATTACCACAAGTTCTTTATGCATTTCTCTTTTTCCTGGCATATTTTAGGTGTACCAAAGTTGAGGTCCTTGTATGCAGAGCAGCCCTAAATTTTGGGGTGCCTGTGTCTTATTGATATTTAATCTTCCCAAGTTATATACACATGAGTTGAAGTCCCCTTTGCTCGGGGGCTTTGTATTTTAGATGTTTTAGGAAACAGCATACACTTCTTCAGAATGGCTCTTGGATATTTATACCCCACCCATCAGCGTGACTAGGCTCCCTGTTTTCCATGGCCTCTCCTGCATTTCTGGTTTGCACACATTTTTTGGATGGCCTTTCTGAGCAGTGGAAATTGAGACTTCTTTGTTGTGTGGATTTGCATTTCCCTCTTGTTTGGTTGGCCAAAATCTCTGTATGTGTTTTTTTCCTGAAGATATTCACGAAAAAAACGCATACACCCTTTTGCCCAACTGCATCATTTTAGAAATTCTGCTGCTTTTCATATGCTTTAAATGTGAGTAGAATCTACCTTTTGAAATCTGTTTCCTGCAATTCTGCCTCTCATTCAGATCCTCTTCGTTGCCTTACCTGAATATATTTTTGGACGTTGGTTATCATTTATATCTTTGCAGGTCTTTGAATTGTCTGCTCCTGAGCTCCATTTTGCAACTCGCTTTTTTTGTGAGCTGGCCGCCAAACCATTGGATTGCTTCCGGCCCTATTCTGGTTCTGGGGAGGCAGGCTGAGCCTTTGGTTAATTCTTCTTCCTAATGGGAAATTAGAGTGACATATGCCTGTCAAAACTCCTACAGCTAATCTCTCATTGGTTCCCCCTCTTCCCATTTATCCTCTGCACAAATTGAAAACTGTGTAAAACAGGAGGTTAAAGGTGCTGATTCTCCAAGTGGGGAGATTGTTAGTAATGTAGCTGGAATGGCGAACCCCAGCACCAGGAGATCAAAAATGAGGTGCATTTTAGACACCTTTCCTGAGCACACGGTGTACATTCATCTCGGTTTCCCAGGCATGTATTCACTGTCAGAAGATTCCCTTGAACCTGCAGATTTGGGACCCATGGAATGGGTACCAGGCAGTATTACTTTAAAAGGTCTGCATTTCCTCACCCAGCCTCTCTAACATCTCTTAGCGTGCATAGCTTCCAGCCTTATATATCATCCTGCTGTGGGTCTACATGTGTTCAATCCATATTACATCGTAGCCCTTCAACAAAAGTTGTAAGAATTTTTGTCTGTCTCACTGTTTTTATAAATATTTTTAAATTTATTTTTATATTGGTTACAGCTGATTTTCAAAGCTCTGTGTTTTGCTGCTGTACATCCACTTGATTCATGTACTGTGAGACAACAATAAATTCTTTTTCAGATGCTTACCAGTCTTATGTATTATTTTCCAGTGACTTGAGTGGGCTGAGTGCAGTTCTTTGAGGTACCGTGTAGGCCTTGTCAGTTATTCAATGTGGTACTTGGAATGGTATCTTTGCTAATTTCAACCTCCTCGATAATACCTCACCATTCCCCACCTTTCCCATTTAGCAGCCTTATGTCTATTTTCTACATATTTGAGTATGTTTCTGTTTTGTAATTTATTTCATGTGTAGCCATTTTTGATTCCACCTTTAAGTGACATCTTATGATATGTGTCTTTTTCTTTCTGACATATGTCACTTAGAATGATCGTAGGTAACTCCTCCAGAGTTGTTCCAACTGGCCTTATTTCATTGATTTCTGGATGAGTAATATTCCACTCTACATAAGTACCCCATCTCTTTTATCCATTTTATCCTTCCAGGGACATTTAGGTTATATCCAAGTGGAGGCCCGTTTTAACAGAGAGGTGGTAAACGTTGGGGTGCCTGTTTTCTTTTGATTTTTGTTTTTCCCAAGGTATATGCGCATGAGTGCAAGTGCCCTATGCTCTGTAGATCATTTTTTAGATGTTTTAGCAAACACAATACACTTCTCCAGAGTGGCCATTGGCAAATTACATTTCCACTATCAGCCTCACAGGGCTCCCTTTTCTCCTCTCCCTGTCCTGCATTTCTGGTGTTTACACTTTATGTGGATGGCCCTTCTGACTGATGTGAAGTGATATATTTTGTAGTATTGATTTCCAGTGTCCACCTGTTTGGTTGGATAAAAAGTGTGTATGGCCTTTACTTGAATATATTCAGAAAAAATGCATACGCCCTTTTTGGCCAACTGCATCATTGGCGACGTTCAGCCCCTTTTCTTGTGCTTTAATGGGGAGTCCTTTCTACCTCTTCAAATATGTTTCCTGCCACTCTCCCTTGCTTACAAGTCTTTTTCTGTGGCTTACCTCAAGACATTTTTCGACGATAGATATTTTCAACTCTGCAGTTTCATGAATTTTAGTGCCCCTGAGTTCCATTTTTCAACTTGTGTTTTTGGAAACTGGACACAAAACAGCGGGATTTCCTCTAGCCCTATTCTGTTTCCGTGGGCAATTCTAGCCTTTGATGAATTTTTCTTCCGGATTGGAAATTAGAGTGACATGTGCCTGTCCGCACACCTAAGACTGGTCTCTAAATTTTTCTCATCCTTCCGCTTCATGCTCTGGACAAATTCCAAACTCTGTGCAACAGGATGTTGACGGTGTTGATATCCCCAAGTGAGGAGATTGTTAGGAAAGATGCTGGCGGGGTGAACCCGAGCACCAGGCGATGAGGAGATGAGGTGCCTTTTCCAAACTCTTTCCGATCAAATGGTGTACCATCCTCTAGGTGTGACAGGCATGTTTTAGCTGTAGGAAGGGTCATGTGCATGTAAGGAGAACACCAGGGATTTTTCCAAATCAGTGCCTCCCCGAACCCCAAACTGGGGAATTTTTAAGCTACGGCTACACGTATGTCCATTAAGATCCTTGGGAAATAGGCAGAGCCCAAACTTTAGATGATTGAAATCTTCAGGGTCAGAAGCGCTCACCATCGGCCTTGCTTAGGTTACATTTTATCTGTCATTGATAGATGATGTCAATAAAAATATCGATTCTTTTTCAGATTATTTCCCCTTATAGGTTATTGCAAAATATTCAGTGTAGTTCCCTGGGCTATACAGTAGTTCCTTGTTGATGATCTATTTTATACATAGCAGTGTGTATGTGTTAATCCCAAACTGTTAATTTATCCCTTCTCCTACCTTTCCCCTTTGGTAATAATAAATTATAAGATTTTATACTTCTCAGAAATGGGGGAGCTGAAAGAGAGGTATCCTTTTCAATGGAAAAGCATTCAAAACAAGATTGAAGCTTCAGCCAAGAGTATTCGATCTACATCCATGGAAATAAATCACTTCATTTATCTAATGTTGACCTGACAAATAAGACAGACGTCTTCACTGAACTTGCTTATAGGAAAGTGATGGAAATATCAAATGTAAGTCTTAAAAACATCTTATTTTACCCGAGCATTATACACTGCTCTATGTTAACTACAGTTTGGCTCACACACCTGTTCATTGAAGTTACAATGTTCTCAATTTCTGTTACTGATCCTCCAGAGTGGACCCCAACAGGAGTCCCCGTGCCCAGTGTCATTGGAGCCAACAGATCAAGACTGAGTTTGGTTCAGAAGCAAAGGAAACATTATTTTGAAAACAGAATGGAGAGGTGAGAACGTGCACTGCCCCACGGGCTGTGGGCTGGGCTGCTGTGTAGGGATCCCGGCAGCGTCAGTGGGAGGGAGGGGATGGAGCTCTCGAGGGCTGGGTTGGCTGCAGCTCGGGCTCTATGCCGCAGAGTTTGCATGGGACCCCGCTAGCTGAGGTGTCGACCCAGCCATTCTGCACTAGGAAATCGGGTCTGAAGTGACGGGTGTGGGACCTCTGCATGCGGAACCCTAGGAACACGTGAAATTAGACAAAGCACAAAGGAAAAACAGGTTAGACTTTATTTTATTGCCCAGATTCTCTTTTTATCTCCCAGGAATTTTTAATGAACGTTGCCGGAGATGAACACCTCCTCTGCTTTTTGTTCCATTCCTCATCCTTGGGGTGTTGAGGGTGCAGACCCCTCTTTTGTAACTGCTTCATGCTGTGGTGGGAGCCCTGATACATGGGGGGAGGGGCAAAATGTCTCCCCACCAGCCTCCAGGTGAGGTTGATTGTCCCAAGGCCTCCTGCCTCACTTCTCGTCCGCCTGAGCACCAGCATTGGAAGTGTTATAGATTCTAATGACCTTTAAGGTCCGGGAAAGAGATGCGCAGAGATGCTGCGGTGGCAGGTTTCACCCCACCCCACATTTGTTCGGCGACCTTAGGCTGACGGATTTTGCCAGCCTAGATGCTCTGACCAGTAGTCTGTGCTTTCTTTAATTAGGTCCCTGAATTAATGTACAAACAGCACCATGTGTGAGAGCCCTGCCTGCACAACTCCCAGACAGTCCAGGGCCAGTGGTGATCCAGGGCCATGAGGTCCACTGAGTCAACGGCCTTTAGAAGTAGCCAGCAGTCCAGCCGGTCATATTGGCCACCATCACCGTGGTGTCTGTAGGGTTTTCTATGGTGAAAGCATGATATACATTTCCCCCGCCAAGCTTATTAGCTCCCCTCTGGGTGCAGTAAGTCCTGCAAGCAGTAGTCTGCTCTTTCGGGGCACAGTCTTGTTGTTTTCTGAGAGAAACTCCAGGTCAAGTGATGGTCACACGAGTCATCTTGGTGGCCCGTTGCCCCCGTTTGTCTCTCTGGAGGTTGGCGTTGGAGGGCCTCCTCACTCGAGGTCAGTGTGTCCACAGAGTGACCCCTGCAACTTCAGGGCATGATGCGTGGTTAGGATCACCACGTGGGGTCCTTTTCCCTTAGGAGGGAGCTGGCCTTGTGGGCTGCTGATTTCCATCTTTTTAGATACCCCAGTATCCTGGCCTGATGAGTCGGTGGGCAAAGCCCTTGGTGACCATAGTTTATCATACCTGAAGGGCATTCTTGTGTTGCTCCATTTCAAGTGGTCCCAGTTTTTGCACTAAGGCTCCAAGGGCAATTAACCTTTGACCGGGTATGTAAAGGTCAAAGGGTTTAGCTAAATTAGGGAGTTCCTGGGCAAGGGTCTGAATTGACTGCTCTTTCCATTCTTGAGAGGCTGCTTCTGGATTCTATTCAAAAGGATCATCATCTTTTCATGTCAGTGTTTCATGTAGAGGCCCAGCTATTAGACTGTAGTTAGGGATCCAGATGCAGAAAACCTTGGCCTCCCCAGGAACCCCTAAGCTGTCCTCTAGGTTTAGAAGAGGTAAGGCTGCAAATGGCTTCTTCCCTATCCTGGGATGCGTTTCTCCGAATATCTGTGAGAATGAAGCTCAGGCATGTCACCTTAGCCTGGGATATTTGAGCCTTTTTCTTGGACACCTTCTATCCTTTCTTGGCTAGGTAGTTCAGAGGCGTCTTTAGTAGGCCTGGCGATCAGAATGTCCGCTGCATATTGAAGGAGGGTTCCCTTTCACAGAGGTAGAACTTTTAGGTCTTTAGAGGACATTTCCCCAATGATGGTGTGGGGATTTTTGAACCATTGGGGCAGGACGGCCCAGCATTATTGCTTTGGTTGCATGTTGTGTCCTGCCACTCACAAGCCAAAAATTCTTGTGACTCTGAGATGAATGGAATACAGAAGAAGGCATCATTGAAGTCTAATACAGAATGCCATGGCCTGGTGGATGGTAGAATGACCAGCAGGGTGTAGGAAATAGGAGCTACTGGATGTATATCCTCGGTGGCTTCACTGACTGTCCTGATATCCTTTACCAGGTTTCCAGCAGCCCATGGGGCTCTCGTGGTCAGGCCAATCCCAGGATATGGAGCTCACCTGGGCTGCACCCCCACCCCACAGCCCACGGGGCTCTCGTGGTCAAGTCCCTCCCAGGGTATGGAGCTCACCTGTGCAGCTACCCAGCAGCCCATGGGGCTCTCATAGTCAGGCCCTTCCCAGGATACGGAGCTCCCCTGGGCAGGTAACCCAGCAGGGCTGGAAACACAGGAACTGTGCACATAGCCCACCATGCAGAGAACCCCCAGCTCACCTGTCGCTCACAGCTGACACAGAACACCACAGAGCAGGACTTGAACTAACAAACAGCAGCTCTGACAGGTCTGTGACCCTGGCTATCACTCTGTGCAGCCTCTCTCTGCCTGGTCTTCCAGACACTTCCACTGCAGCCAGGCACCAGACCTCTGTCTCCACCCACCATCACTCCTCTCCCTGACTCCTGGGTTCCTCTCATTAGTATAGGGTCTTCTTGAAGTTGTTTTCCACTCATGGACCAGATAAAATGAGAAGAAAACAAGCCGCAGCTGCAGCCCCTTGTCTATCCTGACTCTCAAGAGCCCACACCTGTTCCTTGGGCGTGGCCCGTTTAGCAAGGTTCATTTTCTGCAACTGTGAGTCCCTGAGGGGTGAGGATTGGCTGATTTGGGCAGCCTGACGCTGCCTGCCAGCCCTCCCCACGTGTGCCTGGTTGAGGTCAATATAAACACCTCTCCAGTCAGCAAGAGCCCCTGTAGCTGTACCTGACGCCATATTCTCGGCCCCGTCAGCAGTGTCGGGGCTGGGGTGGTGGGAGGGAGTGAGGGGCCGTGGCTTTCTGCTTGGCCCATTGTGAGTGGGGCTCTGCTGGACTTTCTGCAGGAGTTGCCAGGCTGCCACCTGCTAAAGAAGAGGATGTGTCACCCATACCTGCCACTGGAATGTCTCCCCAGGCAGAGGTGAGGAAGTAAAAAAGCAGTGGGGGCCGTGGCAGGAGGGGTATCACAGGTAGGGAAATGGAAAGCTTCCAGAAGAGCATCTGAGGCCAGGACCATCCTGGCTGGCCTGCAGGCACCAAGTCGGCCTGCGTGCTGTCGCTGGTGTGGCTCCACAGCCCTTCCTCTAGGCTTGCAAGTTCTTGTGCATATTCATGTGTTTTACCTGGAAAGGGTGGGAAGAGTTCAGCTGCAGCAGGACTGGGGCTCAGCTCACATTGACTCACAGACGCCTCGACACAGTCCCCCAGCTTTGCAATGAGGTTGCTCCTTGTGGGGCTGACTGCATGGGAGAAGATTTCCCACCTCTGACCAACTTAAGAATCTTTTACCACTGGAGCAAGTGCCCTGATACGATTTTCCTCTGTATAACTGGTGGGTTCTGTTTTTTTCTTTTTTCTTTTTTTTTATTTTTGGTTCAAGGTAGATTTTATTTATTCCTCTTTTTTTTAATTTGGAGATATAAACATGGAAATAATGCATTAAGATAAAGACGTCTATGTGAAGGGAAAAACTTTTTTTGGTTTATTTTATTAAATGTTATTTATTTATTTTTAATTTTTTTAAAATTTATTTATTTCTTTTATACAGCAGGTTCTTATTGGATATCTATTTTATACATATAAGTGTGCACATGTGAATCCCAGTCTCCCAATTCATCCCACCACCACCCTCACATAGCATTACCCCCTTGGTGTCCATATGTTTGTTCTCTACATCTGTGTCTCTATCTCTGCCCTGCAAACCGGTTCATCTGTACCATTTTTCTAGGTTCCACATATATGCATTAACATACAATATTTGTTTTTCTCTTTCTGACTTACTTCACTCTGTATGACAGTCTCTAGATCCATCAAGGTCTCTACAAATGACCCAATTTCATTCCTATGTATGGCTGAGTAATATTCCATTGTATATATGTACCACATCTTTATCCATTCATCTGTCTGTGGGCACTTAGGTTGCTTTCATTACCTGGCTATTGTAAATAGTGCTGCAATGAACATTGTGGTGAATGTGTCTTTTTGATTTATGGTTTTCTCTGGGTATATGCCCAGTAGTGGGATTGCTGGATTATATGGTAATTCTATTTTTAGTTTTTTAAGGAACCTCCATACTGTTCTCCATAGAGACTATATCAATTTACATTCCCAACAATAGTGGAAGAAGGTTCCTTTTCTCCACAGCGTCTCCAGCATTTGTTGTTTGTAGATTTTCTGATGATGCCCATTCTAACAGGTGTGACGTGATACCTCATTGTAGTTTCGATTTCCATTTCTCTAATAATTAGTGATGTTGAGCAGATTTTCATGTGCGTACTGGCCATCTCTATGTCTTCTTGGAAGAAATGTCTATTTAGATCTTCTTCCATTTTTGTATTGGGTTGTTTGTTTTATTAATATTGAGCTGCATGAGCTGTTTATATATATATATTGGAGATTAATTATTTGTCCATTGATTCATTTGCAAATATTTTCTGCCATTCTGAGGGTTGTCTTTTCGTCTTGTTTGTAGTTTCCTTTGCTTTGTAAAAGCTTTTACATTTCATTAGGTCCCATCTGTTTAGTTTTCTTTTTTATTTCATTACTACAGGAGGTGGATCAAAAAAGATCTTGCTGTGATTTACGTCAGAGTATCCTTCGTAAGTTTTCCTCTCAGAGTTTTATACTGTCCCGTCTTACATTAAGGTCTCTAATCCATTTTGAATATATTTTTATGTATGGTGTTGGGGAGTGTTCTAATTTCATTCTTTTACATGTAGCTGTCCATATTTCCCAGCACCAATGATTGAAGAGACTGTCTTATCTCCATTGTATAGTCTTGCCTCCTTTGTCATAGATTAGTTGACCATAGGTGTGTAGGTTTATCCCTGGGCATTCTTTTTTTTTTTTCCTTTTACACGTTTATTGGAGTATAATTGTTTTACAATGGAGTGTTAGTTTCTGCTGTATAACAAAGTGAATCAGCTATACATATACAAATATCACCAGATCCCCTCCCTCTTGCATCTCCCTCCCACACTCCATATCCCACCCCTTTATGTGGTCACAAAGCACCGAGCTGATCTCCCTGTTCTATGTGGCTGCTTTCCAGTAGCTATCAGTGTTACATTTGGTAATGTATTTATGTCCATGCCACTCTGTCACTTCGTCTCAGCTTACCCATCCCCCTTCCAGTGTCCTCAAGTCCTTTCTCTACGTCTGTGTCCTTAATCCTGTCCTGCCACTAGGTTCTTCAAAATCTTTTTTTTTTCTTCATTAGATTCCGTATATCTCTGTTAACATACAGTATTTGTTTTTCCCTTTCTGACTTACTTCACTTTGTAGGACAGATTCTAAGTCCATCCACCTCAGTACAAATAACTCAGTTTTGCTTCTTTTTATGGCTGAGTAATATTCCATTGTATATATGTGCCAGATCTTCTTTATCCATTCATCTGTCGATGGACACTTAGGTTGCTTCTATGTCCTGGCTATTGTAAATAGAGCTGCAATGAACATTTTTGTACATAACTCTTTTTGAATTATGGTTTTCGCAAGGCAAATGCCCAGTAGTTGGATTGTTGTGTCGTATGGTACCTCTATTGTTAGCTATTTAGAGGAACCTCCGGAGTGTTCTCCCTAGTGCCCATATCAATTTACATTCCCACCCACAGTGCAAGTGTGTTCCCTTTTCTCCAATAAAGGCCTCTCCAGCATTTATTGTTTTGTAGATTTTTTTGGATGATTGCCACTCTGACTGCTGTGCGGTGATACCTCACGGTAGTTTTGATTTGCATTTCTCTAATGATTAGTGATGTTCAGCATCCTTTCATGTGTTTCTTGGTAATCTGTATATCTTCTTTGGAGAAATGTCTATTTAAGTCTTCTGCCCGTTTTTGGATTGGGTTGTTTGTTTTTGTGATATTGAGCTACATGTGGTGCTTGTAAAGTTTGGAGATTAATCCTTTGTCAATTGCTTCATTTGAAAATATTTTCTCCCATTCTGAGGGTTGTTTCTGCATCTTGTTTATGTTTTCCTATACTGTGTAAAAGCTTTTAAGTTTCATTAGGTCCCATTTGTTGATTTCTGTTTTTATTTCCATTTCTCTAGGAGGTGAGTCAAAAAGGATCTTGCTGTGATTTATGTCATAGAGTGTTCTGCCTATGGTTTCCTCTAAGTGTTTTATAGTGTCTGGTCTTCTATTTAGATCTCTAATCCATTTAGAGTTTATTTTTGTGTATGGTGTTATGGAGTGTTCTAATTTCATTCTTTTATGTGTAGGGGTCCAGTTTTCCCAGCACCAATTACTGAAGAGACTGTCTTTTCTCCATTGTATATCCTTAGCTCCTTTGTCATAGATGAGATAGCCATAGGTATGTAGGTTTATCTCTGGGCTTTCTGTCCTGTTCCATTGATCTGTGTTTATGCCAATCTACATACACTTGATTCCATTATGGAGACTTATAAATACATAGGTTTCAAGATTATTACCAGTCAGATATATTCCTCTTCAGTGAATAGGGTGTTTTGTGTCCAGTTCATTGAGAAAGGAGTAGGTCTTGTCTATTACATATTTGGTATATGGAATGGTATCTGTGCTAATTTCAAACTCTGCTTTTACACATCACCCCACGTCACCTTTCCCCTTAAGGAGGCATAAGTGTGTTTTCTAAATGTGTAACTCTGTTCTCTTTTGTAATTCAGTTCATGTGTAGCCATGTTTACATTCCCTCTATAAGTGATATATTACAATAAGTTTCTTTTTCTTTGAGGCTCATTTCACTTAGCATCATCGTACCTAAAGCCACTCATTATGCTGCTATTGGCCTTATGACATTGATTTTATGTCTGAGTGACATTCCATTGTATATAAGTACCACAACATCTATATCAATTTTTTTCCTTTCCTGGGATATTTAAAGTGTACCAAAGTCGAGATTCTTGTAAACAGAGCAGCCCTAAACTTTGGGCTGGCTGTGTGTTGTGGATTTTTAGTTTTCCCAAAATACACGCCCATGAGTGGAAGTGTGCTATGCTCTGTAGCTCTGTTTTAGAAAACAACATACAGTTCTCCAGAGAGGCTGTTGGCAATTTACATCCTCTCCATCGGTGTAACCAGGCTCCCTTTTCTCCATGGCCTGTCCTGCATTTGTGGTTTTTACACTGTTTGTGGATGGCCCTTTTGACTGGAGGTAAGGGACACTTCTATGTGGTGTGGATTTTCAATGCCTGATGGCTTGCTTGGCCAAAAAGGGCGTATGCATTTTTTCCCAATTATATTCAAGAAAATACACATAATCCCTTTTCGGTCAAGGGCAACATTGTTGAAGTTCTGTCGCTTTTCATGTGCTTTAAAGATGACTCCAGTGTACCTCTTGAAATCTGTTTCCTTCAATTCTGCCTTGCATTCAAATCCTCTTCACTGCCTTACCTCAATATATTTCTGGATGATAGTTGTCCTTTAAAACTCTGCAAGTTTGTGAATTGCTGTGTCCCTGAGCTCCATTTTTCAACTCGCCTATTTGTGAGCTGGCTGCAATACCGCAGGATGGCTTTAGGGCCTAGTCTGGTTCCAGGGCTTCAGGCTGAGCCTTTGGTTAATTCTTCTTCCTGATGGGAAACTAGAGTGACATGTGCCCATCCAAACACCTACAGCTAATCTCTCATTTGTTTCCCCTCTTCCTTTTCATCCTCTGCACAATTTGCAAACTGTGCATACAGGAGGGTAAAGGCGCTGACATTCCAAGTGAGGAGATTTTTAGTAATGCAGATGGAATGGTGAAGCCGAGCACGACGAAAGGAAAAATGAGGTACCTTTTAGAAAACTTTCCCAATCGCACAGTGTACCATCCACTGGGTGTCCCATGCATGTTTTAACTGTAGGAAGATTCCCTTAAACCTGGAGAGTTGGCACCACTAGAATGGGTAGCACACAGTATTGCTCTAAGTGGTGTTCTTTTGCTCACACAACCTCAGCAAACTTGTCAGCCCCAAGTGTCCAGTCTTATGTCTCATCCAGCTGTGGGTGTAAAGGTGGTCAATCCAGGTGGGATCACAGGCCCTGAACGTAATTTTTAAGGCTTTCTCTCTGTTTCGCTGTTTTTGCATTTTGCTTTTGAAACTTAATTTTATAAGGGGGTTTAGTTGAATTTCAATGCTGTGTTCATGCCATTATACACACATATGATACCTTTATGGAGACATGAGAATACATATGTTTTAAAATTCTAGAGTCAGATATATTCCTCTGCAATGAATAGGGGGCGTTAAGTCCAGTTCATTGTTCCGGCAGTAGGTGTTGTCTATTACATACTTGGTTTATGTAACAGTATCTGTGCTAATTTAGAACTGTGGTTTTATGCATCACCCCAGCTCGCCTTTCCCCTTAAGCAGGCAGAAGATTGTTTTCTAAATGTATGACTCTATTGTGTTTGAAATTCAGTTCATGTTTACATTCACACTATGAGTGATATCTTATGATAAGATTTGTTATTCTGTTATCTTTCCTAACTCAGTTCATGTGTAGCCATGTTTACAGGATTTTCATAAGTGATATCTTATGATAAGTTTCTTTTTCAGTGTGACTTATTTCACTTAGAATCATCGTACGTGAATCCACTCATTTTGCTGCTACTTGCTTTATGACATTGATTTCATGGCTAACGGATATTACATCGTACGTAAGTACCACAGTTTCTTGAAATATTTTTGTCTTTCCTGGGATATATAAGGTGTACCCACGATGAGGTTCTTGTAAGCAGTGCAGCCTTAAATTTTGGCATGCCTGTGTCTTATTGATTTTCAGTTTTCCAAAGATATATTCCTTAGACTGGAACACCCCATTGCTCTGTAGCTCTGTTGTTTATTTGTTTTAGGGAACACAATGCACTCCTCCAGAGAGGCAGTTAGCAATTTACATGCCACCCATTAGCCTAAAAAAGCTCCCTGTTCTCCAGGACCTGTCTTGCCTTTCTGGTTTTTACATATTTTGTGGATGTCCCTTTTGACCGGTGGGAACTGAAACTTATTTGTAGTGCAGATTTGCATTGCCCGCTTGCTTGCTTGGCCAAAAAGGGCGTATGCGTTTTCTCCTGAATATATTCAGGAGAAAACGCATACGCCCTTTTTGGCCAAGTGCACCATTGTCCAAGTTGTGCCCCTCTTCCTGTGCTTTACAGGCGATTCCAAGGTACCTCTTGAAATCTGTTTCCTGCTATTTTGCCTCACTTTCAAGTCCGCCTCGTTGACTTCCCTCAACAGATTTTTGGACGATAGTTGTCCTTTATCACTCTGCCAGTTTGTGAATTGCTGTGACCCTGAGCTCCATTTCTCAACTCGTTTTTTGTGAGCTGAACGCAAGTCCAAAATTTTGGATCATGTCCTATACTGGTTCCCGGTGGGTGGCTGAGACTTTGGTTAATTCTTCTTCCTGCCGGGAAATTAGAGTGACATGTGCCCGTCCAAATGCCTAACAGCTACTCTCTCATGGGTTCTCCCTCGTCCCTTCCATCCTCTGCCAAATTGGGAACCTGTGCAAACCAGGAGGTTAAAGGGCCTGTCTCTCCAAGTTGGGAGATTGATAGTAAGGCAGTTGGAAAGTCAAACTGGAGCACCAGGAGAGGGACTATTCGTTGAGTTTTAGAAACCTTTCGTATTCACAGTGTGTCCATTCTCTAGGTTTCCTGTACATGTTATAGCTGTAGTAATATTCCCTTGAACCTGGAGAGTTGGGACCCATGGAATGGGGGCCATGCATTATTGCTTGAAAGGGTCTGCATTTGCTCACCCAATCTCACCAATCCTCTCAGTCCCAAGTGTCCAGCCTTATGCCACATACAGCTGTCATTGTAGATAGGGTCTTTCCAGGTTTCCTCAGACACCCTGAAGGAATTGTAAAGAATTTCCCTGTTTTTTCGTTTTGCTTTTGAAATTCCTTTTTATAGTGGGTTTGAGCTGATTCTCGCTGCCATGTTTATGCCACTCTAGACACACTTGATTCCCTTATGGAGTCATATCAATACATAGGTTTTAAGATTCTTACTAGTCAGATATATTCCTCTGTGAGAAATATGGGGTTTTGAGTCTCTTTCACTGAGGAAGGTGTAGGTCTTGTCTATTCCAAAGTTGGTTTTTGGAACGGTCCCTGTGCTTATATCAAACTCTGGTTTTATGCATCACCCCACCTCTCCATCCCCTTTATGCAGGCATAAGAGTGTTTTCTAAATGTGAGACTCTGTTCTCTTTCCTAACTCAGTTCACGTGTAGCCATGTTTACAGGATCTTCATAAGTGATATCTTATGATAAGTTTGTTTTTCTGTGTGACTTATTTCACTTAGAATCTTCGTACCTGAATCCACTCACTTTGCTGCTTCTGGTCTTATGACATTGATTTCATCGCTGAGGGATATTCCATCGTACGTAAGTACCACAATGTTTTGAACCATTTTTATATTTCCTGGGATATTTAAGGTGTACCCAAGTTGAGGTTCTTGTAGTCAGTGCAGCCCTAAATTTGGAGGTGGCACTTTCTTATTGATTTTCAGTTTTCACAAGGTATATTCCCTAGACTGGAAGTGGCCTTGGCTCTGTAGCTCTGTTGTTTACTTGTTTTAGCGAACACAATGCACTCCTCCAGTGAGGCACTTGGCAATTGACATCCCGCCCATCAGCATGAGAAGGCTCCCTGTTCTCCAGGGCCTGTCTTGCCTTTCTGGTTTTTACACATTTTGTGGATGTCCCTTTTGACCGGTAGGAAGTGATACTTCTTTGTAGTGCAGATTTGCATTGCCCACTTGCTTGCTTGGCCAAAAAGGGCGTATGCTTTTTCTCCTGAATATATTCAGGAGAAAACACATACGCCCTTTTTGGCCAAGTGCACCATTGTCCAAGTTGTGCCCCTCTTCCTGTGCTTTACAGGCGATTCCAACGTACCTCTTGAAATCTGTTTCCTGCTATTTTGCCTCACTTTCAAGTCCACCTCGTTGACTTCCCTCAAGAGATTTTTGGATGATATTTGACCTTTATCACTCTGCCAGTTTGTGAATTGCTGTGCCCCTGAGCTCCATTTCTCAACTCGTTTTTTGTGAGCTGAACGCAAGTCCAAAATTTTGGATCATGTCCTATACTGGTTCCCGGTGGGTGGCTGAGACTTTGGTTAATTCTTCTTCCTGCCGGGAAATTAGAGTGACATGTGCCCGTCCAAATGCCTAACAGCTACTCTCTCATGGGTTCTCCCTCGTCCCTTCCATCCTCTGCCAAATTGGGAACCTGTGCAAACCAGGAGGTTAAAGGGCCTGTCTCTCCAAGTTGGGAGATTGATAGTAAGGCAGTTGGAAAGTCAAACTGGAGCACCAGGAGAGGGACTATTCGTTGAGTTTTAGAAACCTTTCGTATTCACAGTGTGTCCATTCTCTAGGTTTCCTGTACATGTTATAGCTGTAGTAATATTCCCTTGAACATGGAGAGTTGGGACCCATGGAATGGGGGCCATGCATTATTGCTTGAAAGGGTCTGCATTTGCTCACCCAATCTCACCAATCCTCTCAGTCCCAAGTGTCCAGCCTTATGCCACATCCAGCTGTCATTGTAGATAGGGTCTTTCCAGGTTTCCTCAGACACCCTGAAGGAATTGTAAAGAATTTCCCTGTTTTTTGGTTTTGCTTTTGAAATTCCTTTTTATAGTGGGTTTGAGCTGATTCTCGCTGCCATGTTTATGCCACTCTAGACACACTTGATTCCCTTATGGAGACATATCAATACATAGGTTTTAAGATTCTTACTAGTCAGATATATTCCTCTGTGGGAAATATGGGGTTTTGAGTCTCTTTCACTGAGGAAGGTGTAGGTCTTGTCTATTCCAAAGTTGGTTTTTGAAACGGTCCCTGTGCTTATATCAAACTCTGGTTTTATGCATCACCCCACCTCTCCTTCCCCTTTATGCAGGCATAAGAGTGTTTTCTAAATGTGAGACTCTGTTCTCTTTCCTAACTCAGTTCACGTGTAGCCATGTTTACAGGGTCTTCATAAGTGATATCTTATGATAAGTTTCTTTTTCTGTGTGACTTATTTCACTTAGAATCATCGTACCTGAATCCACTCACTTTGCTGCTACTGGTCTTATGACATTGATTTCATGGCTGAGGGATATTCCATCGTACGTAAGTACCACAATGTTTTGAACCATTTTTATATTTCCTGGGATATTTAAGGTGTACCCAAGTTGAGGTTCTTGTAGTCAGTGCAGCCCTAAATTTGGAGGTGGCTCTTTCTTATTGATTTTCAGTTTTCCCAAGGTATATTCCCTAGACTGGAAGTGGCCTTGGTTCTGTAGCTCTGTTGTTTACTTGTTTTAGGGAACACAATGCACTCCTCCAGTGAGGCAGTTGGCAATTTACATCCCGCCCATCAGCATAACAAGGCTCCCAGTTCTCCAGGGCCTGTCTTGCCTTTCTGGTTTTTACACATTTTGTGGATGTCCCTTTTGACCGGTGGGAAGTGATACTTCTTTGTAGTGCAGATTTGCATTGCCCGCTTGCTTGCTTGGACAAAAAGGGCGTATGCGTTTTCTCCTGAATATATTCAGGAGAAAACGCATACGCCCTTTTTGGCCAAGTGCACCATTGTCCAAGTTGTGCCCCTCTTCCTGTGCTTTACAGGCGATTCCAAGGTACCTCTTGAAATCTGTTTCCTACTATTTTGCCTCGCTTTCAAGTCCGCCTTGTTGACTTCCCTCAACAGATTTTTGGACGATAGTTGTCCTTTATCACTCTGCCAGTTTGTGAATTGCTGTGCCCCTGAGCTCCATTTCTCAACTCGTTTTTTGTGAGCTGAACGCAAGTCCAAAATTTTGGATCATGTCCTCTACTGGTTCCCGGTGGGTGGCTGAGACTTTGGTTAATTCTTCTTCCTGCCGGGAAATTAGAGTGACATGTGCCCGTCCAAATGCCTAACAGCTACTCTCTCATGGGTTCTCTCTCGTCCCTTCCATCCTCTGCCAAATTGGGAACCTGTGCAAACCAGGAGGTTAAAGGGCCTGTCTCTCCAAGTTGGGAGATTGATAGTAAGGCAGTTGGAAAGTCAAACTGGAGCACCAGGAGAGGGACTATTCGTTGAGTTTTAGAAACCTTTCGTATTCACAGTGTGTCCATTCTCTAGGTTTCCTGTACATGTTATAGCTGTAGTAATATTCCCTTGAACATGGAGAGTTGGGACGCATGGAATGGGGGCCATGCATTATTGCTTGAAAGGGTCTGCATTCGCTCACCCAATCTCACCAATCCTCTCAGTCCCAAGTGTCCAGCCTTATGCCACATCCAGCTGTCATTGTAGATAGGGTCTTTCCAGGTTTCCTCAGACACCCTGAAGGAATTGTAAAGAATTTCCTTGTTTTTTGGTTTTGCTTTTGAAATTCCTTTTTATAGTGGGTTTGAGCTGATTCTCGCTGCCATGTTTATGCCACTCTAGACACACTTGATTCCCTTATGGAGACATATCAATACATAGGTTTTAAGATTCTTACTAGTCAGATATATTCCTCTGTGGGAAATATGGGGTTTTGAGTCTCTTTCACTGAGGAAGGTGTCGGTCTTGTCAATTCCAAAGTTGGTTTTTGGAACGGTCCCTGTGCTTATATCAAACTCTGGTTTTATGCATCACCCGACCTCTCCATCCCCATTATGCAGGCATAAGAGTGTTTTCTAAATGTGAGACTCTGTTCTCTTTCCTAACTCAGTTCACGTGTAGCCATGTTTACAGGATCTTCATAAGTGATATCTTATGATAAGTTTCTTTTTCTGTGTGACTTATTTCACTTAGAATCATCGTACCTGAATCCACTCACTTTGCTGCTACTGGTCTTATGACATTGATTTCATCGCTGAGGGATATTCCATCATACGTAAGTACCACAATGTTTTGAACCATTTTTATATTTCCTGGGATATTTAAGGTGTACCCAAGTTGAGGTTCTTGTAGTCAGTGCAGCCCTAAATTTGGAGGTGGCTCTTTCTTATTGATTTTCAGTTTTCCCAAGGTATATTCCCTAGACTGGAAGTGGCCTTGGCTCTGTAGCTCTGTTGTTTACTTGTTTTAGGGAACACAATGCACTCCTCCAGTGAGGCAGTTGGCAGTTTACATCCCGCCCATCAGCATAACAAGGCTCCCTGTTCTCCAGGGCCTGTCTTGCCTTTCTGGTTTTTACACATTTTGTGGATGTCCCTTTTGACCGGTGGGAAGTGATACTTCTTTGTAGTGCAGATTTGCATTGCCCGCTTGCTTGCTTGGCCAAAAAGGGCGTATGCGTTTTCTCCTGAATATATTCAGGAGAAAACGCATACGCCCTTTTTGGCCAAGTGCATCATTGTCCAAGTTGTGCCCCTCTTCCTGTGCTTTACAGGCGATTCCAACGTACCTCTTGAAATCTGTTTCCTGCTATTTTGCCTCGCTTTCAAGTCCGCCTCGTTGACTTCCCTCAACAGATTTTTGGACGATAGTTGTCCTTTATCACTCTGCCAGTTTGTGAATTGCTGTTCCCCTGAGCTCCATTTCTCAACTCGTTTTTTGTGAGCTGAACGCAAGTCCAAAATTTTGGATCATGTCCTATACTGGTTCCCGGTGGGTGGCTGAGACTTTGGTTAATTCTTCTTCCTGCCGGGAAATTAGAGTGACATGTGCCCGTCCAAATGCCTAACAGCTACTCTCTCATGGGTTCTCCCTCGTCCCTTCCATCCTCTGGCAAATTGGGAACCTGTGCAAACCAGGAGGTTAAAGGGCCTGTCTCTCCAAGTTGGGAGATTGATAGTAAGGCAGTTCGAAAGTCAAACTGGAGCACCAGGAGAGGGATTATTCGTTGAGTTTTAGAAACCTTTCGTATTCACAGTGTGTCCATTCTCTAGGTTTCCTGTACATGTTATAGCTGTAGTAATATTCCCTTGAACCTGGAGAGTTGGGACCCATGGAATGGGGGCCATGCATTATTGCTTGAAAGGGTCTGCATTCGCTCACCCAATCTCACCAATCCTCTCAGTCCCAAGTGTCCAGCCTTATGCCACATCCAGCTGTCATTGTAGATAGTGTCTTTCCAGGTTTCCTCAGACACCCTGAAGGAATTGTAAAGAATTTCCCTGTTTTTTGGTTTTGCTTTTGAAATTCTTTTTATAGTGGGTTTGAGCTGATTCTCGCTGCCATGTTTATGCCACTCTAGACACACTTGATTCCCTTATGGAGACATATCAATACATAGGTTTTAAGCTTCTTACTAGTCAGATATATTCCTCTGTGGGAAATATGGGGTTTTGAGTCTCTTTCACTGAGGAAGGTGTAGGTCTTGTCTATTCCAAAGTTGGTTTTTGAAACGGTCCCTGTGCTTATATCAAACTCTGGTTTTATGCATTACCCCTCCTCTCTTTCTCCCTTAAGCATGCATACGAGTTTTTTTCTAAATGTGAGACACTGTTCTCTTTCCTAACTCAGTTCATATGTAGCCATGTTTACAGGATCTCCAAAAGTCATATCTTATGATAAGTTTCTTTTTCTGTGTGACTTATTTCACTTAGAATCATCATACCTGAATCGACTCATTTTGCTGCTACTGGTCTTATGACATTGATTTCATGGATGAGGGATATTACATCTTTCGTATGTACCACAATTTTTTGAATCCATTTTATATTTCCTGGGATATTTAAGGTGTACCCAAGTTGAGGTTCTTGTAAGCAGTGCAGCCCTAAATTTTGGGGTGACTCTGTCTTATTGATTTTCAGTTTTCCCAAGATATATTCCCTAGACTGAAAGTGCCCTTGGCTCTGTAGCTCTGTTGTTTACTTGTTTTAGGGAACACAGTGCACTCCTCCAGAGAGGCAGTTGGCAATTTACATCCGGACCATCAGCATAAAAAGGCTCCGTGTTCTCCAGGCCCTGTCATGCCTTTCTGGTTTTTACACATTTTGTGGATGTCCCTTTTGACCGGTGGGAAGTGACACTTCTTTGTAGTGCAAATTTGCATTGCCCGCTTGCTTGCTTGGCCAAAAAGGGCGTATGCGTTTTCTCCTGAATATATTCAGGAGAAAACGCATACACCCTTTTTCTCCAATTGCATCAGTGTCAAAGTTGTGCCTCTCTTCCTGTGCTTTAAAGGCGATTCCAAGGTACCTCTTGAAATCTGTTTCCTGCTATTCGGCATCGCTTTCAAGTCCGCCTCGTTTCCTTCCCTCAACAGATTTATGGACGATAGATGTCCTGTATTACTCTGCCAGTTTGTGAATTGCTGTGCCCCTGAGCTCCATTTTACAACTCGATTTTTGTGAGCTGAACGCAATTCCAAAATTTTGGTTCAGGATCTATACTGGTTCCCGGTGGGTGGCTGAGACATTGGTTAATTCTTCTTCCTGCCGGGAAATTAGTATGAAATGTGCCTGTCCAAATGCCTAACAGCTACTCTCTCATTGTTTCTTCCTCTTCCCTTTCATCCTCTGCCAAATTGACAACCTGTGCGAACCAGGAGGTTAAAGGGGCTGTCTCTCCTAGTTGGTTGATTGATAGTAAAGCAGTTGGAAAGTCAAACCAGAGCAGCAGTAGAGGGACTATTCGTTGAGTTTTAGAAACCTTTTGTATTCACAGTGTGTCCATTCTCTAGGTTTCCTGTACATGTTATAGCTGTAGTAATATTCCCTTGAACATGGAGAGTTGGGACCCATGGAATGGGGCCATGCATTATTGCTTTAAAGGGTCTGCATTTGCTCACCCAATCTCACCAATCCTCTCAGTCCCAAGTGTCCAGCCTTATGCCACATCCAGCTGTCATTGTAGATAGGGTCATTCCAGGTTTCCTCAGACACCCTGAAGGAATTGTAAAGAATTTCCCTGTTTTTTGGTTTTGCTTTTGAAATTCCTTTTTATAGTGGGTTTGAGCTGATTCTCGCTGCCATGTTTATGCCACTCTAGACACACTTGATTCCCTTATGGAGTCATATCAATACATAGGTTTTAAGATTCTTACTAGTCAGATATATTCCTCTGCGGGAAATATGGGGTTTTGAGTCTCTTTCACTGAGGAAGGTGTAGGTCTTGTCTATTCCAAAGTTGGTTTTTGGAACGGTCCATGTGCTTATATCAAACTCTGGTTTTATGCATCACCCCACCTCTCCTTCCCCTTTATGCAGGCATAAGAGTGTTTTCTAAATGTGAGACTCTGTTTTCTTTCCTAACTCAGTTCACGTGTAGCCATGTTTACAGGATCTTCATAAGTGATATCTTATGATAAGTTCCTTTTTCTGTGTGACTTATTTCACTTAGAATCATCGTACCTGAATCCACTCACTTTGCTGCTACTGGTTTTATGACATTGATTTCATGGCTGAGGGATATTCCATCGTACGTAAGTACCACAATGTTTTGAACCATTTTTATATTTCCTGGAATATTTAAGGTGTACCCAAGTTGAGGTTCTTGTAGCCAGTGCAGCCCTAAATTTGGAGGTGGCTCTTTCTTATTGATTTTCAGTTTTCCCAAGGTATATTCCCTAGACTGGAAGTGGCCTTGGCTCTGTAGCTCTGTTGTTTACTTGTTTTAGGGAACACAATGCACTCCTCCAGTGAGGCAGTTGGCAATTTACATCCCGCCCATCAGCATAACAAGGCTCCCTGTTCTCCAGGGCCTGTCTTGCCTTTCTGGTTTTTACACATTTTGTGGATGTCCCTTTTGACCTGTGGGAAGTGATACTTCTTTGTAGTGCAGATTTGCATTGCCCGCTTGCTTGCTTGGCCAAAAAGGGCGTATGCGTTTTCTCCTGAATATATTCAGGAGAAAACGCATACGCCCTTTTTGGCCAAGTGCACCATTGTCCAAGTTGTGCCCCTCTTCCTGTGCTTTACAGGAGATTCCAAGGTACCTCTTGAAATCTGTTTCCTGCTATTTTGCCTCGCTTTCAAGTCCGCCTCGTTGACTTCCCTCAACAGATTTTTGGACGATAGTTGTCCTTTATCACTCTGCCAGTTTGTGAATTGCTGTGCCCCTGAGCTCCATTTCTCAACTCGTTTTTTGGGAGCTGAACGCAAGTCCAAAATTTTGGATCATGTCCTATACTGGTTCCCGGTGGGTGGCTGAGACTTTGGTTAATTCTTCTTCCTGCCGGGAAATTAGAGTGACATGTGCCCGTCCAAATGCCTAACAGCTACTCTCTCATGGGTTCTCCCTCTTCCCTTCCATCCTCTGCCAAATTGGGAACCTGTGCAAACCAGGAGGTTAAAGGGCCTGTCTCTCCAAGTTGGGAGATTGATAGTAAGGCAGTTGGAAAGTCAAACTGGAGCACCAGGAGAGGGACTATTCGTTGAGTTTTAGAAACCTTTCGTATTCACAGTGTGTCCATTCTCTAGGTTTCCTGTACATGTTATAGCTGTAGTAATATTCCCTTGAACCTGGAGAGTTGGGACCCATGGAATGGGGGCCATGCGTCATTGCTTGAAAGGGTCTGCATTTGCTCACCCAATCTCACCAATCCTCTCAGTCCCAAGTGTCCAGCCTTATGCCACATCCAGCTGTCATTGTAGATAGGGTCTTTCCAGGTTTCCTCAGACACCCTGAAGGAATTGTAAAGAATTTCCCTGTTTTTTGGTTTTGCTTTTGAAATTCCTTTTTATAGTGGGTTTGAGCTGATTCTCGCTGCCATGTTTATGCCACTCTAGACACACTTGATTCCCTTATGGAGTCATATCAATACATAGGTTTTAAGATTCTTACTAGTCAGATATATTCCTCTGCGGGAAATATGGGGTTTTGAGTCTCTTTCACTGAGGAAGGTGTAGGTCTTGTCTATTCCAAAGTTAGTTTTTGGAACGGTCCCTGTGCTTATATCAAACTCTGGTTTTATGCATCACCCCACCTCTCCATCCCCTTTATGCAGGCATAAAAGTGTTTTCTAAATGTGAGACTCTGTTCTATTTCCTAACTCAGTTCACGTGTAGCCATGTTTACAGGATCTTCATAAGTGATATCTTATGATAAGTTCCTTTTTCTGTGTGACTTATTTCACTTAGAATCATCGTACCTGAATCCACTCACTTTGCTGCTACTGGTCTTATGACATTGATTTCATGGCTGAGGGATATTCCATCGTACGTAAGTACCACAATGTTTTGAACCATTTTTATATTTCCTGGGATATTTAAGGTGTACCCAAGTTGAGGTTCTTGTAGCCAGTGCAGCCCTAAATTTGGAGGTGGCTCTTTTTTTATTGATTTTCAGTTTTCCTAAGGTATATTCCCTAGACTGGAAGTGGCCTTGGCTCTGTAGCTCTGTTGTTTACTTGTTTTAGGGAACACAATGCACTCCTCCAGTGAGGCAGTTGGCAATTTACATCCCGCCCATCAGCATAACAAGGCTCCCTGTTCTCCAGGGCCTGTCTTGCCTTTCTGGTTTTTACACATTTTGTGGATGTCCCTTTTGACCGGTGGGAAGTGATACTTCTTTGTAGTGCAGATTTGCATTGCCCGCTTGCTTGCTTGGCCAAAAAGGGCGTATGCGTTTTCTCCTGAATATATTCAGGAGAAAACGCATACGCCCTTTTTGGCCAAGTGCACCATTGTCCAAGTTGTGCCCCTCTTCCTGTGCTTTACAGGCGATTCCAACGTACCTCTTGAAATCTGTTTCCTGCTATTTTGCCTCGCTTTCAAGTCCGCCTCGTTGACTTCCCTCAACAGATTTTTGGACGATAGTTGTCCTTTATCACTCTGCCAGTTTGTGAATTGCTGTGCCCCTGAGCTCCATTTCTCAACTCGTTTTTTGGGAGCTGAACGCAAGTCCAAAATTTTGGATCATGTCCTATACTGGTTCCCGGTGGGTGGCTGAGACTTTGGTTAATTCTTCTTCCTGCCGGGAAATTAGAGTGACATGTGCCCGTCCAAATGCCTAACAGCTACTCTCTCATGGGTTCTCCCTCTTCCCTTCCATCCTCTGCCAAATTGGGAACCTGTGCAAACCAGGAGGTTAAAGGGCCTGTCTCTCCAAGTTGGGAGATTGATAGTAAGGCAGTTGGAAAGTCAAACTGGAGCACCAGGAGAGGGACTATTCGTTGAGTTTTAGAAACCTTTCGTATTCACAGTGTGTCCATTCTCTAGGTTTCCTGTACATGTTATAGCTGTAGTAATATTCCCTTGAACCTGGAGAGTTGGGACCCATGGAATGGGGGCCATGCGTTATTGCTTGAAAGGGTCTGCATTTGCTCACCCAATCTCACCAATCCTCTCAGTCCCAAGTGTCCAGCCTTATGCCACATCCAGCTGTCATTGTAGATAGGGTCTTTCCAGGTTTCCTCAGACACCCTGAAGGAATTGTAAAGAATTTCCCTGTTTTTTGGTTTTGCTTTTGAAATTCCTTTTTATAGTGGGTTTGAGCTGATTCTCGCTGCCATGTTTATGCCACTCTAGACACACTTGATTCCCTTATGGAGTCATATCAATACATAGGTTTTAAGATTCTTACTAGTCAGATATATTCCTCTGCGGGAAATATGGGGTTTTGAGTCTCTTTCACTGAGGAAGGTGTAGGTCTTGTCTATTCCAAAGTTAGTTTTTGGAACGGTCCCTGTGCTTATATCAAACTCTGGTTTTATGCATCACCCCACCTCTCCATCCCCTTTATGCAGGCATAAAAGTGTTTTCTAAATGTGAGACTCTGTTCTATTTCCTAACTCAGTTCACGTGTAGCCATGTTTACAGGATCTTCATAAGTGATATCTTATGATAAGTTCCTTTTTCTGTGTGACTTATTTCACTTAGAATCATCGTACCTGAATCCACTCACTTTGCTGCTACTGGTCTTATGACATTGATTTCATGGCTGAGGGATATTCCATCGTACGTAAGTACCACAATGTTTTGAACCATTTTTATATTTCCTGGGATATTTAAGGTGTACCCAAGTTGAGGTTCTTGTAGCCAGTGCAGCCCTAAATTTGGAGGTGGCTCTTTTTTTATTGATTTTCAGTTTTCCTAAGGTATATTCCCTAGACTGGAAGTGGCCTTGGCTCTGTAGCTCTGTTGTTTACTTGTTTTAGGGAACACAATGCACTCCTCCAGTGAGGCAGTTGGCAATTTACATCCCGCCCATCAGCATAACAAGGCTCCCTGTTCTCCAGGGCCTGTCTTGCCTTTCTGGTTTTTACACATTTTGTGGATGTCCCTTTTGACCGGTGGGAAGTGATACTTCTTTGTAGTGCAGATTTGCATTGCCCGCTTGCTTGCTTGGCCAAAAAGGGCGTATGCGTTTTCTCCTGAATATATTCAGGAGAAAACGCATACGCCCTTTTTGGCCAAGTGCACCATTGTCCAAGTTGTGCCCCTCTTCCTGTGCTTTACAGGCGATTCCAACGTACCTCTTGAAATCTGTTTCCTGCTATTTTGCCTCACTTTCAAGTCCGCCTCGTTGACGTCCCTCAACAGATTTTTGGATGATAGTTGTCCTTTATCACTCTGCCAGTATGTGAATTGCTGTGCCCCTGAGCTCCATTTCTCAACTCGTTTTTTGTGAGCTGAACGCAAGTCCAAAATTTTGGATCGTGTCCTATACTGGTTCCCGGTGGGTGGCTGAGACTTTGGTTAATTCTTCTTCCTGCCGGGAAATTAGAGTGACATGTGCCCGTCCAAATGCCTAACAGCTACTCTCTCATGGGTTCTCCCTCGTCCCTTCCATCCTCTGGCAAATTGGGAACCTGTGCAAACCAGGAGGTTAAAGGGCCTGTCTCTCCAAGTTGGGAGATTGATAGTAAGGCAGTTGGAAAGTCAAACTGGAGCACCAGGAGAGGGACTATTCGTTGAGTTTTAGAAACCTTTCGTATTCACAGTGTGTCCATTCTCTAGGTTTCCTGTACATGTTATAGCTGTAGTAATATTCCCTTGAACCTGGAGAGTTGGGACCCATGGAATGGGGGCCATGCATTATTGCTTGAAAGGGTCTGCATTTGCTCACCCAATCTCACCAATCCTCTCAGTCCCAAGTGTCCAGCCTTATGCCACATCCAGCTGTCATTGTAGACAGGGTCTTTCCAGGTTTCCTCAGACACCCTGAAGGAATTGTAAAGAATTTCCCTGTTTTTTGGTTTTGCTTTTGAAATTCCTTTTTATAGTGGGTTTGAGCTGATTCTCGCTGCCATGTTTATGCCACTCTAGACACACTTGATTCCCTTATGGAGACATATCAATACATAGGTTTTAAGATTCTTACTAGTCAGATATATTCCTCTGTGGGAAATATGGGGTTTTGAGTCTCTTTCACTGAGGAAGGTGTCGGTCTTGTCAATTCCAAAGTTGGTTTTTGAAACGGTCCCTGTGCTTATATCAAACTCTGGTTTTATGCATCACCCCACCTCTCCTTCCCCTTTATGCAGGCATAAGAGTGTTTTCTAAATGTGAGACTCTGTTCTCTTTCCTAACTCAGTTCACGTGTAGCCATGTTTACAGGATCTTCATAAGTGATATCTTATGATAAGTTCCTTTTTCTGTGTGACTTATTTCACTTAGAATCATCGTACCTGAATCCACTCACTTTGCTGCTACTGGTTTTATGACATTGATTTCATGGCTGAGGGATATTCCATCGTACGTAAGTACCACAATGTTTTGAACCATTTTTATATTTCCTGGGATATTTAAGGTGTACCCAAGTTGAGGTTCTTGTAGCCAGTGCAGCCCTAAATTTGGAGGTGGCTCTTTCTTATTGATTTTCAGTTTTCCCAAGGTATATTCCCTAGACTGGAAGTGGCCTTGGCTCTGTAGCTCTGTTGTTTACTTGTTTTAGGGAACACAATGCACTCCTCCAGTGAGGCAGTTGGCAATTTACATCCCGCCCATCAGCATAACAAGGCTCCCTGTTCTCCAGGGCCTGTCTTGCCTTTCTGGTTTTTACACATTTTGTGGATGTCCCTTTTGACCGGTGGGAAGTGATACTTCTTTGTAGTGCAGATTTGCATTGCCCGCTAGCTTGCTTGGCCAAAAAGGGCGTATGCGTTTTCTCCTGAATATATTCAGGAGAAAACGCATACGCCCTTTTTGGCCAAGTGCACCATTGTCCAAGTTGTGCCCCTCTTCCTGTGCTTTACAGGAGATTCCAAGGTACCTCTTGAAATCTGTTTCCTGCTATTTTGCCTCGCTTTCAAGTCCGCCTCGTTGACTTCCCTCAACAGATTTTTGGACGATAGTTGTCCTTTATCACTCTGCCAGTTTGTGAATTGCTGTGCCCCTGAGCTCCATTTCTCAACTCGTTTTTTGGGAGCTGAACGCAAGTCCAAAATTTTGGATCATGTCCTATACTGGTTCCCGGTGGGTGGCTGAGACTTTGGTTAATTCTTCTTCCTGCCGGGAAATTAGAGTGACATGTGTCCGTCCAAATGCCTAACAGCTACTCTCTCATGGGTTCTCCCTCGTCCCTTCCATCCTCTGCCAAATTGGGAACCTGTGCAAACCAGGAGGTTAAAGGGCCTGTCTCTCCAAGTTGGGAGATTGATAGTAAGGCAGTTGGAAAGTCAAACTGGAGCACCAGGAGAGGGACTATTCGTTGAGTTTTAGAAACCTTTCGTATTCACAGTGTGTCCATTCTCTAGGTTTCCTGTACATGTTATAGCTGTAGTAATATTCCCTTGAACCTGGAGAGTTGGGACCCATGGAATGGGGGCCATGCATTATTGCTTGAAAGGGTCTGCATTTGCTCACCCAATCTCACCAATCCTCTCAGTCCCAAGTGTCCAGCCTTATGCCACATCCAGCTGTCATTGTAGATAGGGTCTTTCCAGGTTTCCTCAGACACCCTGAAGGAATTGTAAAGAATTTCCCTGTTTTTTGGTTTTGCTTTTGAAATTCCTTTTTATAGTGGGTTTGAGCTGATTCTCGCTGCCATGTTTATGCCACTCTAGACACACTTGATTCCCTTATGGAGTCATATCAATACATAGGTTTTAAGATTCTTACTAGTCAGATATATTCCACTGCGGGAAATATGGGGTTTTGAGTCTCTTTCACTGAGGAAGGTGTAGGTCTTGTCTATTCCAAAGTTGGTTTTTGGAACGGTCCCTGTGCTTATATCAAACTCTGGTTTTATGCATCACCCCACCTCTCCATCCCCTTTATGCAGGCATAAGAGTGTTTTCTAAATGTGAGACTCTGTTCTCTTTCCTAACTCAGTTCACGTGTAGCCATGTTTACAGGATCTTCATAAGTGATATCTTATGATAAGTTCCTTTTTCTGTGTGACTTATTTCACTTAGAATCATCGTACCTGAATCCACTCACTTTGCTGCTACTGGTTTTATGACATTGATTTCATGGCTGAGGGATATTCCATCGTACGTAAGTACCACAATGTTTTGAACCATTTTTATATTTCTTGGGATATTTAAGGTGTACCCAAGTTGAGGTTCTTGTAGCCAGTGCAGCCCTAAATTTGGAGGTGGCTCTTTCTTATTGATTTTCAGTTTTCCCCAGGTATATTCCCTAGACTGGAAGTGGCCTTGGCTCTGTAGCTCTGTTGTTTACTTGTTTTAGGGAACACAATGCACTCCTCCAGTGAGGCAGTTGGCAATTTACATCCCGCCCATCAGCATAAAAAGGCTCCCTGTTCTCCAGGGCCTGTCTTGCCTTTCTGGTTTTTACACATTTTGTGGATGTCCCTTTTGACCGGTGGGAAGTGATACTTCTTTGTAGTGCAGATTTGCATTGCCCGCTTGCTTGCTTGGCCAAAAAGGGCGTATGCGTTTTCTCCTGAATATATTCAGGAGAAAACGCATACGCCCTTTTTGGCCAAGTGCACCATTGTCCAAGTTGTGCCCCTCTTCCTGTGCTTTACAGGCGATTCCAACGTACCTCTTGAAATCTGTTTCCTGCTATTTTGCCTCACTTTAAAGTCTGCCTCGTTGACGTCCCTCAACAGATTTTTGGATGATAGTTGTCCTTTATCACACTGCCAGTATGTGAATTGCTGTGCCCCTGAGCTCCATTTCTCAACTCGTTTTTTGTGAGCTGAACGCAAGTCCAAAATTTTGGATCATGTCCTATACTGGTTCCCGGTGGGTGGCTGAGACTTTGGTTAATTCTTCTTCCTGCCGGGAAATTAGAGTGACATGTGCCCGTCCAAATGCCTAACAGCTACTCTCTCATGGGTTCTCCCTCGTCCCTTCCATCCTCTGCCAAATTGGGAACCTGTGCAAACCAGGAGGTTAAAGGGCCTGTCTCTCCAAGTTGGGAGATTGATAGTAAGGCAGTTGGAAAGTCAAACTGGAGCACCAGGAGAGGGACTATTCGTTGAGTTTTAGAAACCTTTCGTATTCACAGTGTGTCCATTCTCTAGGTTTCCTGTACATGTTATAGCTGTAGTAATATTCCCTTGAACCTGGAGAGTTGGGACCCATGGAAGGGGGTCATGCATTATTGCTTGAAAGGGTCTGCATTTGCTCACCCAATCTCACCAATCCTCTCAGTCCCAAGTGTCCAGCCTTATGCCACATCCAGCTGTCATTGTAGATAGGGTCTTTCCAGGTTTCCTCAGACACCCTGAAGGAATTGTAAAGAATTTCCCTGTTTTTTGGTTTTGCTTTTGAAATTCCTTTTTATAGTGGGTTTGAGCTGATTCTCGCTGCCATGTTTATGCCACTCTAGACACACTTGATTCCCTTATGGAGACATATCAATACATAGGTTTTAAGATTCTTACTAGTCAGATATATTCCTCTGTGGGAAATATGGGGTTTTGAGTCTCTTTCACTGAGGAAGGTGTCGGTCTTGTCAATTCCAAAGTTGGTTTTTGAAACGGTCCCTGTGCTTATATCAAACTCTGGTTTTATGCATCACCCCACCTCTCCTTCCCCTTTATGCAGGCATAAGCGTGTTTTCTAAATGTGAGACTCTGTTCTCTTTCCTAACTCAGTTCACGTGTAGCCATGTTTACAGGATCTTCATAAGTGATATCTTATGATAAGTTTCTTTTTCTGTGTGACTTATTTCACTTAGAATCATTGTACCTGAATCCACTCACTTTGCTGCTACTGGTCTTATGACATTGATTTCATGGCTGAGGGATATTCCATCGTACGTAAGTACCACAATGTTTTGAACCATTTTTATATTTCCTGGGATATTTAAGGTGTACCCAAGTTGAGGTTCTTGTAGCCAGTGCAGCCCTAAATTTGGAGGTGGCTCTTTCTTATTGATTTTCAGTTTTCCCAAGGTATATTCCCTAGACTGGAAGTGGCCTTGGCTCTGTAGCTCTGTTGTTTACTTGTTTTAGGGAACACAATGCACTCCTCCAGTGAGGCAGTTGGCAATTTACATCCCGCCCATCAGCATAACAAGGCTCCCTGTTCTCCAGGGCCTGTCTTGCCTTTCTGGTTTTTACACATTTTGTGGATGTCCCTTTTGACCGGTGGGAAGTGATACTTCTTTGTAGTGCAGATATGCATTGCCCGCTTGCTTGCTTGGCCAAAAAGGGCGTATGCGTTTTCTACTGAATATATTCAGGAGAAAACGCATACGCCCTTTTTGGCCAAGTGCACCATTGTCCAAGTTGTGCCCCTCTTCCTGTGCTTTACAGGCGATTCCAACGTACCTCTTGAAATCTGTTTCCTGCTATTTTGCCTCACTTTCAAGTCCGCCTCATTGACGTCCCTCAACAGATTTTTGGATGATAGTTGTCCTTTACACTCTGCCAGTATGTGAATTGCTGTGCCCCTGAGCTCCATTTCTCAACTCGTTTTTTGTGAGCTGAACGCAAGTCCAAAATTTTGGATCGTGTCCTATACTGGTTCCCGGTGGGTGGCTGAGACTTTGGTTAATTCTTCTTCCTGCCGGGAAATTAGATTGACATGTGCCCATCCAAATGCCTAACAGCTACTCTCTCATGGGTTCTCCCTCGTCCCTTCCATCCTCTGCCAAATTGGGAACCTGTGCAAACCAGGAGGTTAAAGGGCCTGTCTCTCCAAGTTGGGAGATTGATAGTAAGGCAGTTGGAAAGTCAAACTGGAGCACCAGGAGAGGGACTATTCGTTGAGTTTTAGAAACCTTTCGTATTCACAGTGTGTCCATTCTCTAGGTTTCCTGTACATGTTATAGCTGTAGTAATATTCCCTTGAACCTGGAGAGTTGGGACCCATGGAATGGGGGCCATGCATTATTGCTTGAAAGGGTCTGCATTTGCTCACCCAATCTCACCAATCCTCTCAGTCCCAAGTGTCCAGCCTTATGCCACATCCAGCTGTCATTGTAGATAGGGTCTTTCCAGGTTTCCTCAGACACCCTGAAGGAATTGTAAAGAATTTCCCTGTTTTTTGGTTTTGCTTTTGAAATTCCTTTTTATAGTGGGTTTGAGCTGATTCTCGCTGCCATGTTTATGCCACTCTAGACACACTTGATTCCCTTATGGAGACATATCAATACATAGGTTTTAAGATTCTTACTAGTCAGATATATTCCTCTGTGGGAAATATGGGGTTTTGAGTCTCTTTCACTGAGGAAGGTGTCGGTCTTGTCAATTCCAAAGTTGGTTTTTGAAACGGTCCCTGTGCTTATATCAAACTCTGGTTTTATGCATCACCCCACCTCTCCTTCCCCTTTATGCAGGCATAAGCGTGTTTTCTAAATGTGAGACTCTGTTCTCTTTCCTAACTCAGTTCACGTGTAGCCATGTTTACAGGATCTTCATAAGTGATATCTTATGATAAGTTTCTTTTTCTGTGTGACTTATTTCACTTAGAATCATCGTACCTGAATCCACTCACTTTGCTGCTACTGATCTTATGACATTGATTTCATGGCTGAGGGATATTCCATCGTACGTAAGTACCACAATGTTTTGAACCATTTTTATATTTCCTGGGATATTTAAGGTGTACCCAAGTTGAGGTTCTTGTAGTCAGTGCAGCCCTAAATTTGGAGGTGGCTCTTTCTTATTGATTTTCAGTTTTCCCCAGGTATATTCCCTAGACTGGAAGTGGCCTTGGCTCTGTAGCTCTGTTGTTTACTTGTTTTAGGGAACACAATGCACTCCTCCAGTGAGGCAGTTGGCAATTTACATCCCGCCCATCAGCATAACAAGGCTCCCAGTTCTCCAGGGCCTGTCTTGCCTTTCTGATTTTTACACATTTTGTGGATGTCCCTTTTGACCGGTGGGAAGTGATACTTCTTTGTAGTGCAGATTTGCATTGCCCGCTTGCTTGCTTGGCCAAAAAGGGCGTATGCGTTTTCTCCTGAATATATTCAGGAGAAAACGCATACGCCCTTTTTGGCCAAGTGCACCATTGTCCAAGTTGTGCCCCTCTTCCTGTGCTTTACAGGCGATTCCAAGGTACCTCTTGAAATCTGTTTCCTGGTATTTTGCCTCGCTTACAAGTCCGCCTCGTTGACTTCCCTCAACAGATTTTTGGACGATAGTTGTCCTTTATCACTCTGCCAGTTTGTGAATTGCTGTGCCCCTGAGCTCCATTTCTCAACTCGTTTTTTGTGAGCTGAACGCAAGTCCAAAATTTTGGATCATGTCCTATACTGGTTCCCGGTGGGTGGCTGAGACTTTGGTTAATTCTTCTTCCTGCCGGGAAATTAGAGTGACATGTGCCCGTCCAAATGCCTAACAGCTACTCTCTCATGGGTTCTCCCTCGTCCCTTCCATCCTCTGCCAAATTGGGAACCTGTGCAAACCAGGAGGTTAAAGGGCCTGTCTCTCCAAGTTGGGAGATTGATAGTAAGGCAGTTGGAAAGTCAAACTGGAGCACCAGGAGAGGGACTATTCGTTGAGTTTTAGAAACCTTTCGTATTCACAGTGTGTCCATTCTCTAGGTTTCCTGTACATGTTATAGCTGTAGTAATATTCCCTTGAACATGGAGAGTTGGGACCCATGGAATGGGGGCCATGCATTATTGCTTGAAAGGGTCTGCATTTGCTCACCCAATCTCACCAATCCTCTCAGTCCCAAGTGTCCAGCCTTATGCCACATCCAGCTGTCATTGTAGACAGGGTCTTTCCAGGTTTCCTCAGACACCCTGAAGGAATTGTAAAGAATTTCCCTGTTTTTTGGTTTTGCTTTTGAAATTCCTTTTTATAGTGGGTTTGAGCTGATTCTCGCTGCCATGTTTATGCCACTCTAGACACACTTGATTCCCTTATGGAGACATATCAATACATAGGTTTTAAGATTCTTACTAGTCAGATATATTCCTCTGTGGGAAATATGGGGTTTTGAGTCTCTTTCACTGAGGAAGGTGTCGGTCTTGTCAATTCCAAAGTTGGTTTTTGAAACGGTCCCTGTGCTTATATCAAACTCTGGTTTTATGCATCACCCCACCTCTCCTTCCCCTTTATGCAGGCATAAGAGTGTTTTCTAAATGTGAGACTCTGTTCTCTTTCCTAACTCAGTTCACGTGTAGCCATGTTTACAGGATCTTCATAAGTGATATCTTATGATAAGTTCCTTTTTCTGTGTGACTTATTTCACTTAGAATCATCGTACCTGAATCCACTCACTTTGCTGCTACTGGTTTTATGACATTGATTTCATGGCTGAGGGATATTCCATCGTACGTAAGTACCACAATGTTTTGAACCATTTTTATATTTCCTGGGATATTTAAGGTGTACCCAAGTTGAGGTTCTTGTAGCCAGTGCAGCCCTAAATTTGGAGGTGGCTCTTTCTTATTGATTTTCAGTTTTCCCAAGGTATATTCCCTAGACTGGAAGTGGCCTTGGCTCTGTAGCTCTGTTGTTTACTTGTTTTAGGGAACACAATGCACTCCTCCAGTGAGGCAGTTGGCAATTTACATCCCGCCCATCAGCATAACAAGGCTCCCTGTTCTCCAGGGCCTGTCTTGCCTTTCTGGTTTTTACACATTTTGTGGATGTCCCTTTTGACCGGTGGGAAGTGATACTTCTTTGTAGTGCAGATTTGCATTGCCCGCTAGCTTGCTTGGCCAAAAAGGGCGTATGCGTTTTCTCCTGAATATATTCAGGAGAAAACGCATACGCCCTTTTTGGCCAAGTGCACCATTGTCCAAGTTGTGCCCCTCTTCCTTTGCTTTACAGGAGATTCCAAGGTACCTCTTGAAATCTGTTTCCTGCTATTTTGCCTCGCTTTCAAGTCCGCCTCGTTGACTTCCCTCAACAGATTTTTGGACGATAGTTGTCCTTTATCACTCTGCCAGTTTGTGAATTGCTGTGCCCCTGAGCTCCATTTCTCAACTCGTTTTTTTGGGAGCTGAACGCAAGTCCAAAATTTTGGATCATGTCCTATACTGGTTCCCGGTGGGTGGCTGAGACTTTGGTTAATTCTTCTTCCTGCCGGGAAATTAGAGTGACATGTGTCCGTCCAAATGCCTAACAGCTACTCTCTCATGGGTTCTCCCTCGTCCCTTCCATCCTCTGCCAAATTGGGAACCTGTGCAAACCAGGGGGTTAAAGGGCCTGTCTCTCCAAGTTGGGAGATTGATAGTAAGGCAGTTGGAAAGTCAAACTGGAGCACCAGGAGAGGGACTATTCATTGAGTTTTAGAAACCTTTCGTATTCACAGTGTGTCCATTCTCTAGGTTTCCTGTACATGTTATAGCTGTAGTAATATTCCCTTGAACATGGAGAGTTGGGACCCATGGAATGGGGGCCATGCATTATTGCTTGAAAGGGTCTGCATTTGCTCACCCAATCTCACCAATCCTCTCAGTCCCAAGTGTCCAGCCTTATGCCACATCCAGCTGTCATTGTAGATAGGGTCTTTCCAGGTTTCCTCAGACACCCTGAAGGAATTGTAAAGAATTTCCCTGTTTTTTGGTTTTGCTTTTGAAATTCCTTTTTATAGTGGGTTTGAGCTGATTCTCGCTGCCATGTTTATGCCACTCTAGACACACTTGATTCCCTTATGGAGACATATCAATACATAGGTTTTAAGATTCTTACTAGTCAGATATATTCCTCTGTGGGAAATATGGGGTTTTGAGTCTCTTTCACTGAGGAAGGTGTCGGTCTTGTCAATTCCAAAGTTGGTTTTTGAAACGGTCCCTGTGCTTATATCAAACTCTGGTTTTATGCATCACCCCACCTCTCCTTCCCCTTTATGCAGGCATAAGAGTGTTTTCTAAATGTGAGACTCTGTTCTCTTTCCTAACTCAGTTCACGTGTAGCCATGTTTACAGGATCTTCATAAGTGATATCTTATGATAAGTTTCTTTTTCTGTGTGACTTATTTCACTTAGAATCATCGTACCTGAATCCACTCACTTTGCTGCTACTGGTCTTATGACATTGATTTCATGGCTGAGGGATATTCCATCGTACGTAAGTACCACAATGTTTTGAACCATTTTTATATTTCCTGGGATATTTAAGGTGTACCCAAGTTGAGGTTCTTGTAGTCAGTGCAGCCATAAATTTGGAGGTGGCTCTTTCTTATTGATTTTCAGTTTTCCCCAGGTATATTCCCTAGACTGGAAGTGGCCTTGGCTCTGTAGCTCTGTTGTTTACTTGTTTTAGGGAACACAATGCACTCCTCCAGTGAGGCAGTTGGCAATTTACATCCCGCCCATCAGCATAACAAGGCTCCCTGTTCTCCAGGGCCTGTCTTGCCTTTCTGATTTTTACACATTTTGTGGATGTCCCTTTTGACCGGTGGGAAGTGATACTTCTTTGTAGTGCAGATTTGCATTGCCCGCTTGCTTGCTTGGCCAAAAAGGGCGTATGCGTTTTCTCCTGAATATATTCAGGAGAAAACGCATACGCCCTTTTTGGCCAAGTGCACCATTGTCCAAGTTGTGCCCCTCTTCCTGTGCTTTACAGGCGATTCCAAGGTACCTCTTGAAATCTGTTTCCTGGTATTTTGCCTCGCTTACAAGTCCGCCTCGTTGACTTCCCTCAACAGATTTTTGGACGATAGTTGTCCTTTATCACTCTGCCAATTTGTGAATTGCTGTGCCCCTGAGCTCCATTTCTCAACTCGTTTTTTGTGAGCTGAACGCAAGTCCAAAATTTTGGATCATGTCCTATACTGGTTCCCGGTGGGTGGCTGAGACTTTGGTTAATTCGTCTTCCTGCCGGGAAATTAGAGTGACATGTGTCCGTCCAAATGCCTAACAGCTACTCTCTCATGGGTTCTCCCTCGTCCCTTCCATCCTCTGCCAAATTGGGAACCTGTGCAAACCAGGGGGTTAAAGGGCCTGTCTCTCCAAGTTGGGAGATTGATAGTAAGGCAGTTGGAAAGTCAAACTGGAGCACCAGGAGAGGGACTATTCATTGAGTTTTAGAAACCTTTCGTATTCACAGTGTGTCCATTCTCTAGGTTTCCTGTACATGTTATAGCTGTAGTAATATTCCCTTGAACATGGAGAGTTGGGACCCATGGAATGGGGGCCATGCATTATTGCTTGAAAGGGTGTGCATTTGCTCACCCAATCTCACCAATCCTCTCAGTCCCAAGTGTCCAGCCTTATGCCACATCCAGCTGTCATTGTAGATAGGGTCTTTCCAGGTTTCCTCAGACACCCTGAAGGAATTGTAAAGAATTTCCCTGTTTTTTGGTTTTGCTTTTGAAATTCCTTTTTATAGTGGGTTTGAGCTGATTCTCGCTGCCATGTTTATGCCACTCTAGACACACTTGATTCCCTTATGGAGACATATCAATACATAGGTTTTAAGATTCTTACTAGTCAGATATATTCCTCTGTGGGAAATATGGGGTTTTGAGTCTCTTTCACTGAGGAAGGTGTCGGTCTTGTCAATTCCAAAGTTGGTTTTTGAAACGGTCCCTGTGCTTATATCAAACTCTGGTTTATGCATCACCCCACCTCTCCTTCCCCTTTATGCAGGCATAAGAGTGTTTTCTAAATGTGAGACTCTGTTCTCTTTCCTAACTCAGTTCACGTGTAGCCATGTTTACAGGATCTTCATAAGTGATATCTTATGATAAGTTTCTTTTTCTGTGTGACTTATTTCACTTAGAATCATCGTACCTGAATCCACTCACTTTGCTGCTACTGGTCTTATGACATTGATTTCATGGCTGAGGGATATTCCATCGTACGTAAGTACCACAATGTTTTGAACCATTTTTATATTTCCTGGGATATTTAAGGTGTACCCAAGTTGAGGTTCTTGTAGTCAGTGCAGCCCTAAATTTGGAGGTGGCTCTTTCTTATTGATTTTCAGTTTTCCCCAGGTATATTCCCTAGACTGGAAGTGGCCTTGGCTCTGTAGCTCTGTTGTTTACTTGTTTTAGGGAACACAATGCACTCCTCCAGTGAGGCAGTTGGCAATTTACATCCCGCCCATCAGCATAACAAGGCTCCCTGTTCTCCAGGGCCTGTCTTGCCTTTCTGATTTTTACACATTTTGTGGATGTCCCTTTTGACCGGTGGGAAGTGATACTTCTTTGTAGTGCAGATTTGCATTGCCCGCTTGCTTGCTTGGCCAAAAAGGGCGTATGCGTTTTCTCCTGAATATATTCAGGAGAAAACGCATACGCCCTTTTTGGCCAAGTGCACCATTGTCCAAGTTGTGCCCCTCTTCCTGTGCTTTACAGGCGATTCCAAGGTACCTCTTGAAATCTGTTTCCTGGTATTTTGCCTCGCTTACAAGTCCGCCTCGTTGACTTCCCTCAACAGATTTTTGGACGATAGTTGTCCTTTATCACTCTGCCAATTTGTGAATTGCTGTGCCCCTGAGCTCCATTTCTCAACTCGTTTTTTGTGAGCTGAACGCAAGTCCAAAATTTTGGATCATGTCCTATACTGGTTCCCGGTGGGTGGCTGAGACTTTGGTTAATTCTTCTTCCTGCCGGGAAATTAGAGTGACATGTGCCCGTCCAAATGCCTAACAGCTACTCTCTCATGGGTTCTCCCTCGTCCCTTCCATCCTCTGGCAAATTGGGAACCTGTGCAAACCAGGAGGTTAAAGGGCCTGTCTCTCCAAGTTGGGAGATTGATAGTAAGGCAGTTGGAAAGTCAAACTGGAGCACCAGGAGAGGGACTATTCGTTGAGTTTTAGAAACCTTTCGTATTCACAGTGTGTCCATTCTCTAGGTTTCCTGTACATGTTATAGCTGTAGTAATATTCCCTTGAACCTGGAGAGTTGGGACCCATGGAATGGGGGCCATGCATTATTGCTTGAAAGGGTCTGCATTTGCTCACCCAATCTCACCAATCCTCTCAGTCCCAAGTGTCCAGCCTTATGCCACATCCAGCTGTCATTGTAGACAGGGTCTTTCCAGGTTTCCTCAGACACCCTGAAGGAATTGTAAAGAATTTCCCTGTTTTTTGGTTTTGCTTTTGAAATTCCTTTTTATAGTGGGTTTGAGCTGATTCTCGCTGCCATGTTTATGCAACTCTAGACACACTTGATTCCCTTATGGAGACATATCAATACATAGGTTTTAAGATTCTTACTAGTCAGATATATTCCTCTGTGGGAAATATGGGGTTTTGAGTCTCTTTCACTGAGGAAGGTGTCGGTCTTGTCAATTCCAAAGTTGGTTTTTGAAACGGTCCCTGTGCTTATATCAAACTCTGGTTTTATGCATCACCCCACCTCTCCTTCCCCTTTATGCAGGCATAAGAATGTTTTCTAAATGTGAGACTCTGTTCTCTTTCCTAACTCAGTTCACGTGTAGCCATGTTTACAGGATCTTCATAAGTGATATCTTATGATAAGTTCCTTTTTCTGTGTGACTTATTTCACTTAGAATCATCGTACCTGAATCCACTCACTTTGCTGCTACTGGTTTTATGACATTGATTTCATGGCTGAGGGATATTCCATCGTACGTAAGTACCACAATGTTTTGAACCATTTTTATATTTCCTGGGATATTTAAGGTGTACCCAAGTTGAGGTTCTTGTAGCCAGTGCAGCCCTAAATTTGGAGGTGGCTCTTTCTTATTGATTTTCAGTTTTCCCAAGGTATATTGCCTAGACTGGAAGTGGCCTTGGCTCTGTAGCTCTGTTGTTTACTTGTTTTAGGGAACACAATGCACTCCTCCAGTGAGGCAGTTGGCAATTTACATCCCGCCCATCAGCATAACAAGGCTCCCTGTTCTCCAGGGCCTGTCTTGCCTTTCTGGTTTTTACACATTTTGTGGATGTCCCTTTTGACCGGTGGGAAGTGATACTTCTTTGTAGTGCAGATTTGCATTGCCCGCTAGCTTGCTTGGCCAAAAAGGGCGTATGCGTTTTCTCCTGAATATATTCAGGAGAAAACGCATACGCCCTTTTTGGCCAAGTGCACCATTGTCCAAGTTGTGCCCCTCTTCCTGTGCTTTACAGGCGATTCCAAGGTACCTCTTGAAATCTGTTTCCTGGTATTTTGCCTCGCTTACAAGTCCGCCTCCTTGACTTCCCTCAACAGATTTTTGGACGATAGTTGTCCTTTATCACTCTGCCAATTTGTGAATTGCTGTGCCCCTGAGCTCCATTTCTCAACTCGTTTTTTGTGAGCTGAACGCAAGTCCAAAATTTTGGATCATGTCCTATACTGGTTCCCGGTGGGTGGCTGAGACTTTGGTTAATTCTTCTTCCTGCCGGGAAATTAGAGTGACATGTGCCCGTCCAAATGCCTAACAGCTACTCTCTCATGGGTTCTCCCTCGTCCCTTCCATCCTCTGGCAAATTGGGAACCTGTGCAAACCAGGAGGTTAAAGGGCCTGTCTCTCCAAGTTGGGAGATTGATAGTAAGGCAGTTGGAAAGTCAAACTGGAGCACCAGGAGAGGGACTATTCGTTGAGTTTTAGAAACCTTTCGTATTCACAGTGTGTCCATTCTCTAGGTTTCCTGTACATGTTATAGCTGTAGTAATATTCCCTTGAACCTGGAGAGTTGGGACCCATGGAATGGGGGCCATGCATTATTGCTTGAAAGGGTCTGCATTTGCTCACCCAATCTCACCAATCCTCTCAGTCCCAAGTGTCCAGCCTTATGCCACATCCAGCTGTCATTGTAGACAGGGTCTTTCCAGGTTTCCTCAGACACCCTGAAGGAATTGTAAAGAATTTCCCTGTTTTTTGGTTTTGCTTTTGAAATTCCTTTTTATAGTGGGTTTGAGCTGATTCTCGCTGCCATGTTTATGCAACTCTAGACACACTTGATTCCCTTATGGAGACATATCAATACATAGGTTTTAAGATTCTTACTAGTCAGATATATTCCTCTGTGGGAAATATGGGGTTTTGAGTCTCTTTCACTGAGGAAGGTGTCGGTCTTGTCAATTCCAAAGTTGGTTTTTGAAACGGTCCCTGTGCTTATATCAAACTCTGGTTTTATGCATCACCCCACCTCTCCTTCCCCTTTATGCAGGCATAAGAATGTTTTCTAAATGTGAGACTCTGTTCTCTTTCCTAACTCAGTTCACGTGTAGCCATGTTTACAGGATCTTCATAAGTGATATCTTATGATAAGTTCCTTTTTCTGTGTGACTTATTTCACTTAGAATCATCGTACCTGAATCCACTCACTTTGCTGCTACTGGTTTTATGACATTGATTTCATGGCTGAGGGATATTCCATCGTACGTAAGTACCACAATGTTTTGAACCATTTTTATATTTCCTGGGATATTTAAAGTGTACCCAAGTTGAGGTTCTTGTAGCCAGTGCAGCCCTAAATTTGGAGGTGGCTCTTTCTTATTGATTTTCAGTTTTCCCAAGGTATATTGCCTAGACTGGAAGTGGCCTTGGCTCTGTAGCTCTGTTGTTTACTTGTTTTAGGGAACACAATGCACTCCTCCAGTGAGGCAGTTGGCAATTTACATCCCGCCCATCAGCATAACAAGGCTCCCTGTTCTCCAGGGCCTGTCTTGCCTTTCTGGTTTTTACACATTTTGTGGATGTCCCTTTTGACCGGTGGGAAGTGATACTTCTTTGTAGTGCAGATTTGCATTGCCCGCTAGCTTGCTTGGCCAAAAAGGGCGTATGCGTTTTCTCCTGAATATATTCAGGAGAAAACGCATACGCCCTTTTTGGCCAAGTGCACCATTGTCCAAGTTGTGCCCCTCTTCCTGTGCTTTACAGGAGATTCCAAGGTACCTCTTGAAATCTGTTTCCTGCTATTTTGCCTCGCTTTCAAGTCCGCCTCGTTGACTTCCCTCAACAGATTTTTGGACGATAGTTGTCCTTTATCACTCTGCCAGTTTGTGAATTGCTGTGCCCCTGAGCTCCATTTCTCAACTCGTTTTTTGGGAGCTGAACGCAAGTCCAAAATTTTGGATCATGTCCTATACTGGTTCCCGGTGGGTGGCTGATACTTTGGTTAATTCTTCTTCCTGCCGGGAAATTAGAGTGACATGTGTCCGTCCAAATGCCTAACAGCTACTCTCTCATGGGTTCTCCCTCGTCCCTTCCATCCTCTGCCAAATTGGGAACCTGTGCAAACCAGGAGGTTAAAGGGCCTGTCTCTCCAAGTTGGGAGATTGATAGTAAGGCAGTTGGAAAGTCAAACTGGAGCACCAGGAGAGGGACTATTCGTTGAGTTTTAGAAACCTTTCGTATTCACAGTGTGTCCATTCTCTAGGTTTCCTGTACATGTTATAGCTGTAGTAATATTCCCTTGAACCTGGAGAGTTGGGACCCATGGAATGGGGGCCATGCATTATTGCTTGAAAGGGTCTGCATTTGCTCACCCAATCTCACCAATCCTCTCAGTCCCAAGTGTCCAGCCTTATGCCACATCCAGCTGTCATTGTAGATAGGGTCTTTCCAGGTTTCCTCAGACACCCTGAAGGAATTGTAAAGAATTTCCCTGTTTTTTGGTTTTGCTTTTGAAATTCCTTTTTATAGTGGGTTTGAGCTGATTCTCGCTGCCATGTTTATGCCACTCTAGACACACTTGATTCCCTTATGGAGTCATATCAATACATAGGTTTTAAGATTCTTATTGTCAGATATATTCCTCTGCGGGAAATATGGGGTTTTGAGTCTCTTTCACTGAGGAAGTTGTAGGTCTTGTCTATTCCAAAGTTGGTTTTTGGAACGGTCCCTGTGCTTATATCAAACTCTGGTTTTATGCATCACCCCACCTCTCCATCCCCTTTATGCAGGCATAAGAGTGTTTTCTAAATGTGAGACTCTGTTCTCTTTCCTAACTCAGTTCACGTGTAGCCATGTTTACAGGATCTTCATAAGTGATATCTTATGATAAGTTCCTTTTTCTGTGTGACTTATTTCACTTAGAATCATCGTACCTGAATCCACTCACTTTGCTGCTACTGGTTTTATGACATTGATTTCATGGCTGAGGGATATTCCATCGTACGTAAGTACCACAATGTTTTGAACCATTTTTATATTTCCTGGGATATTTAAGGTGTACCCAAGTTGAGGTTCTTGTAGCCAGTGCAGCCCTAAATTTGGAGGTGGCTCTTTCTTATTGATTTTCAGTTTTCCCAAGGTATATTCCCTAGACTGGAAGTGGCCTTGGCTCTGTAGCTCTGTTGTTTACTTGTTTTAGGGAACACAATGCACTCCTCCAGTGAGGCAGTTGGCAATTTACATCCCGCCCATCAGCATAACAAGGCTCCCTGTTCTCCAGGGCCTGTCTTGCCTTTCTGGTTTTTACACATTTTGTGGATGTCCCTTTTGACCGGTGGGAAGTGATACTTCTTTGTAGTGCAGATTTGCATTGCCCGCTTGCTTGCTTGGCCAAAAAGGGCGTATGCGTTTTCTCCTGAATATATTCAGGAGAAAACGCATACGCCCTTTTTGGCCAAGTGCACCATTGTCCAAGTTGTGCCCCTCTTCCTGTGCTTTACAGGCGATTCCAACGTACCTCTTGAAATCTGTTTCCTGCTATTTTGCCTCACTTTCAAGTCTGCCTCGTTGACGTCCCTCAACAGATTTTTGGATGATAGTTGTCCTTTATCACTCTGCCAGTATGTGAATTGCTGTGCCCCTGAGCTCCATTTCTCAACTCGTTTTTTGTGAGCTGAACGCAAGTCCAAAATTTTGGATCATGTCCTATACTGGTTCCCGGTGGGTGGCTGAGACTTTGGTTAATTCTTCTTCCTGCCGGGAAATTAGAGTGACATGTGCCCGTCCAAATGCCTAACAGCTACTCTCTCATGGGTTCTCCCTCGTCCCTTCCATCCTCTGCCAAATTGGGAACCTGTGCAAACCAGGAGGTTAAAGGGCCTGTCTCTCCAAGTTGGGAGATTGATAGTAAGGCAGTTGGAAAGTCAAACTGGAGCACCAGGAGAGGGACTATTCGTTGAGTTTTAGAAACCTTTCGTATTCACAGTGTGTCCATTCTCTAGGTTTCCTGTACATGTTATAGCTGTAGTAATATTCCCTTGAACCTGGAGAGTTGGGACCCATGGAATGGGGGCCATGCATTATTGCTTGAAAGGGTCTGCATTTGCTCACCCAATCTCACCAATCCTCTCAGTCCCAAGTGTCCAGCCTTATGCCACATCCAGCTGTCATTGTAGATAGGGTCTTTCCAGGTTTCCTCAGACACCCTGAAGGAATTGTAAAGAATTTCCCTGTTTTTTGGTTTTGCTTTTGAAATTCCTTTTTATAGTGGGTTTGAGCTGATTCTCGCTGCCATGTTTATGCCACTCTAGACACACTTGATTCCCTTATGGAGACATATCAATACATAGGTTTTAAGATTCTTACTAGTCAGATATATTCCTCTGTGGGAAATATGGGGTTTTGAGTCTCTTTCACTGAGGAAGGTGTCGGTCTTGTCAATTCCAAAGTTGGTTTTTGAAACGGTCCCTGTGCTTATATCAAACTCTGGTTTTATGCATCACCCCACCTCTCCTTCCCCTTTATGCAGGCATAAGCGTGTTTTCTAAATGTGAGACTCTGTTCTCTTTCCTAACTCAGTTCACGTGTAGCCATGTTTACAGGATCTTCATAAGTGATATCTTATGATAAGTTTCTTTTTCTGTGTGACTTATTTCACTTAGAATCATTGTACCTGAATCCACTCACTTTGCTGCTACTGGTCTTATGACATTGATTTCATGGCTGAGGGATATTCCATCGTACGTAAGTACCACAATGTTTTGAACCATTTTTATATTTCCTGGGATATTTAAGGTGTACCCAAGTTGAGGTTCTTGTAGCCAGTGCAGCCCTAAATTTGGAGGTGGCTCTTTCTTATTGATTTTCAGTTTTCCCAAGGTATATTCCCTAGACTGGAAGTGGCCTTGGCTCTGTAGCTCTGTTGTTTACTTGTTTTAGGGAACACAATGCACTCCTCCAGTGAGGCAGTTGGCAATTTACATCCCGCCCATCAGCATAACAAGGCTCCCAGTTCTCCAGGGCCTGTCTTGCCTTTCTGGTTTTTACACATTTTGTGGATGTCCCTTTTGACCGGTGGGAAGTGATACTTCTTTGTAGTGCAGATTGGCATTGCCCGCTTGCTTGCTTGGCCAAAAAGGGCGTATGCGTTTTCTCCTGAATATATTCAGGAGAAAACCCATACGCCCTTTTTGGCCAAGTGCACCATTGTCCAAGTTGTGCCCCTCTTCCTGTGCTTTACAGGCGATTCCAAGGTACCTCTTGAAATCTGTTTCCTGCTATTTTGCCTCGCTTTCAAGTCCGCCTCGTTGACTTCCCTCAACAGATTTTTGGACGATAGTTGTCCTTTATCACTCTGCCAGTTTGTGAATTGCTGTGCCCCTGAGCTCCATTTCTCAACTCGTTTTTTGTGAGCTGAACGCAAGTCCAAAATTTTGGATCATGTCCTATACTGGTTCCCGGTGGGTGGCTGAGACTTTGGTTAATTCTTCTTCCTGCCGGGAAATTAGAGTGACATGTGCCCGTCCAAATGCCTAACAGCTACTCTCTCATGGGTTCTCCCTCGTCCCTTCCATCCTCTGCCAAATTGGGAACCTGTGCAAACCAGGAGGTTAAAGGGCCTGTCTCTCCAAGTTGGGAGATTGATAGTAAGGCAGTTGGAAAGTCAAACTGGAGCACCAGGAGAGGGACTATTCGTTGAGTTTTAGAAACCTTTCGTATTCACAGTGTGTCCATTCTCTAGATTTCCTGTACATGTTATAGCTGTAGTAATATTCCCTTGAACATGGAGAGTTGGGACCCATGGAATGGGGGCCATGCATTATTGCTTGAAAGGGTCTGCATTTGCTCACCCAATCTCACCAATCCTCTCAGTCCCAAGTGTCCAGCCTTATGCCACATCCAGCTGTCATTGTAGATAGGGTCTTTCCAGGTTTCCTCAGACACCCTGAAGGAATTGTAAAGAATTTCCCTGTTTTTTGGTTTTGCTTTTGAAATTCCTTTTTATAGTGGGTTTGAGCTGATTCTCGCTGCCATGTTTATGCCACTCTAGACACACTTGTTTCCCTTATGGAGACATATCAATACATAGGTTTTAAGATTCTTACTAGTCAGATATATTCCTCTGTGGGAAATATGGGGTTTTGAGTCTCTTTCACTGAGGAAGGTGTCGGTCTTGTCAATTCCAAAGTTGGTTTTTGAAACGGTCCCTGTGCTTATATCAAACTCTGGTTTTATGCATCACCCCACCTCTCCTTCCCCTTTATGCAGGCATAAGAGTGTTTTCTAAATGTGAGACTCTGTTCTCTTTCCTAACTCAGTTCACGTGTAGCCATGTTTACAGGATCTTCATAAGTGATATCTTATGATAAGTTTCTTTTTCTGTGTGACTTATTTCACTTAGAATCATCGTACCTGAATCCACTCACTTTGCTGCTACTGGTCTTATGACATTGATTTCATGGCTGAGGGATATTCCATCGTACATAAGTACCACAATGTTTTGAACCATTTTTATATTTCCTGGGATATTTAAGGTGTACCCAAGTTGAGGTTCTTGTAGCCAGTGCAGCCCTAAATTTGGAGGTGGCTCTTTCTTATTGATTTTCAGTTTTCCCCAGGTATATTCCCTAGACTGGAAGTGGCCTTGGCTCTGTAGCTCTGTTGTTTACTTGTTTTAGGGAACACAATGCACTCCTCCAGTGAGGCAGTTGGCAATTTACATCCCGCCCATCAGCATAACAAGGCTCCCTGTTCTCCAGGGCCTGTCTTGCCTTTCTGGTTTTTACACATTTTGTGGATGTCCCTTTTGACCGGTGGGAAGTGATACTTCTTTGTAGTGCAGATTTGCATTGCCCGCTTGCTTGCTTGGCCAAAAAGGGCGTATGCGTTTTCTCCTGAATATATTCAGGAGAAAACGCATACGCCCTTTTTGGCCAAGTGCACCATTGTCCAAGTTGTGCCCCTCTTCCTGTGCTTTACAGGCGATTCCAACGTACCTCTTGAAATCTGTTTCCTGCTATTTTGCCTCACTTTCAAGTCCGCCTCGTTGACTTCCCTCAACAGATTTTTTGACGATAGTTGTCCTTTATCACTCTGCCAGTTTGTGAATTGCTGTGCCCCTGAGCTCCATTTCTCAACTCGTTTTTTGTGAGCTGAACGCAAGTCCAAAATTTTGGATCATGTCCTATACTGGTTCCCGGTGGGTGGCTGAGACTTTGGTTAATTCTTCTTCCTGCCGGGAAATTAGATTGACATGTGCCCGTCCAAATGCCTAACAGCTACTCTCTCATGGGTTCTCCCTCGTCCCTTCCATCCTCTGCCAAATTGGGAACCTGTGCAAACCAGGAGGTTAAAGGGCCTGTCTCTCCAAGTTGGGAGATTGATAGTAAGGCAGTTGGAAAGTCAAACTGGAGCACCAGGAGAGGGACTATTCGTTGAGTTTTAGAAACCTTTCGTATTCACAGTGTGTCCATTCTCTAGGTTACCTGTACATGTTATAGCTGTAGTAATATTCCCTTGAACATGGAGAGTTGGGACCCATGGAATGGGGGCCATGCATTATTGCTTGAAAGGGTCTGCATTTGCTCACCCAATCTCACCAATCCTCTCAGTCCCAAGTGTCCAGCCTTATGCCACATCCAGCTGTCATTGTAGATAGGGTCTTTCCAGGTTTCCTCAGACACCCTGAAGGAATTGTAAAGAATTTCCCTGTTTTTTGGTTTTGCTTTTGAAATTCCTTTTTATAGTGGGTTTGAGCTGATTCACGCTGCCATGTTTATGCCACTCTAGACACACTTGTTTCCCTTATGGAGACATATCAATACATAGGTTTTAAGATTCTTACTAGTCAGATATATTCCTCTGTGGGAAATATGGGGTTTTGAGTCTCTTTCACTGAGGAAGGTGTCGGTCTTGTCAATTCCAAAGTTGGTTTTTGAAACGGTCCCTGTGCTTATATCAAACTCTGGTTTTATGCATCACCCCACCTCTCCTTCCCCTTTATGCAGGCATAAGAGTGTTTTCTAAATGTGAGACTCTGTTCTCTTTCCTAACTCAGTTCACGTGTAGCCATGTTTACAGGATCTTCATAAGTGATATCTTATGATAAGTTTCTTTTTCTGTGTGACTTATTTCACTTAGAATCATCGTACCTGAATCCACTCACTTTGCTGCTACTGGTCTTATGACATTGATTTCATGGCTGAGGGATATTCCATCGTACATAAGTACCACAATGTTTTGAACCATTTTTATATTTCCTGGGATATTTAAGGTGTACCCAAGTTGAGGTTCTTGTAGCCAGTGCAGCCCTAAATTTGGAGGTGGCTCTTTCTTATTGATTTTCAGTTTTCCCCAGGTATATTCCCTAGACTGGAAGTGGCCTTGGCTCTGTAGCTCTGTTGTTTACTTGTTTTAGGGAACACAATGCACTCCTCCAGTGAGGCAGTTGGCAATTTACATCCCGCCCATCAGCATAAAAAGGATCCCTGTTCTCCAGGGCCTGTCTTGCCTTTCTGGTTTTTACACATTTTGTGGATGTCCCTTTTGACCGGTGGGAAGTGATACTTCTTTGTAGTGCAGATTTGCATTGCCCGCTTGCTTGCTTGGCCAAAAAGGGCGTATGCGTTTTCTCCTGAATATATTCAGGAGAAAACGCATACGCCCTTTTTGGCCAAGTGCACCATTGTCCAAGTTGTGCCCCTCTTCCTGTGCTTTACAGGCGATTCCAACGTACCTCTTGAAATCTGTTTCCTGCTATTTTGCCTCACTTTCAAGTCCGCCTCGTTGACTTCCCTCAACAGATTTTTGGACGATAGTTGTCCTTTATCACTCTGCCAGTTTGTGAATTGCTGTGCCCCTGAGCTCCATTTCTCAACTCGTTTTTTGTGAGCTGAACGCAAGTCCAAAATTTTGGATCATGTCCTATACTGGTTCCCGGTGGGTGGCTGAGACTTTGGTTAATTCTCCTTCCTGCCGGGAAATTAGAGTGACATGTGCCCGTCCAAATGCCTAACAGCTACTCTCTCATGGGTTCTCCCTCGTCCCTTCCATCCTCTGCCAAATTGGGCACCTGTGCAAACCAGGGGGTTAAAGGGCCTGTCTCTCCAAGTTGGGAGATTGATAGTAAGGCAGTTGGAAAGTCAAACTGGAGCACCAGGAGAGGGACTATTCGTTGAGTTTTAGAAACCTTTCGTATTCACAGTGTGTACATTCTCTAGGTTTCCTGTACATGTTATAGCTGTAGTAATATTCCCTTGAACATGGAGAGTTGGGACCCATGGAATGGGGGCCATGCATTATTGCTTGAAAGGGTCTGCATTTGCTCACCCAATCTCACCAATCCTCTCAGTCCCAAGTGTCCAGCCTTATGCCACATCCAGCTGTCATTGTAGATAGGGTCTTTCCAGGTTTCCTCAGACACCCTGAAGGAATTGTAAAGAATTTCCCTGTTTTTTGGTTTTGCTTTTGAAATTCCTTTTTATAGTGGTTTTGAGCTGATTCTCGCTGCAATGTTTATGCCACTCTAGACACACTTGATTCCCTTATGGAGACATATCAATACATAGGTTTTAAGATTCTTACTAGTCAGATATATTCCTCTGTGGGAAATATGGTGTTTTGAGTCTCTTTCACTAAGGAAGGTGTCGGTCTTGTCAATTCCAAAGTTGGTTTTTGAAACGGTCCCTGTGCTTATATCAAACTCTGGTTTTATGCATCACCCCACCTCTCCTTCCCCTTTATGCAGGCATAAGAGTGTTTTCTAAATGTGAGACTCTGTTCTCTTTCCTAACTCAGTTCACGTGTAGCCATGTTTACAGGATCTTCATAAGTGATATCTTATGATAAGTTTCTTTTTCTGTGTGACTTATTTCACTTAGAATCATCGTACCTGAATCCACTCACTTTGCTGCTACTGGTCTTATGACATTGATTTCATGGCTGAGGGATATTCCATCGTACGTAAGTACCACAATGTTTTGAACCATTTTTATATTTCCTGGGATATTTAAGGTGTACCCAAGTTGAGGTTCTTGTAGCCAGTGCAGCCCTAAATTTGGAGGTGGCTCTTTCTTATTGATTTTCAGTTTTCCCCAGGTATATTCCCTAGACTGGAAGTGGCCTTGGCTCTGTAGCTCTGTTGTTTACTTGTTTTAGGGAACACAATGCACTCCTCCAGTGAGGCAGTTGGCAATTTACATCCCGCCCATCAGCATAACAAGGCTCCCAGTTCTCCAGGGCCTGTCTTGCCTTTCTGGTTTTTACACATTTTGTGGATGTCCCTTTTGACCGGTGGGAAGTGATACTTCTTTGTAGTGCAGATTTGCATTGCCCGCTTGCTTGCTTGGCCAAAAAGGGCGTATGCGTTTTCTCCTGAATATATTCAGGAGAAAACGCATACGCCCTTTTTGGCCAAGTGCACCATTGTCCAAGTTGTGCCCCTCTTCCTGTGCTTTACAGGCGATTCCAAGGTACCTCTTGAAATCTGTTTCCTGCTATTTTGCCTCGCTTTCAAGTCCGCCTCGTTGACTTCCCTCAACAGATTTTTGGACGATAGTTGTCCTTTATCACTCTGCCAGTTTGTGAATCGCTGTGCCCCTGAGCTCCATTTCTCAACTCGTTTTTTGTGAGCTGAACGCAAGTCCAAAATTTTGGATCATGTCCTATACTGGTTCCCGGTGGGTGGCTGAGACTTTGGTTAATTCTTCTTCCTGCCGGGAAATTAGATTGACATGTGCCCGTCCAAATGCCTAACAGCTACTCTCTCATGGGTTCTCCCTCGTCCCTTCCATCCTCTGCCAAATTGGGAACCTGTGCAAACCAGGAGGTTAAAGGGCCTGTCTCTCCAAGTTGGGAGATTGATAGTAAGGCAGTTGGAAAGTCAAACTGGAGCACCAGGAGAGGGACTATTCGTTGAGTTTTAGAAACCTTTCGTATTCACAGTGTGTACATTCTCTAGGTTTCCTGTACATGTTATAGCTGTAGTAATATTCGCTTGAACATGGAGAGTTGGGACCCATGGAATGGGGGCCATGCATTATTGCTTGAAAGGGTCTGCATTTGCTCACCCAATCTCACCAATCCTCTCAGTCCCAAGTGTCCAGCCTTATGCCACATCCAGCTGTCATTGTAGACAGGGTCTTTCCAGGTTTCCTCAGACACCCTGAAGGAATTGTAAAGAATTTCCCTGTTTTTTGGTTTTGCTTTTGAAATTCCTTTTTATAGTGGGTTTGAGCTGATTCTCGCTGCCATGTTTATGCCACTCTAGACACACTTGATTCCCTTATGGAGACATATCAATACATAGGTTTTAAGATTCTTACTAGTCAGATATATTCCTCTGTGGGAAATATGGGGTTTTGAGTCTCTTTCACTGAGGAAGGTGTCGGTCTTGTCAATTCCAAAGTTGGTTTTTGAAACGGTCCCTGTGCTTATATCAAACTCTGGTTTTATGCATCACCCCACCTCTCCTTCCCCTTTATGCAGGCATAAGAGTGTTTTCTAAATGTGAGACTCTGTTCTCTTTCCTAACTCAGTTCACGTGTAGCCATGTTTACAGGATCTTCATAAGTGATATCTTATGATAAGTTTCTTTTTCTGTGTGACTTATTTCACTTAGAATCATCGTACCTGAATCCACTCACTTTGCTGCTACTGGTCTTATGACATTGATTTCATGGCTGAGGGATATTCCATCGTACGTAAGTACCACAATGTTTTGAACCATTTTTATATTTCCTGGGATATTTAAGGTGTACCCAAGTTGAGGTTCTTGTAGCCAGTGCAGCCCTAAATTTGGAGGTGGCTCTTTCTTATTGATTTTCAGTTTTCCCCAGGTATATTCCCTAGACTGGAAGTGGCCTTGGCTCTGTAGCTCTGTTGTTTACTTGTTTTAGGGAACACAATGCACTCCTCCAGTGAGGCAGTTGGCAATTTACATCCCGCCCATCAGCATAACAAGGCTCCCTGTTCTCCAGGGCCTGTCTTGCCTTTCTGGTTTTTACACATTTTGTGGATGTCCCTTTTGACCGGTGGGAAGTGATACTTCTTTGTAGTGCAGATTTGCATTGCCCGCTTGCTTGCTTGGCCAAAAAGGGCGTATGCGTTTTCTCCTGAATATATTCAGGAGAAAACGCATACGCCCTTTTTGGCCAAGTGCACCATTGTCCAAGTTGTGCCCCTCTTCCTGTGCTTTACAGGCGATTCCAACGTACCTCTTGAAATCTGTTTCCTGCTATTTTGCCTCACTTTCAAGTCCGCCTCGTTGACTTCCCTCAACAGATTTTTGGACGATAGTTGTCCTTTATCACTCTGCCAGTTTGTGAATTGCTGTGCCCCTGAGCTCCATTTCTCAACTCGTTTTTTGTGAGCTGAACGCAAGTCCAAAATTTTGGATCATGTCCTATACTGGTTCCCGGTGGGTGGCTGAGACTTTGGTTAATTCTTCTTCCTGCCGGGAAATTAGATTGACATGTGCCCGTCCAAATGCCTAACAGCTACTCTCTCATGGGTTCTCCCTCGTCCCTTCCATCCTCTGCCAAATTGGGAACCTGTGCAAACCAGGAGGTTAAAGGGCCTGTCTCTCCAAGTTGGGAGATTGATAGTAAGGCAGTTGGAAAGTCAAACTGGAGCACCAGGAGAGGGACTATTCGTTGAGTTTTAGAAACCTTTCGTATTCACAGTGTGTCCATTCTCTAGGTTTCCTGTACATGTTATAGCTGTAGTAATATTCCCTTGAACATGGAGAGTTGGGACCCATGGAATGGGGGCCATGCATTATTGCTTGAAAGGGTCTGCATTTGCTCACCCAATCTCACCAATCCTCTCAGTCCCAAGTGTCCAGCCTTATGCCACATCCAGCTGTCATTGTAGATAGGGTCTTTCCAGGTTTCCTCAGACACCCTGAAGGAATTGTAAAGAATTTCCCTGTTTTTTGGTTTTGCTTTTGAAATTCCTTTTTATAGTGGGTTTGAGCTGATTCTCGCTGCCATGTTTATGCCACTCTAGACACACTTGTTTCCCTTATGGAGACATATCAATACATAGGTTTTAAGATTCTTACTAGTCAGATATATTCCTCTGTGGGAAATATGGGGTTTTGAGTCTCTTTCACTGAGGAAGGTGTCGGTCTTGTCAATTCCAAAGTTGGTTTTTGAAACGGTCCCTGTGCTTATATCAAACTCTGGTTTTATGCATCACCCCACCTCTCCTTCCCCTTTATGCAGGCATAAGAGTGTTTTCTAAATGTGAGACTCTGTTCTCTTTCCTAACTCAGTTCACGTGTAGCCATGTTTACAGGATCTTCATAAGTGATATCTTATGATAAGTTTCTTTTTCTGTGTGACTTATTTCACTTAGAATCATCGTACCTGAATCCACTCACTTTGCTGCTACTGGTCTTATGACATTGATTTCATGGCTGAGGGATATTCCATCGTACGTAAGTACCACAATGTTTTGAACCATTTTTATATTTCCTGGGATATTTAAGGTGTACCCAAGTTGAGGTTCTTGTAGCCAGTGCAGCCCTAAATTTGGAGGTGGCTCTTTCTTATTGATTTTCAGTTTTCCCCAGGTATATTCCCTAGACTGGAAGTGGCCTTGGCTCTGTAGCTCTGTTGTTTACTTGTTTTAGGGAACACAATGCACTCCTCCAGTGAGGCAGTTGGCAATTTACATCCCGCCCATCAGCATAAAAAGGATCCCTGTTCTCCAGGGCCTGTCTTGCCTTTCTGGTTTTTACACATTTTGTGGATGTCCCTTTTGACCGGTGGGAAGTGATACTTCTTTGTAGTGCAGATTTGCATTGCCCGCTTGCTTGCTTGGCCAAAAAGGGCGTATGCGTTTTCTCCTGAATATATTCAGGAGAAAACGCATACGCCCTTTTTGGCCAAGTGCACCATTGTCCAAGTTGTGCCCCTCTTCCTGTGCTTTACAGGCGATTCCAACGTACCTCTTGAAATCTGTTTCCTGCTATTTTGCCTCACTTTCAAGTCCGCCTCGTTGACTTCCCTCAACAGATTTTTGGACGATAGTTGTCCTTTATCACTCTGCCAGTTTGTGAATTGCTGTGCCCCTGAGCTCCATTTCTCAACTCGTTTTTTGTGAGCTGAACGCAAGTCCAAAATTTTGGATCATGTCCTATACTGGTTCCCGGTGGGTGGCTGAGACTTTGGTTAATTCTCCTTCCTGCCAGGAAATTAGAGTGACATGTGCCCGTCCAAATGCCTAACAGCTACTCTCTCATGGGTTCTCCCTCGTCCCTTCCATCCTCTGCCAAATTGGGAACCTGTGCAAACCAGGGGGTTAAAGGGCCTGTCTCTCCAAGTTGGGAGATTGATAGTAAGGCAGTTGGAAAGTCAAACTGGAGCACCAGGAGAGGGACTATTCGTTGAGTTTTAGAAACCTTTCGTATTCACAGTGTGTACATTCTCTAGGTTTCCTGTACATGTTATAGCTGTAGTAATATTCCCTTGAACATGGAGAGTTGGGACCCATGGAATGGGGGCCATGCATTATTGCTTGAAAGGGTCTGCATTTGCTCACCCAATCTCACCAATCCTCTCAGTCCCAAGTGTCCAGCCTTATGCCACATCCAGCTGTCATTGTAGATAGGGTCTTTCCAGGTTTCCTCAGACACCCTGAAGGAATTGTAAAGAATTTCCCTGTTTTTTGGTTTTGCTTTTGAAATTCCTTTTTATAGTGGTTTTGAGCTGATTCTCGCTGCCATGTTTATGCCACTCTAGACACACTTGATTCCCTTATGGAGACATATCAATACATAGGTTTTAAGATTCTTACTAGTCAGATATATTCCTCTGTGGGAAATATGGTGTTTTGAGTCTCTTTCACTAAGGAAGGTGTCGGTCTTGTCAATTCCAAAGTTGGTTTTTGAAACGGTCCCTGTGCTTATATCAAACTCTGGTTTTATGCATCACCCCACCTCTCCTTCCCCTTTATGCAGGCATAAGAGTGTTTTCTAAATGTGAGACTCTGTTCTCTTTCCTAACTCAGTTCACGTGTAGCCATGTTTACAGGATCTTCATAAGTGATATCTTATGATAAGTTTCTTTTTCTGTGTGACTTATTTCACTTAGAATCATCGTACCTGAATCCACTCACTTTGCTGCTACTGGTCTTATGACATTGATTTCATGGCTGAGGGATATTCCATCGTACGTAAGTACCACAATGTTTTGAACCATTTTTATATTTCCTGGGATATTTAAGGTGTACCCAAGTTGAGGTTCTTGTAGCCAGTGCAGCCCTAAATTTGGAGGTGGCTCTTTCTTATTGATTTTCAGTTTTCCCCAGGTATATTCCCTAGACTGGAAGTGGCCTTGGCTCTGTAGCTCTGTTGTTTACTTGTTTTAGGGAACACAATGCACTCCTCCAGTGAGGCAGTTGGCAATTTACATCCCGCCCATCAGCATAACAAGGCTCCCTGTTCTCCAGGGCCTGTCTTGCCTTTCTGGTTTTTACACATTTTGTGGATGTCCCTTTTGACCGGTGGGAAGTGATACTTCTTTGTAGTGCAGATTTGCATTGCCCGCTTGCTTGCTTGGCCAAAAAGGGCGTATGCGTTTTCTCCTGAATATATTCAGGAGAAAACGCATACGCCCTTTTTGGCCAAGTGCACCATTGTCCAAGTTGTGCCCCTCTTCCTGTGCTTTACAGGCGATTCCAACGTACCTCTTGAAATCTGTTTCCTGCTATTTTGCCTCACTTTCAAGTCCGCCTCGTTGACTTCCCTCAACAGATTTTTGGACGATAGTTGTCCTTTATCACTCTGCCAGTTTGTGAATTGCTGTGCCCCTGAGCTCCATTTCTCAACTCGTTTTTTGTGAGCTGAACGCAAGTCCAAAATTTTGGATCATGTCCTATACTGGTTCCCGGTGGGTGGCTGAGACTTTGGTTAATTCTTCTTCCTGCCGGGAAATTAGATTGACATGTGCCCGTCCAAATGCCTAACAGCTACTCTCTCATGGGTTCTCCCTCGTCCCTTCCATCCTCTGCCAAATTGGGAACCTGTGCAAACCAGGAGGTTAAAGGGCCTGTCTCTCCAAGTTGGGAGATTGATAGTAAGGCAGTTGGAAAGTCAAACTGGAGCACCAGGAGAGGGACTATTCGTTGAGTTTTAGAAACCTTTCGTATTCACAGTGTGTCCATTCTCTAGGTTTCCTGTACATGTTATAGCTGTAGTAATATTCCCTTGAACATGGAGAGTTGGGACCCATGGAATGGGGGCCATGCATTATTGCTTGAAAGGGTCTGCATTTGCTCACCCAATCTCACCAATCCTCTCAGTCCCAAGTGTCCAGCCTTATGCCACATCCAGCTGTCATTGTAGATAGGGTCTTTCCAGGTTTCCTCAGACACCCTGAAGGAATTGTAAAGAATTTCCCTGTTTTTTGGTTTTGCTTTTGAAATTCCTTTTTATAGTGGGTTTGAGCTGATTCTCGCTGCCATGTTTATGCCACTCTAGACACACTTGATTCCCTTATGGAGACATATCAATACATAGGTTTTAAGATTCTTACTAGTCAGATATATTCCTCTGTGGGAAATATGGGGTTTTGAGTCTCTTTCACTGAGGAAGGTGTCGGTCTTGTCAATTCCAAAGTTGGTTTTTGAAACGGTCCCTGTGCTTATATCAAACTCTGGTTTTATGCATCACCCCACCTCTCCTTCCCCTTTATGCAGGCATAAGAGTGTTTTCTAAATGTGAGACTCTGTTCTCTTTCCTAACTCAGTTCACGTGTAGCCATGTTTACAGGATCTTCATAAGTGATATCTTATGATAAGTTTCTTTTTCTGTGTGACTTATTTCACTTAGAATCATCGTACCTGAATCCACTCACTTTGCTGCTACTGGTCTTATGACATTGATTTCATGGCTGAGGGATATTCCATCGTACATAAGTACCACAATGTTTTGAACCATTTTTATATTTCCTGGGATATTTAAGGTGTACCCAAGTTGAGGTTCTTGTAGTCAGTGCAGCCCTAAATTTGGAGGTGGCTCTTTCTTATTGATTTTCAGTTTTCCCCAGGTATATTCCCTAGACTGGAAGTGGCCTTGGCTCTGTAGCTCTGTTGTTTACTTGTTTTAGGGAACACAATGCACTCCTCCAGTGAGGCAGTTGGCAATTTACATCCCGCCCATCAGCATAACAAGGCTCCCTGTTCTCCAGGGCCTGTCTTGCCTTTCTGGTTTTTACACATTTTGTGGATGTCCCTTTTGACCGGTGGGAAGTGATACTTCTTTGTAGTGCAGATTTGCATTGCCCGCTTGCTTGCTTGGCCAAAAAGGGCGTATGCGTTTTCTCCTGAATATATTCAGGAGAAAACGCATACGCCCTTTTTGGCCAAGTGCACCATTGTCCAAGTTGTGCCCCTCTTCCTGTGCTTTACAGGCGATTCCAACGTACCTCTTGAAATCTGTTTCCTGCTATTTTGCCTCACTTTCAAGTCCGCCTCGTTGACTTCCCTCAACAGATTTTTGGACGATAGTTGTCCTTTATCACTCTGCCAGTTTGTGAATTGCTGTGCCCCTGAGCTCCATTTCTCAACTCGTTTTTTGTGAGCTGAACGCAAGTCCAAAATTTTGGATCATGTCCTATACTGGTTCCCGGTGGGTGGCTGAGACTTTGGTTAATTCTTCTTCCTGCCGGGAAATTAGATTGACATGTGCCCGTCCAAATGCCTAACAGCTACTCTCTCATGGGTTCTCCCTCGTCCCTTCCATCCTCTGCCAAATTGGGAACCTGTGCAAACCAGGAGGTTAAAGGGCCTGTCTCTCCAAGTTGGGAGATTGATAGTAAGGCAGTTGGAAAGTCAAACTGGAGCACCAGGAGAGGGACTATTCGTTGAGTTTTAGAAACCTTTCGTATTCACAGTGTGTACATTCTCTAGGTTTCCTGTACATGTTATAGCTGTAGTAATATTCCCTTGAACATGGAGAGTTGGGACCCATGGAATGGGGGCCATGCATTATTGCTTGAAAGGGTCTGCATTTGCTCACCCAATCTCACCAATCCTCTCAGTCCCAAGTGTCCAGCCTTATGCCACATCCAGCTGTCATTGTAGATAGGGTCTTTCCAGGTTTCCTCAGACACCCTGAAGGAATTGTAAAGAATTTCCCTGTTTTTTGGTTTTGCTTTTGAAATTCCTTTTTATAGTGGGTTTGAGCTGATTCTCGCTGCCATGTTTATGCCACTCTAGACACACTTGATTCCCTTATGGAGACATATCAATACATAGGTTTTAAGATTCTTACTAGTCAGATATATTCCTCTGTGGGAAATATGGGGTTTTGAGTCTCTTTCACTAAGGAAGGTGTCGGTCTTGTCAATTCCAAAGTTGGTTTTTGAAACGGTCCCTGTGCTTATATCAAACTCTGGTTTTATGCATCACCCCACCTCTCCTTCTCCTTTATGCAGGCATAAGAGTGTTTTCTAAATGTGAGACTCTGTTCTCTTTCCTAACTCAGTTCACGTGTAGCCATGTTTACAGGATCTTCATAAGTGATATCTTATGATAAGTTTCTTTTTCTGTGTGACTTATTTCACTTAGAATCATCGTACCTGAATCCACTCACTTTGCTGCTACTGGTCTTATGACATTGATTTCATGGCTGAGGGATATTCCATCGTACGTAAGTACCACAATGTTTTGAACCATTTTTATATTTCCTGGGATATTTAAGGTGTACCCAAGTTGAGGTTCTTGTAGTCAGTGCAGCCCTAAATTTGGAGGTGGCTCTTTCTTATTGATTTTCAGTTTTCCCAAGGTATATTCCCTAGACTGGAAGTGGCCTTGGCTCTGTAGCTCTGTTGTTTACTTGTTTTAGGGAACACAATGCACTCCTCCAGTGAGGCAGTTGGCAATTTACATCCCGCCCATCAGCATAACAAGGCTCCCTGTTCTCCAGGGCCTGTCTTGCCTTTCTGGTTTTTACACATTTTGTGGATGTCCCTTTTGACCGGTGGGAAGTGATACTTCTTTGTAGTGCAGATTTGCATTGCCCGCTTGCTTGCTTGGCCAAAAAGGGCGTATGCGTTTTCTCCTGAATATATTCAGGAGAAAACGCATACGCCCTTTTTGGCCAAGTGCACCATTGTCCAAGTTGTGCCCCTCTTCCTGTGCTTTACAGGCGATTCCAACGTACCTCTTGAAATCTGTTTCCTGCTATTTTGCCTCACTTTCAATTCCGCCTCGTTGACTTCCCTCAACAGATTTTTGGACGATAGTTGTCCTTTATCACTCTGCCAGTTTGTGAATTGCTGTGCCCCTGAGCTCCATTTCTCAACTCGTTTTTTGTGAGCTGAACGCAAGTCCAAAATTTTGGATCATGTCCTATACTGGTTCCCGGTGGGTGGCTGAGACTTTGGTTAATTCTTCTTCCTGCCGGGAAATTAGATTGACATGTGCCCGTCCAAATGCCTAACAGCTACTCTCTCATGGGTTCTCCCTCGTCCCTTCCATCCTCTGCCAAATTGGGAACCTGTGCAAACCAGGAGGTTAAAGGGCCTGTCTCTCCAAGTTGGGAGATTGATAGTAAGGCAGTTGGAAAGTCAAACTGGAGCACCAGGAGAGGGACTATTCGTTGAGTTTTAGAAACCTTTCGTATTCACAGTGTGTCCATTCTCTAGGTTTCCTGTACATGTTATAGCTGTAGTAATATTCCCTTGAACATGGAGAGTTGGGACCCATGGAATGGGGGCCATGCATTATTGCTTGAAAGGGTCTGCATTTGCTCACCCAATCTCACCAATCCTCTCAGTCCCAAGTGTCCAGCCTTATGCCACATCCAGCTGTCATTGTAGATAGGGTCTTTCCAGGTTTCCTCAGACACCCTGAAGGAATTGTAAAGAATTTCCCTGTTTTTTGGTTTTGCTTTTGAAATTCCTTTTTATAGTGGGTTTGAGCTGATTCTCGCTGCCATGTTTATGCCACTCTAGACACACTTGATTCCCTTATGGAGACATATCAATACATAGGTTTTAAGATTCTTACTAGTCAGATATATTCCTCTGTGGGAAATATGGGGTTTTGAGTCTCTTTCACGGAGGAAGGTGTCGGTCTTGTCAATTCCAAAGTTGGTTTTTGAAACGGTCCCTGTGCTTATATCAAACTCTGGTTTTATGCATCACCCCACCTCTCCTTCCCCTTTATGCAGGCATAAGAGTGTTTTCTAAATGTGAGACTCTGTTCTCTTTCCTAACTCAGTTCACGTGTAGCCATGTTTACAGGATCTTCATAAGTGATATCTTATGATAAGTTTCTTTTTCTGTGTGACTTATTTCACTTAGAATCATCGTACCTGAATCCACTCACTTTGCTGCTACTGGTCTTATGACATTGATTTCATGGCTGAGGGATATTCCATCGTACATAAGTACCACAATGTTTTGAACCATTTTTATATTTCCTGGGATATTTAAGGTGTACCCAAGTTGAGGTTCTTGTAGCCAGTGCAGCCCTAAATTTGGAGGTGGCTCTTTCTTATTGATTTTCAGTTTTCCCCAGGTATATTCCCTAGACTGGAAGTGGCCTTGGCTCTGTAGCTCTGTTGTTTACTTGTTTTATGGAACACAATGCACTCCTCCAGTGAGGCAGTTGGCAATTTACATCCCGCCCATCAGCATAACAAGGATCCCTGTTCTCCAGGGCCTGTCTTGCCTTTCTGGTTTTTACACATTTTGTGGATGTCCCTTTTGACCGGTGGGAAGTGATACTTCTTTGTAGTGCAGATTTGCATTGCCCGCTTGCTTGCTTGGCCAAAAAGGGCGTATGCGTTTTCTCCTGAATATATTCAGGATAAAACGCATACGCCCTTTTTGGGCAAGTGCACCATTGTCCAAGTTGTGCCCCTCTTCCTGTGCTTTACAGGCGATTCCAACGTACCTCTTGAAATCTGTTTCCTGCTATTTTGCCTCACTTTCAAGTCCGCCTCGTTGACTTCCCTCAACAGATTTTTGGACGATAGTTGTCCTTTATCACTCTGCCAGTTTGTGAATTGCTGTGCCCCTGAGCTCCATTTCTCAACTCGTTTTTTGTGAGCTGAACGCAAGTCCAAAATTTTGGATCATGTCCTATACTGGTTCCCGGTGGGTGGCTGAGACTTTGGTTAATTCTCCTTCCTGCCAGGAAATTAGAGTGACATGTGCCCGTCCAAATGCCTAACAGCTACTCTCTCATGGGTTCTCCCTCGTCCCTTCCATCCTCTGCCAAATTGGGAACCTGTGCAAACCAGGGGGTTAAATGGCCTGTCTCTCCAAGTTGGGAGATTGATAGTAAGGCAGTTGGAAAGTCAAACTGGAGCACCAGGAGAGGGACTATTCGTTGAGTTTTAGAAACCTTTCGTATTCACAGTGTGTCCATTCTCTAGGTTTCCTGTACATGTTATAGCTGTAGTAATATTCCCTTGAACATGGAGAGTTGGGACCCATGGAATGGGGGCCATGCATTATTGCTTGAAAGGGTCTGCATTTGCTCACCCAATCTCACCAATCCTCTCAGTCCCAAGTGTCCAGCCTTATGCCACATCCAGCTGTCATTGTAGATAGGGTCTTTCCAGGTTTCCTCAGACACCCTGAAGGAATTGTAAAGAATTTCCCTGTTTTTTGGTTTTGCTTTTGAAATTCCTTTTTATAGTGGTTTTGAGCTGATTCTCGCTGCCATGTTTATGCCACTCTAGACACACTTGATTCCCTTATGGAGACATATCAATACATAGGTTTTAAGATTCTTACTAGTCAGATATATTCCTCTGTGGGAAATATGGTGTTTTGAGTCTCTTTCACTAAGGAAGGTGTCGGTCTTGTCAATTCCAAAGTTGGTTTTTGAAACGGTCCCTGTGCTTATATCAAACTCTGGTTTTATGCATCACCCCACCTCTCCTTCCCCTTTATGCAGGCATAAGAGTGTTTTCTAAATGTGAGACTCTGTTCTCTTTCCTAACTCAGTTCACGTGTAGCCATGTTTACAGGATCTTCATAAGTGATATCTTATGATAAGTTTCTTTTTCTGTGTGACTTATTTCACTTAGAATCATCGTACCTGAATCCACTCACTTTGCTGCTACTGGTCTTATGACATTGATTTCATGGCTGAGGGATATTCCATCGTACGTAAGTACCACAATGTTTTGAACCATTTTTATATTTCCTGGGATATTTAAGGTGTACCCAAGTTGAGGTTCTTGTAGCCAGTGCAGCCCTAAATTTAGAGGTGGCTCTTTCTTATTGATTTTCAGTTTTCCCCAGGTATATTCCCTAGACTGGAAGTGGCCTTGGCTCTGTAGCTCTGTTGTTTACTTGTTTTAGGGAACACAATGCACTCCTCCAGTGAGGCAGTTGGCAATTTACATCCCGCCCATCAGCATAACAAGGCTCCCTGTTCTCCAGGGCCTGTCTTGCCTTTCTGGTTTTTACACATTTTGTGGATGTCCCTTTTGACCGGTGGGAAGTGATACTTCTTTGTAGTGCAGATTTGCATTGCCCGCTTGCTTGCTTGGCCAAAAAGGGCGTATGCGTTTTCTCCTGAATATATTCAGGAGAAAACGCATACGCCCTTTTTGGCCAAGTGCACCATTGTCCAAGTTGTGCCCCTCTTCCTGTGCTTTACAGGCGATTCCAACGTACCTCTTGAAATCTGTTTCCTGCTATTTTGCCTCACTTTCAAGTCCGCCTCGTTGACTTCCCTCAACAGATTTTTGGACGATAGTTGTCCTTTATCACTCTGCCAGTTTGTGAATTGCTGTGCCCCTGAGCTCCATTTCTCAACTCGTTTTTTGTGAGCTGAACGCAAGTCCAAAATTTTGGATCATGTCCTATACTGGTTCCCGGTGGGTGGCTGAGACTTTGGTTAATTCTTCTTCCTGCCGGGAAATTAGATTGACATGTGCCCGTCCAAATGCCTAACAGCTACTCTCTCATGGGTTCTCCCTCGTCCCTTCCATCCTCTGCCAAATTGGGAACCTGTGCAAACCAGGAGGTTAAAGGGCCTGTCTCTCCAAGTTGGGAGATTGATAGTAAGGCAGTTGGAAAGTCAAACTGGAGCACCAGGAGAGGGACTATTCGTTGAGTTTTAGAAACCTTTCGTATTCACAGTGTGTCCATTCTCTAGGTTTCCTGTACATGTTATAGCTGTAGTAATATTCCCTTGAACATGGAGAGTTGGGACCCATGGAATGGGGGCCATGCATTATTGCTTGAAAGGGTCTGCATTTGCTCACCCAATCTCACCAATCCTCTCAGTCCCAAGTGTCCAGCCTTATGCCACATCCAGCTGTCATTGTAGATAGGGTCTTTCCAGGTTTCCTCAGACACCCTGAAGGAATTGTAAAGAATTTCCCTGTTTTTTGGTTTTGCTTTTGAAATTCCTTTTTATAGTGGGTTTGAGCTGATTCTCGCTGCCATGTTTATGCCACTCTAGACACACTTGATTCCCTTATGGAGACATATCAATACATAGGTTTTAAGATTCTTACTAGTCAGATATATTCCTCTGTGGGAAATATGGGGTTTTGAGTCTCTTTCACTGAGGAAGGTGTCGGTCTTGTCAATTCCAAAGTTGGTTTTTGAAACGGTCCCTGTGCTTATATCAAACTCTGGTTTTATGCACCACCCCACCTCTCCTTCCCCTTTATGCAGGCATAAGAGTGTTTTCTAAATGTGAGACTCTGTTCTCTTTCCTAACTCAGTTCACGTGTAGCCATGTTTACAGGATCTTCATAAGTGATATCTTATGATAAGTTTCTTTTTCTGTGTGACTTATTTCACTTAGAATCATCGTACCTGAATCCACTCACTTTGCTGCTACTGGTCTTATGACATTGATTTCATGGCTGAGGGATATTCCATCGTACATAAGTACCGCAATGTTTTGAACCATTTTTATATTTCCTGGGATATTTAAGGTGTACCCAAGTTGAGGTTCTTGTAGTCAGTGCAGCCCTAAATTTGGAGGTGGCTCTTTCTTATTGATTTTCAGTTTTCCCCAGGTATATTCCCTAGACTGGAAGTGGCCTTGGCTCTGTAGCTCTGTTGTTTACTTGTTTTATGGAACACAATGCACTCCTCCAGTGAGGCAGTTGGCAATTTACATCCCGCCCATCAGCATAACAAGGCTCCCTGTTCTCCAGGGCCTGTCTTGCCTTTCTGGTTTTTACACATTTTGTGGATGTCCCTTTTGACCGGTGGGAAGTGATACTTCTTTGTAGTGCAGATTTGCATTGCCCGCTTGCTTGCTTGGCCAAAAAGGGCGTATGCGTTTTCTCCTGAATATATTCAGGAGAAAACGCATACGCCCTTTTTGGCCAAGTGCACCATTGTCCAAGTTGTGCCCCTCTTCCTGTGCTTTACAGGCGATTCCAAGGTACCTCTTGAAATCTGTTTCCTGCTATTTTGCCTCACTTTCAAGTCCGCCTCGTTGACTTCCCTCAACAGATTTTTGGACAATAGTTGTCCTTTATCACTCTGCCAGTTTGTGAATTGCTGTGCCCCTGAGCTCCATTTCTTAACTCGTTTTTTGTGAGCTGAACGCAAGTCCAAAATTTTGGATCATGTCCTATACTGGTTCCCAGTGGGTGGCTGAGACTTTGGTTAATTCTCCTTCCTGCCGGGAAATTAGAGTGACATGTGCCCGTCCAAATGCCTAACAGCTACTCTCTCATGGGTTCTCCCTCGTCCCTTCCATCCTCTGCCAAATTGGGAACCTGTGCAAACCAGGGGGTTAAAGGGCCTGTCTCTCCAAGTTGGGAGATTGATAGTAAGGCAGTTGGAAAGTCAAACTGGAGCACCAGGAGAGGGACTATTCGTTGAGTTTTAGAAACCTTTCGTATTCACAGTGTGTCCATTCTCTAGGTTTCCTGTACATGTTATAGCTGTAGTAATATTCCCTTGAACATGGAGAGTTGGGACCCATGGAATGGGGGCCATGCATTATTGCTTGAAAGGGTCTGCATTTGCTCACCCAATCTCACCAATCCTCTCAGTCCCAAGTGTCCAGCCTTATGCCACATCCAGCTGTCATTGTAGATAGGGTCTTTCCAGGTTTCCTCAGACACCCTGAAGGAATTGTAAAGAATTTCCCTGTTTTTTGGTTTTGCTTTTGAAATTCCTTTTTATAGTGGGTTTGAGCTGATTCTCGCTGCCATGTTTATGCCACTCTAGACACACTTGATTCCCTTATGGAGACATATCAATACATAGGTTTTAAGATTCTTACTAGTCAGATATATTCCTCTTCGGGAAATATGGGGTTTTGAGTCTCTTTCACTGAGGAAGGTGTAGGTCTTGTCTATTCCAAAGTTGGTTTTTGGAACGGTCCCTGTGCTTATATCAAACTCTGGTTTTATGCATCACCCCACCTCTCCTTCCCCTTTATGCAGGCATAAGAGTGTTTTCTAAATGTGAGACTCTGTTCTCTTTCCTAACTCAGTTCACGTGTAGCCATGTTTACAGGATCTTCATAAGTGATATCTTATGATAAGTTTCTTTTTATGTGTGACTTATTTCACTTAGAATCATCGTACCTGAATCCACTCACTTTGCTGCTACTGGTCTTATGACATTGATTTCATGGCTGAGGGATATTCCATCGTACGTAAGTACCACAATGTTTTGAACCATTTTTATATTTCCTGGGATATTTAAGGTGTACCCAAGTTGAGGTTCTTGTAGCCAGTGCAGCCCTAAATTTGGAGGTGGCTCTTTCTTATTGATTTTCAGTTTTCCCCAGGTATATTCCCTAGACTGGAAGTGGCCTTGGCTCTGTAGCTCTGTTGTTTACTTGTTTTAGGGAACACAATGCACTCCTCCAGTGAGGCAGTTGGCAATTTACATCCCGCCCATCAGCATAACAAGGCTCCCTGTTCTCCAGGGCCTGTCTTGCCTTTCTGGTTTTTACACATTTTGTGGATGTCCCTTTTGACTGGTGGGAAGTGATACTTCTTTGTAGTGCAGATTTGCATTGCCCGCTTGCTTGCTTGGCCAAAAAGGGCGTATGCGTTTTCTCCTGAATATATTCAGGAGAAAACGCATACGCCCTTTTTGGCCAAGTGCACCATTGTCCATGTTGTGCCCCTCTTCCTGTGCTTTACAGGCGATTCCAACGTACCTCTTGAAATCTGTTTCCTGCTATTTTGCCTCACTTTCAAGTCCGCCTCGTTGACTTCCCTCAACAGATTTTTGGACGATAGTTGTCCTTTATCACTCTGCCAGTTTGTGAATTGCTGTGCCCCTGAGCTCCATTTCTCAACTCGTTTTTTGTGAGCTGAACGCAAGTCCAAAATTTTGGATCATGTCCTATACTGGTTCCCGGTGGGTGGCTGAGACTTTGGTTAATTCTTCTTCCTGCCGGGAAATTAGATTGACATGTGCCCGTCCAAATGCCTAACAGCTACTCTCTCATGGGTTCTCCCTCGTCCCTTCCATCCTCTGCCAAATTGGGAACCTGTGCAAACCAGGAGGTTAAAGGGCCTGTCTCTCCAAGTTGGGAGATTGATAGTAAGGCAGTTGGAAAGTCAAACTGGAGCACCAGGAGAGGGACTATTCGTTGAGTTTTAGAAACCTTTCGTATTCACAGTGTGTCCATTCTCTAGGTTTCCTGTACATGTTATAGCTGTAGTAATATTCCCTTGAACATGGAGAGTTGGGACCCATGGAATGGGGGCCATGCATTATTGCTTGAAAGGGTCTGCATTTGCTCACCCAATCTCACCAATCCTCTCAGTCCCAAGTGTCCAGCCTTATGCCACATCCAGCTGTCATTGTAGATAGGGTCTTTCCAGGTTTCCTCAGACACCCTGAAGGAATTGTAAAGAATTTCCCTGTTTTTTGGTTTTGCTTTTGAAATTCCTTTTTATAGTGGGTTTGAGCTGATTCTCGCTGCCATGTTTATGCCACTCTAGACACACTTGATTCCCTTATGGAGACATATCAATACATAGGTTTTAAGATTCTTACTAGTCAGATATATTCCTCTGTGGGAAATATGGGGTTTTGAGTCTCTTTCACTGAGGAAGGTGTCGGTCTTGTCAATTCCAAAGTTGGTTTTTGAAACGGTCCCTGTGCTTATATCAAACTCTGGTTTTATGCATCACCCCACCTCTCCTTCCCCTTTATGCAGGCATAAGAGTGTTTTCTAAATGTGAGACTCTGTTCTCTTTCCTAACTCAGTTCACGTGTAGCCATGTTTACAGGATCTTCATAAGTGATATCTTATGATAAGTTTCTTTTTCTGTGTGACTTATTTCACTTAGAATCATCGTACCTGAATCCACTCACTTTGCTGCTACTGGTCTTATGACATTGATTTCATGGCTGAGGGATATTCCATCGTACATAAGTACCACAATGTTTTGAACCATTTTTATATTTCCTGGGATATTTAAGGTGTACCCAAGTTGAGGTTCTTGTAGCCAGTGCAGCCCTAAATTTGGAGGTGGCTCTTTCTTATTGATTTTCAGTTTTCCCCAGGTATATTCCCTAGACTGGAAGTGGCCTTGGCTCTGTAGCTCTGTTGTTTACTTGTTTTAGGGAACACAATGCACTCCTCCAGTGAGGCAGTTGGCAATTTACATCCCGCCCATCAGCATAACAAGGCTCCCAGTTCTCCAGGGCCTGTCTTGCCTTTCTGATTTTTACACATTTTGTGGATGTCCCTTTTGACCGGTGGGAAGTGATACTTCTTTGTAGTGCAGATTTGCATTGCCCGCTTGCTTGCTTGGCCAAAAAGGGCGTATGCGTTTTCTCCTGAATATATTCAGGAGAAAACGCATACGCCCTTTTTGGCCAAGTGCACCATTGTCCAAGTTGTGCCCCTCTTCCTGTGCTTTACAGGCGATTCCAAGGTACCTCTTGAAATCTGTTTCCTGCTATTTTGCCTCGCTTACAAGTCCGCCTCGTTGACTTCCCTCAACAGATTTTTGGACGATAGTTGTCCTTTATCACTCTGCCAGTTTGTGAATTGCTGTGCCCCTGAGCTCCATTTCTCAACTCGTTTTTTGTGAGCTGAACGCAAGTCCAAAATTTTGGATCATGTCCTATACTGGTTCCCGGTGGGTGGCTGAGACTTTGGTTAATTCTTCTTCCTGCCGGGAAATTAGAGTGACATGTGCCCGTCCAAATGCCTAACAGCTACTCTCTCATGGGTTCTCCCTCGTCCCTTCCATCCTCTGCCAAATTGGGAACCTGTGCAAACCAGGAGGTTAAAGGGCCTGTCTCTCCAAGTTGGGAGATTGATAGTAAGGCAGTTGGAAAGTCAAACTGGAGCACCAGGAGAGGGACTATTCGTTGAGTTTTAGAAACCTTTCGTATTCACAGTGTGTCCATTCTCTAGGTTTCCTGTACATGTTATAGCTGTAGTAATATTCCCTTGAACCTGGAGAGTTGGGACCCATGGAATGGGGGCCATGCATTATTGCTTGAAAGGGTCTGCATTTGCTCACCCAATCTCACCAATCCTCTCAGTCCCAAGTGTCCAGCCTTATGCCACATCCAGCTGTCATTGTAGACAGGGTCTTTCCAGGTTTCCTCAGACACCCTGAAGGAATTGTAAAGAATTTCCCTGTTTTTTGGTTTTGCTTTTGAAATTCCTTTTTATAGTGGGTTTGAGCTGATTCTCGCTGCCATGTTTATGCCACTCTAGACACACTTGATTCCCTTATGGAGTCATATCAATACATAGGTTTTAAGATTCTTACTAGTCAGATATATTCCTCTTCGGGAAATATGGGGTTTTGAGTCTCTTTCACTGAGGAAGGTGTAGGTCTTGTCTATTCCAAAGTTGGTTTTTGGAACGGTCCCTGTGCTTATATCAAACTCTGGTTTTATGCATCACCCCACCTCTCCTTCCCCTTTTTGCAGGCATAAGAGTGTTTTCTAAATGTGAGACTCTGTTCTCTTTCCTAACTCAGTTCACGTGTAGCCATGTTTACAGGATCTTCATAAGTGATATCTTATGATAAGTTTCTTTTTCTGTGTGACTTATTTCACTTAGAATCATCGTACCTGAATCCACTCACTTTGCTGCTACTGGTCTTATGACATTGATTTCATGGCTGAGGGATATTCCATCGTACGTAAGTACCACAATGTTTTGAACCATTTTTATATTTCCTGGGATATTTAAGGTGTACCCAAGTTGAGGTTCTTGTAGCCAGTGCAGCCCTAAATTTGGAGGTGGCTCTTTCTTATTGATTTTCAGTTTTCCCCAGGTATATTCCCTAGACTGGAAGTGGCCTTGGCTCTGTAGCTCTGTTGTTTACTTGTTTTAGGGAACACAATGCACTCCTCCAGTGAGGCAGTTGGCAATTTACATCCCGCCCATCAGCATAACAAGGCTCCCAGTTCTCCAGGGCCTGTCTTGCCTTTCTGGTTTTTACACATTTTGTGGATGTCCCTTTTGACCGGTGGGAAGTGATACTTCTTTGTAGTGCAGATTTGCATTGCCCGCTTGCTTGCTTGGCCAAAACGGGCGTATGCGTTTTCTCCTGAATATATTCAGGAGAAAACGCATACGCCCTTTTTGGCCAAGTGCACCATTGTCCAAGTTGTGCCCCTCTTCCTGTGCTTTACAGGCGATTCCAACGTACCTCTTGAAATCTGTTTCCTGCTATTTTGCCTCACTTTCAAGTCCGCCTCGTTGACTTCCCTCAACAGATTTTTGGACGATAGTTGTCCTTTATCACTCTGCCAGTTTGTGAATTGCTGTGCCCCTGAGCTCCATTTCTCAACTCGTTTTTTATGAGCTGAACGCAAGTCCAAAATTTTGGATCATGTCCTCTACTGGTTCCCGGTGGGTGGCTGAGACTTTGGTTAATTCTTCTTCCTGCCGGGAAATTAGATTGACATGTGCCCGTCCAAATGCCTAACAGCTACTCTCTCATGGGTTCTCCCTCGTCCCTTCCATCCTCTGCCAAATTGGGAACCTGTGCAAACCAGGAGGTTAAAGGGCCTGTCTCTCCAAGTTGGGAGATTGATAGTAAGGCAGTTGGAAAGTCAAACTGGAGCACCAGGAGAGGGACTATTCGTTGAGTTTTAGAAACCTTTCGTATTCACAGTGTGTCCATTCTCTAGGTTTCCTGTACATGTTATAGCTGTAGTAATATTCCCTTGAACATGGAGAGTTGGGACCCATGGAATGGGGGCCATGCATTATTGCTTGAAAGGGTCTGCATTTGCTCACCCAATCTCACCAATCCTCTCAGTCCCAAGTGTCCAGCCTTATGCCACATCCAGCTGTCATTGTAGATAGGGTCTTTCCAGGTTTCCTCAGACACCCTGAAGGAATTGTAAAGAATTTCCCTGTTTTTTGGTTTTGCTTTTGAAATTCCTTTTTATAGTGGGTTTGAGCTGATTCTCGCTGCCATGTTTATGCCACTCTAGACACACTTGATTCCCTTATGGAGACATATCAATACATAGGTTTTAAGATTCTTACTAGTCAGATATATTCCTCTGTGGGAAATATGGGGTTTTGAGTCTCTTTCACTGAGGAAGGTGTCGGTCTTGTCAATTCCAAAGTTGGTTTTTGAAACGGTCCCTGTGCTTATATCAAACTCTGGTTTTATGCATCACCCCACCTCTCCTTCCCCTTTATGCAGGCATAAGAGTGTTTTCTAAATGTGAGACTCTGTTCTCTTTCCTAACTCAGTTCACGTGTAGCCATGTTTACAGGATCTTCATAAGTGATATCTTATGATAAGTTTCTTTTTCTGTGTGAATTATTTCACTTAGAATCATCGTACCTGAATCCACTCACTTTGCTGCTACTGGTCTTATGACATTGATTTCATGGCTGAGGGATATTCCATCGTACATAAGTACCACAATGTTTTGAACCATTTTTATATTTCCTGGGATATTTAAGGTGTACCCAAGTTGAGGTTCTTGTAGCCAGTGCAGCCCTAAATTTGGAGGTGGCTCTTTCTTATTGATTTTCAGTTTTCCCCAGGTATATTCCCTAGACTGGAAGTGGCCTTGGCTCTGTAGCTCTGTTGTTTACTTGTTTTAGGGAACACAATGCACTCCTCCAGTGAGGCAGTTGGCAATTTACATCCCGCCCATCAGCATAACAAGGCTCCCAGTTCTCCAGGGCCTGTCTTGCCTTTCTGATTTTTACACATTTTGTGGATTTCCCTTTTGACCGGTGGGAAGTGATACTTCTTTGTAGTGCAGATTTGCATTGCCCGCTTGCTTGCTTGGCCAAAAAGGGCGTATGCGTTTTCTCCTGAATATATTCAGGAGAAAACGCATACGCCCTTTTTGGCCAAGTGCACCATTGTCCAAGTTGTGCCCCTCTTCCTGTGCTTTACAGGCGATTCCAAGGTACCTCTTGAAATCTGTTTCCTGCTATTTTGCCTCGCTTACAAGTCCGCCTCGTTGACTTCCCTCAACAGATTTTTGGACGATAGTTGTCCTTTATCACTCTGCCAGTTTGTGAATTGCTGTGCCCCTGAGCTCCATTTCTCAACTCGTTTTTTGTGAGCTGAACGCAAGTCCAAAATTTTGGATCATGTCCTATACTGGTTCCCGGTGGGTGGCTGAAACTTTGGTTAATTCTTCTTCCTGCCGGGAAATTAGAGTGACATGTGCCCATCCAAATGCCTAACAGCTACTCTCTCATGGGTTCTCCCTCGTCCCTTCCATCCTCTGCCAAATTGGGAACCTGTGCAAACCAGGAGGTTAAAGGGCCTGTCTCTCCAAGTTGGGAGATTGATAGTAAGGCAGTTGGAAAGTCAAACTGGAGCACCAGGAGAGGGACTATTCGTTGAGTTTTAGAAACCTTTCGTATTCACAGTGTGTCCATTCTCTAGGTTTCCTGTACATGTTATAGCTGTAGTAATATTCCCTTGAACCTGGAGAGTTGGGACCCATGGAATGGGGGCCATGCATTATTGCTTGAAAGGGTCTGCATTTGCTCACCCAATCTCACCAATCCTCTCAGTCCCAAGTGTCCAGCCTTATGCCACATCCAGCTGTCATTGTAGACAGGGTCTTTCCAGGTTTCCTCAGACACCCTGAAGGAATTGTAAAGAATTTCCCTGTTTTTTGGTTTTGCTTTTGAAATTCCTTTTTATAGTGGGTTTGAGCTGATTCTCGCTGCCATGTTTATGCCACTCTAGACACACTTGATTCCCTTATGGAGTCATATCAATACATAGGTTTTAAGATTCTTACTAGTCAGATATATTCCTCTTCGGGAAATATGGGGTTTTGAGTCTCTTTCACTGAGGAAGGTGTAGGTCTTGTCTATTCCAAAGTTGGTTTTTGGAACGGTCCCTGTGCTTATATCAAACTCTGGTTTTATGCATCACCCCACCTCTCCTTCCCCTTTTTGCAGGCATAAGAGTGTTTTCTAAATGTGAGACTCTGTTCTCTTTCCTAACTCAGTTCACGTGTAGCCATGTTTACAGGATCTTCATAAGTGATATCTTATGATAAGTTTCTTTTTCTGTGTGACTTATTTCACTTAGAATCATCGTACCTGAATCCACTCACTTTGCTGCTACTGGTCTTATGACATTGATTTCATGGCTGAGGGATATTCCATCGTACGTAAGTACCACAATGTTTTGAACCATTTTTATATTTCCTGGGATATTTAAGGTGTACCCAAGTTGAGGTTCTTGTAGCCAGTGCAGCCCTAAATTTGGAGGTGGCTCTTTCTTATTGATTTTCAGTTTTCCCCAGGTATATTCCCTAGACTGGAAGTGGCCTTGGCTCTGTAGCTCTGTTGTTTACTTGTTTTAGGGAACACAATGCACTCCTCCAGTGAGGCAGTTGGCAATTTACATCCCGCCCATCAGCATAACAAGGCTCCCAGTTCTCCAGGGCCTGTCTTGCCTTTCTGGTTTTTACACATTTTGTGGATGTCCCTTTTGACCGGTGGGAAGTGATACTTCTTTGTAGTGCAGATTTGCATTGCCCGCTTGCTTGCTTGGCCAAAAAGGGCGTATGCGTTTTCTCCTGAATATATTCAGGAGAAAACGCATACGCCCTTTTTGGCCAAGTGCACCATTGTCCAAGTTGTGCCCCTCTTCCTGTGCTTTACTGGCGATTCCAACGTACCTCTTGAAATCTGTTTCCTGCTATTTTGCCTCACTTTCAAGTCCGCCTCGTTGACTTCCCTCAACAGACTTTTGGACCATAGTTGTCCTTTATCACTCTGCCAGTTTGTGAATTGCTGTGCCCCTGAGCTCCATTTCTCAACTCGTTTTTTGTGAGCTGAACGCAAGTACAAAATTTTGGATCATGTCCTATACTGGTTCCTGGTGGGTGGCTGAGACTTTGGTTAATTCTTCTTCCTGCCGGGAAATTAGAGTGACATGTGCCCGTCCAAATGCCTAACAGCTACTCTCTCATGGGTTCTCCCTCGTCCCTTCCATCCTCTGCCAAATTGGGAACCTGTGCAAACCAGGAGGTTAAAGGGCCTGTCTCTCCAAGTTGGGAGATTGATAGTAAGGCAGTTGGAAAGTCAAACTGGAGCACCAGGAGAGGGACTATTCGTTGAGTTTTAGAAACCTTTCGTATTCACAGTGTGTCCATTCTCTAGGTTTCCTGTACATGTTATAGCTGTAGTAATATTCCCTTGAACCTGGAGAGTTGGGACCCATGGAATGGGGGCCATGCATTATTGCTTGAAAGGGTCTGCATTTGCTCACCCAATCTCACCAATCCTCTCAGTCCCAAGTGTCCAGCCTTATGCCACATCCAGCTGTCATTGTAGATAGGGTCTTTCCAGGTTTCCTCAGACACCCTGAAGGAATTGTAAAGAATTTCCCTGTTTTTTGGTTTTGCTTTTGAAATTCCTTTTTATAGTGGGTTTGAGCTGATTCTCGCTGCCATGTTTATGCCACTCTAGACACACTTGATTCCCTTATGGAGACATATCAATACATAGGTTTTAAGATTCTTACTAGTCAGATATATTCCTCTGCGGGAAATATGGGGTTTTGAGTCTCTTTCACGGAGGAAGGTGTCGGTTTTGTCAATTCCAAAGTTGGTTTTTGAAACGGTCCCTGTGCTTATATCAAACTCTGGTTTTATGCATCACCCCACCTCTCCTTACCCTTTATGCAGGCATAAGAGTGTTTTCTAAATGTGAGACTCTGTTCTCTTTCCTAACTCAGTTCACGTGTAGCCATGTTTACAGGATCTTCATAAGTGATATCTTATGATAAGTTTCTTTTTCTGTGTGACTTATTTCACTTAGAATCATCGTACCTGAATCCACTCACTTTGCTGCTACTGGTCTTATGACATTGATTTCATGGCTGAGGGATATTCCATCGTACGTAAGTACCACAATGTTTTGAACCATTTTTATATTTCCTGGGATATTTAAGGTGTACCCAAGTTGAGGTTCTTGTAGTCAGTGCAGCCCTAAATTTGGAGGTGGCTCTTTCTTATTGATTTTCAGTTTTCCCAAGGTATATTCCCTAGACTGGAAGTGGCCTTGGCTCTGTAGCTCTGTTGTTTACTTGTTTTAGGGAACACAATGCACTCCTCCAGTGAGGCAGTTGGCAATTTACATCCCGCCCATCAGCATAACAAGGCTCCCAGTTCTCCAGGGCCTGTCTTGCCTTTCTGATTTTTACACATTTTGTGGATGTCCCTTTTGACCGGTGGGAAGTGATACTTCTTTGTAGTGCAGATTTGCATTGCCCGCTTGCTTGCTTGGCCAAAAAGGGCGTATGCGTTTTCTCCTGAATATATTCAGGAGAAAACGCATACACCCTTTTTGGCCAAGTGCACCATTGTCCAAGTTGTGCCCCTCTTCCTGTGCTTTACAGGCGATTCCAAGGTACCTCTTGAAATCTGTTTCCTGCTATTTTGCCTCACTTTCAAGTCCGCCTCGTTGACTTCCCTCAACAGATTTTTGGACGATAGTTGTCCTTTATCACTCTGCCAGTTTGTGAATTGCTGTGCCCCTGAGCTCCATTTCTCAACTCGTTTTTTGTGAGCTGAACGCAAGTCCAAAATTTTGGATCATGTCCTATACTGGTTCCCGGTGGGTGGCTGAGACTTTGGTTAATTCTTCTTCCTGCCGGGAAATTAGAGTGACATGTGCCCGTCCAAATGCCTAACAGCTACTCTCTCATGGGTTCTCCCTCGTCCCTTCCATCCTCTGCCAAATTGGGAACCTGTGCAAACCAGGAGGTTAAAGGGCCTGTCTCTCCAAGTTGGGAGATTGATAGTAAGGCAGTTGGAAAGTCAAACTGGAGCACCAGGAGAGGGACTATTCGTTGAGTTTTAGAAACCTTTCGTATTCACAGTGTGTACATTCTCTAGGTTTCCTGTACATGTTATAGCTGTAGTAATATTCCCTTGAACCTGGAGAGTTGGGACCCATGGAATGGGGGCCATGCATTATTGCTTGAAAGGGTCTGCATTTGCTCACCCAATCTCACCAATCCTCTCAGTCCCAAGTGTCCAGCCTTATGCCACATCCAGCTGTCAATGTAGATAGGGTCTTTCCAGGTTTCCTCAGACACCCTGAAGGAATTGTAAAGAATTTCCCTGTTTTTTGGTTTTGCTTTTGAAATTCCTTTTTATAGTGGGTTTGAGCTGATTCTCGCTGCCATGTTTATGCCACTCTAGACACACTTGATTCCCTTATGGAGACATATCAATACATAGGTTTTAAGATTCTTACTAGTCAGATATATTCCTCGGTGGGAAATATGGGGTTTTGAGTCTCTTTCACTGAGGAAGGTGTCGGTTTTGTCAATTCCAAAGTTGGTGTTTGAAACGGTCCCTGTGCTTATATCAAACTCTGGTTTTATGCATCACCCCACCTCTCCTTCCCCTTTATGCAGGCATAAGAGTGTTTTCTAAATGTGAGACTCTGTTCTCTTTCCTAACTCAGTTCACGTGTAGCCATGTTTACAGGATCTTCCTAAGTGATATCTTATGATAAGTTTCTTTTTCTGTGTGACTTATTTCACTTAGAATCATCGTACCTGAATCCACTCACTTTGCTGCTACTGGTCTTATGACATTGATTTCATGGCTGAGGGATATTCCATCGTACGTAAGTACCACAATGTTTTGAACCATTTTTATATTTCCTGGGATATTTAAGGTGTACCCAAGTTGAAGTTCTTGTAGTCAGTGCAGCCCTAAATTTGGAGGTGGCTCTTTCTTATTGATTTTCAGTTTTCCCAAGGTATATTCCCTAGACTGGAAGTGGCCTTGGCTCTGTAGCTCTGTTGTTTACTTGTTTTAGGGAACACAATGCACTCCTCCAGTGAGGCAGTTGGCAATTTACATCCCGCCCATCAGCATAACAAGGCTCCCAGTTCTCCAGGGCCTGTCTTGCCTTTCTGGTTTTTACACATTTTGTGGATGTCCCTTTTGACCGGTGGGAAGTGATACTTCTTTGTAGTGCAGATTTGCATTGCCCGCTTGCTTGCTTGGCCAAAAAGGGCGTATGCGTTTTCTCCTGAATATATTCAGGAGAAAACGCATACGCCCTTTTTGGCCAAGTGCACCATTGTCGAACTTGTGCCCCTCTTCCTGTGCTTTACAGGCGATTCCAAGGTACCTCTTGAAATCTGTTTCCTGCTATTTTGCCTCGCTTTCAAGTCCGCCTCGTTGACTTCCCTCAACAGATTTTTGGGTGATTGTTGTCCTTTATCACTCTGCCAGTTTGTGAATTGCTGTGCCCCTGAGCTCCATTTCTCAACTCGTTTTTTGTGAGCTGAACGCAAGTCCAAAATTTTGGATCATGTCCTATACTGGTTCCCGGTGGGTGGCTGAGACTTTGGTTAATTCTTCTTCCTGCCGGGAAATTAGAGTGACATGTGCCCGTCCAAATGCCTAACAGCTACTCTCTCATGGGTTCTCCCTCGTCCCTTCCATCCTCTGCCAAATTGGGAACCTGTGCAAACCAGGAGGTTAAAGGGCCAGTCTCTCCAAGTTGGGAAATTGATAGTAAGGCAGTTGGAAAGTCAAACTGGAGCACCAGGAGAGGGACTATTCGTTGAGTTTTAGAAACCTTTCGTATTCACAGTGTGTCCATTCTCTAGGTTTCCTGTACATGTTATAGCTGTAGTAATATTCCCTTGAACCTGGAGAGTAGGGACCCATGGAATGGGGGCCATGCATTATTGCTTGAAAGGGTCTGCATTTGCTCACCCAATCTCACCAATCCTCTCAGTCCCAAGTGTCCAGCCTTATGCCACATCCAGCTGTCATGGTAGATAGGGTCTTTCCAGGTTTCCTCAGACACCCTGAAGGAATTGTAAAGAATTTCCCTGTTTTTTGGTTTTGCTTTTGAAATTCCTTTTTATAGTGGGTTTGAGCTGATTCTCGCTGCCATGTTTATGCCACTCTAGACACACTTGATTCCCTTATGGAGTCATATCAATACATAGGTTTTAAGATTCTTACTAGTCAGATATATTCCTCTGCGGGAAATATGGGGTTTTGAGTCTCTTTCACTGAGGAAGGTGTAGGTCTTGTCTATTCCAAAGTTGGTTTTTGGAACGGTCCCTGTGCTTATATCAAACTCTGGTTTTATGCATCACCCCACCTCTCCATCCCCTTTATGCAGGCATAAGAGTGTTTTCTAAATGTGAGACTCTGTTCTCTTTCCTAACTCAGTTCACGTGTAGCCATGTTTACAGGATCTTCATAAGTGATATCTTATGATAAGTTCCTTTTTCTGTGTGACTTATTTCACTTAGAATCATCGTACCTGAATCCACTCACTTTGCTGCTACTGGTCTTATGACATTGATTTCATGGCTGAGGGATATTCCATCATACGTAAGTACCACAATGTTTTGAACCATTTTTATGTTTCCTGGGATATTTAAGGTGTACCCAAGTTGAGGTTCTTGTAGCCAGTGCAGCCCTAAATTTGGAGGTGGCTGTTTCTTATTGATTTTCAGTTTTCCCAAGGTATATTCCCTAGACTGGAAGTGGCCTTGGCTCTGTAGCTCTGTTGTTTACTTGTTTTAGGGAACACAATGCACTCCTCCAGTGAGGCAGTTGGCAATTTACATCCCGCCCATCAGCATAACAAGGCTCCCTGTTCTCCAGGGCCTGTCTTGCCTTTCTGGTTTTTACACATTTTCTGGATGTCCCTTTTGACCGGTGGGAAATGATACTTCTTTGTAGTGCAGATTTGCATTACCCGCTTGCTTGCTTGGCCAAAAAGGGCGTATGCGTTTTCTCCTGAATATATTCAGGAGAAAACGCATACGCCCTTTTTGGCCAAGTGCATCATTGTCCAAGTTGTGCCCCTCTTCCTGTGCTTTACAGGCGATTCCAAGGTACCTCTTGAAATCTGTTTCCTGCTATTTTGCCTCGCTTTCAAGTCCGCCTCGTTGACTTCCCTCAACAGATTTTTGGACGATAGTTGTCCTTTATCACTCTGCCAGTTTGTGAATTGCTGTGCCCCTGAGCTCCATTTCTCAACTCGTTTTTTGTGAGCTGAACGCAAGTCCAAAATTTTGGATCATGTCCTATACTGGTTCCCGGTGGGTGGCTGAGACTTTGGTTAATTCTTCTTCCTGCCGGGAAATTAGAGTGACATGTGCCCGTCCAAATGCCTAACAGCTACTCTCTCATGGGTTCTCCCTCGTCCCTTCCATCCTCTGCCAAATTGGGAACCTGTGCAAACCAGGAGGTTAAAGGGCCTGTCTGTCCAAGTTGGGAGATTGATAGTAAGGCAGTTGGAAAGTCAAACTGGAGCACCAGGAGAGGGACTATTCGTTGAGTTTTAGAAACCTTTCGTATTCACAGTGTGTCCATTCTCTAGGTTTCCTGTACATGTTATAGCTGTAGTAATATTCCCTTGAACCTGGAGAGTTGGGACCCATGGAATGGGGGCCATGCATTATTGCTTGAAAGGGTCTGCATTTGCTCACCCAATCTCACCAATCCTCTCAGTCCCAAGTGTCCAGCCTTATGCCACATCCAGCTGTCATTGTAGATAGGGTCTTTCCAGGTTTCCTCAGACACCCTGAAGGCATTGTAAAGAATTTCCCTGTTTTTTGGTTTTGCTTTTGAAATTCCTTTTTATAGTGGGTTTGAGCTGATTCTCGCTGCCATGTTTATGCCACTCTAGACACACTTGATTCCCTTATGGAGACATATCAATACATAGGTTTTAAGATTCTTACTAGTCAGATATATTCCTCTGCGGGAAATATGGGGTTTTGAGTCTCTTTCACGGAGGAAGGTGTCGGTTTTGTCAATTCCAAAGTTGGTTTTTGAAACGGTCCCTGTGCTTATATCAAACTCTGGTTTTATGCATCACCCCACCTCTCCTTCCCCTTTATGCAGGCATAAGAGTGTTTTCTAAATGTGAGACTCTGTTCTCTTTCCTAACTCAGTTCACGTGTAGCCATGTTTACAGGATCTTCATAAGTGATATCTTATGATAAGTTTCTTTTTCTGTGTGACTTATTTCACTTAGAATCATCGTACCTGAATCCACTCACTTTGCTGCTACTGGTCTTATGACATTGATTTCATGGCTGAGGGATATTCCATCGTACGTAAGTACCACAATGTTTTGAACCATTTTTATATTTCCTGGGATATTTAAGGTGTACCCAAGTTGAGGTTCTTGTAGCCAGTGCAGCCCTAAATTTGGAGGTGGCTCTTTCTTATTGATTTTCAGTTTTCCCCAGGTATATTCCCTAGACTGGAAGTGGCCTTGGCTCTGTAGCTCTGTTGTTTACTTGTTTTAGGGAACACAATGCACTCTTCCAGTGAGGCAGTTGGCAATTTATATCCCGCCCATCAGCATAACAAGGCTCCCAGTTCTCCAGGGCCTGTCTTGCCTTTCTGGTTTTTACACATTTTGTGGATGTCCCTTTTGACCGTTGGGAAGTGATACTTCTTTGTAGTGCAGATTTGCATTGCCCGCTTGCTTGCTTGGCCAAAAAGGGCGTATGCGTTTTCTCCTGAATATATTCAGGAGAAAACGCATACGCCCTTTTTGGCCAAGTGCACCATTGTCCAAGTTGTGCCCCTCTTCCTGTGCTTTACAGGCGATTCCAAGGTACCTCTTGAAATCTGTTTCCTGCTATTTTGCCTCACTTTCAAGTCCGCCTCGTTGACTTCCCTCAACAGATTTTTGGACGATAGTTGTCCTTTATCACTCTGCCAGTTTGTGAATTGCTGTGCCCCTGAGCTCCATTTCTCAACTCGTTTTTTGTGAGCTGAACGCAAGTCCAAAATTTTGGATCATGTCCTATACTGGTTCCCAGTGGGTGGCTGAGACTTTGGTTAATTCTTCTTCCTGCCGGGAAATTAGAGTGACATGTGCCCGTCCAAATGCCTAACAGCTACTCTCTCATGGGTTCTCCCTCGTCCCTTCCATCCTCTGCCAAATTGGGAACCTGTGCAAACCAGGAGGTTAAAGGGCCTGTCTGTCCAAGTTGGGAGATTGATAGTAAGGCAGTTGGAAAGTCAAACTGGAGCACCAGGAGAGGGACTATTCGTTGAGTTTTAGAAACCTTTCGTATTCACAGTGTGTCCATTCTCTAGGTTTCCTGTACATGTTATAGCTGTAGTAATATTCCCTTGAACCTGGAGAGTTGGGACCCATGGAATGGGGGCCATGCATTATTGCTTGAAAGGGTCTGCATTTGCTCACCCAATCTCACCAATCCTCTCAGTCCCAAGTGTCCAGCCTTATGCCACATCCAGCTGTCAATGTAGATAGGGTCTTTCCAGGTTTCCTCAGACACCCTGAAGGAATTGTAAAGAATTTCCCTGTTTTTTGGTTTTGCTTTTGAAATTCCTTTTTATAGTGGGTTTGAGCTGATTCTCGCTGCCATGTATATGCCACTCTAGACACACTTGATTCCCTTATGGAGACATATCAATACATAGGTTTTAAGATTCTTACTAGTCAGATATATTCCTCTGTGGGAAATATGGGGTTTGGAGTCTCTTTCACTGAGGAAGGTGTCGGTTTTGTCAATTCCAAAGTTGGTGTTTGAAACGGTCCCTGTGCTTATATCAAACTCTGGTTTTATGCATCACCCCACCTCTCCTTCCCCTTTATGCAGGCATAAGAGTGTTTTCTAAATGTGAGACTCTGTTCTCTTTCCTAACTCAGTTCACGTGTAGCCATGTTTACAGGATCTTCCTAAGTGATATCTTATGATAAGTTTCTTTTTCTGTGTGACTTATTTCACTTAGAATCATCGTACCTGAATCCACTCACTTTGCTGCTACTGGTCTTATGACATTGATTTCATGGCTGAGGGATATTCCATCGTACGTAAGTACCACAATGTTTTGAACCATTTTTATATTTCCTGGGATATTTAAGGTGTACCCAAGTTGAAGTTCTTGTAGTCAGTGCAGCCCTAAATTTGGAGGTGGCTCTTTCTTATTGATTTTCAGTTTTCCCAAGGTATATTCCCTAGACTGGAAGTGGCCTTGGCTCTGTAGCTCTGTTGTTTACTTGTTTTAGGGAACACAATGCACTCCTCCAGTGAGGCAGTTGGCAATTTACATCCCGCCCATCAGCATAACAAGGCTCCCAGTTCTCCAGGGCCTGTCTTGCCTTTCTGGTTTTTACACATTTTGTGGATGTCCCTTTTGACCGGTGGGAAGTGATACTTCTTTGTAGTGCAGATTTGCATTGCCCGCTTGCTTGCTTGGCCAAAAAGGGCGTATGCGTTTTCTCCTGAATATATTCAGGAGAAAACGCATATGCCCTTTTTGGCCAAGTGCACCATTGTCGAACTTGTGCCCCTCTTCCTGTGCTTTACAGGCGATTCCAAGGTACCTCTTGAAATCTGTTTCCTGCTATTTTGCCTCGCTTTCAAGTCCGCCTCGTTGACTTCCCTCAACAGATTTTTGGGTGATTGTTGTCCTTTATCACTCTGCCAGTTTGTGAATTGCTGTGCCCCTGAGCTCCATTTCTCAACTCGTTTTTTGTGAGCTGAACGCAAGTCCAAAATTTTGGATCATGTCCTATACTGGTTCCCGGTGGGTGGCTGAGACTTTGGTTAATTCTTCTTCCTGCCGGGAAATTAGAGTGACATGTGCCCGTCCAAATGCCTAACAGCTACTCTCTCATGGGTTCTCCCTCGTCCCTTCCATCCTCTGCCAAATTGGGAACCTGTGCAAACCAGGAGGTTAAAGGGCCAGTCTCTCCAAGTTGGGAAATTGATAGTAAGGCAGTTGGAAAGTCAAACTGGAGCACCAGGAGAGGGACTATTCGTTGAGTTTTAGAAACCTTTCGTATTCACAGTGTGTCCATTCTCTAGGTTTCCTGTACATGTTATAGCTGTAGTAATATTCCCTTGAACCTGGAGAGTTGGGACCCATGGAATGGGGGCCATGCATTATTGCTTGAAAGGGTCTGCATTTGCTCACCCAATCTCACCAATCCTCTCAGTCCCAAGTGTCCAGCCTTATGCCACATCCAGCTGTCATGGTAGATAGGGTCTTTCCAGGTTTCCTCAGACACCCTGAAGGAATTGTAAAGAATTTCCCTGTTTTTTGGTTTTGCTTTTGAAATTCCTTTTTATAGTGGGTTTGAGCTGATTCTCGCTGCCATGTTTATGCCACTCTAGACACACTTGATTCCCTTATGGAGACATATCAATACATAGGTTTTAAGATTCTTACTAGTCAGATATATTCCTCTGTGGGAAATATGGGGTTTTGAGTCTCTTTCACTAAGGAAGGTGTCGGTCTTGTCAATTCCAAAGTTGGTTTTTGAAACGGTCCCTGTGCTTATATCAAACTCTGGTTTTATGCATCACCCCACCTCTCCTTCCCCTTTATGCAGGCATAAGAGTGTTTTCTAAATGTGAGACTCTGTTCTCTTTCCTAACTCAGTTCACGTGTAGCCATGTTTACAGGATCTTCATAAGTGATATCTTATGATAAGTTTCTTTTTCTGTGTGACTTATTTCACTTAGAATCATCGTACCTGAATCCACTCACTTTGCTGCTACTGGTCTTATGACATTGATTTCATGGCTGAGGGATATTCCATCGTACGTAAGTACCACAATATTTTGAACCATTTTTATATTTCCTGGGATATTTAAGGTGTACCCAAGTTGAGGTTCTTGTAGTCAGTGCAGCCCTAAATTTGGAGGTGGCTCTTTCTTATTGATTTTCAGTTTTCCCAAGGTATATTCCCTAGACTGGAAGTGGCCTTGGCTCTGTAGCTCTGTTGTTTACTTGTTTTAGGGAACACAGTGCACTCCTCCAGTGAGGCAGTTGGCAATTTACATCCCGCCCATCAGCATAACAAGGCTCCCAGTTCTCCAGGGCCTGTCTTGCCTTTCTGGTTTTTACACATTTTGTGGATGTCCCTTTTGACCGGTGGGAAATGATACTTCTTTGTAGTGCAGATTTGCATTGCCCGCTTACTTCCTTGGCCAAAAAGGGCGTATGCGTTTTCTCCTGAATATATTCAGGAGAAAACGCATACGCCCTTTTTTGGCCAAGTGCACCATTGTACAAGTTGTGCCCCTCTTCCTGTGCTTTACAGGCGATTCCAAGGTTCCTCTTGAAATCTGTTTCCTGCTATTTAGCCTCGCTTTCAAGTCCGCCTCGTTGACTTCCCTCAACAGATTTTTGGACGATAGTTGTCCTTTATCACTCTGCCAGTTTGTGAATTGCTGTGCCCCTGAGCTCCATTTCTCAACTCGTTTTTTGTGAGCTGAACGCAAGTCCAAAATTTTGGATCATGTCCTATACTGGTTCCCGGTGGGTGGCTGAGACTTTGGTTAATTCTTCTTCCTGCCGGGAAATTAGAGTGACATGTGCCCGTCCAAATGCCTAACAGCTACTCTCTCATGGGTTCTCCCTCGTCCCTTCCATCCTCTGCCAAATTGGGAACCTGTGCAAACCAGGAGGTTAAAGGGCCTGTCTCTCCAAGTTGGGAGATTGATAGTAAGGCAGTTGGAAAGTCAAACTGGAGCACCAGGAGAGGGACTATTCGTTGAGTTTTAGAAACCTTTCGTATTCACAGTGTGTCCATTCTCTAGGTTTCCTGTACATGTTATAGCTGTAGTAATATTCCCTTGAACCTGGAGAGTTGGGACCCATGGAATGGGGGCCATGCATTATTGCTTGAAAGGGTCTGCATTTGCTCACCCAATCTCACCAATCCTCTCAGTCCCAAGTGTCCAGCCTTATGCCACATCCAGCTGTCATTGTAGATAGGGTCTTTCCAGGTTTCCTCAGACACCCTGAAGGAATTGTAAAGAATTTCCCTGTTTTTTGGTTTTGCTTTTGAAATTCCTTTTTATAGTGGGTTTGAGCTGATTCTCGCTGCCATGTTTATGCCACTCTAGACACACTTGATTCCCTTATGGAGACATATCAATACATAGGTTTTAAGATTCTTACTAGTCAGATATATTCCTCTGCGGGAAATATGGGGTTTTGAGTCTCTTTCACGGAGGAAGGTGTCGGTTTTGTCAATTCCAAAGTTGGTTTTTGAAACGGTCCCTGTGCTTATATCAAACTCTGGTTTTATGCATCACCCCACCTCTCCTTCCCCTTTATGCAGGCATAAGAGTGTTTTCTAAATGTGAGACTCTGTTCTCTTTCCTAACTCAGTTCACGTGTAGCCATGTTTACAGGATCTTCATAAGTGATATCTTATGATAAGTTTCTTTTTCTGTGTGACTTATTTCACTTAGAATCATCGTACCTGAATCCACTCACTTTGCTGCTACTGGTCTTATGACATTGATTTCATGGCTGAGGGATATTCCATCGTACGTAAGTACCACAATGTTTTGAACCATTTTTATATTTCCTGGGATATTTAAGGTGTACCCAAGTTGAGGTTCTTGTAGTCAGTGCAGCCCTAAATTTGGAGGTGGCTCTTTCTTATTGATTTTCAGTTTTCCCCAGGTATATTCCCTAGACTGGAAGTGGCCTTGGCTCTGTAGCTCTGTTGTTTACTTGTTTTAGGGAACACAATGCACTCTTCCAGTGAGGCAGTTGGCAATTTATATCCCGCCCATCAGCATAACAAGGCTCCCAGTTCTCCAGGGCCTGTCTTGCCTTTCTGGTTTTTACACATTTTGTGGATGTCCCTTTTGACCGTTGGGAAGTGATACTTCTTTGTAGTGCAGATTTGCATTGCCCGCTTGCTTGCTTGGCCAAAAAGGGCGTATGCGTTTTCTCCTGAATATATTCAGGAGAAAACGCATACGCCCTTTTTGGCCAAGTGCACCATTGTCCAAGTTGTGCCCCTCTTCCTGTGCTTTACAGGCGATTCCAAGGTACCTCTTGAAATCTGTTTCCTGCTATTTTGCCTCACTTTCAAGTCCGCCTCGTTGACTTCCCTCAACAGATTTTTGGACGATAGTTGTCCTTTATCACTCTGCCAGTTTGTGAATTGCTGTGCCCCTGAGCTCCATTTCTCAACTCGTTTTTTGTGAGCTGAACGCAAGTCCAAAATTTTGGATCATGTCCTATACTGGTTCCCGGTGGGTGGCTGAGACTTTGGTTAATTCTTCTTCCTGCCGGGAAATTAGAGTGACATGTGCCCGTCCAAATGCCTAACAGCTACTCTCTCATGGGTTCTCCCTCGTCCCTTCCATCCTCTGCCAAATTGGGAACCTGTGCAAACCAGGAGGTTAAAGGGCCTGTCTGTCCAAGTTGGGAGATTGATAGTAAGGCAGTTGGAAAGTCAAACTGGAGCACCAGGAGAGGGACTATTCGTTGAGTTTTAGAAACCTTTCGTATTCACAGTGTGTCCATTCTCTAGGTTTCCTGTACATGTTATAGCTGTAGTAATATTCCCTTGAACCTGGAGAGTTGGGACCCATGGAATGGGGGCCATGCATTATTGCTTGAAAGGGTCTGCATTTGCTCACCCAATCTCACCAATCCTCTCAGTCCCAAGTGTCCAGCCTTATGCCACATCCAGCTGTCAATGTAGATAGGGTCTTTCCAGGTTTCCTCAGACACCCTGAAGGAATTGTAAAGAATTTCCCTGTTTTTTGGTTTTGCTTTTGAAATTCCTTTTTATAGTGGGTTTGAGCTGATTCTCGCTGCCATGTTTATGCCACTCTAGACACACTTGATTCCCTTATGGAGACATATCAATACATAGGTTTTAAGATTCTTACTAGTCAGATATATTCCTCTGTGGGAAATATGGGGTTTTGAGTCTCTTTCACTGAGGAAGGTGTCGGTTTTGTCAATTCCAAAGTTGGTGTTTGAAACGGTCCCTGTGCTTATATCAAACTCTGGTTTTATGCATCACCCCACCTCTCCTTCCCCTTTATGCAGGCATAAGAGTGTTTTCTAAATGTGAGACTCTGTTCTCTTTCCTAACTCAGTTCACGTGTAGCCATGTTTACAGGATCTTCCTAAGTGATATCTTATGATAAGTTTCTTTTTCTGTGTGACTTATTTCACTTAGAATCATCGTACCTGAATCCACTCACTTTGCTGCTACTGGTCTTATGACATTGATTTCATGGCTGAGGGATATTCCATCGTACGTAAGTACCACAATGTTTTGAACCATTTTTATATTTCCTGGGATATTTAAGGTGTACCCAAGTTGAAGTGCTTGTAGTCAGTGCAGCCCTAAATTTGGAGGTGGCTCTTTCTTATTGATTTTCAGTTTTCCCAAGGTATATTCCCTAGACTGGAAGTGGCCTTGGCTCTGTAGCTCTGTTGTTTACTTGTTTTAGGGAACACAATGCACTCCTCCAGTGAGGCAGTTGGCAATTTACATCCCGCCCATCAGCATAACAAGGCTCCCAGTTCTCCAGGGCCTGTCTTGCCTTTCTGGTTTTTACACATTTTGTGGATGTCCCTTTTGACCGGTGGGAAGTGATACTTCTTTGTAGTGCAGATTTGCATTGCCCGCTTGCTTGCTTGGCCAAAAAGGGCGTATGCGTTTTCTCCTGAATATATTCAGGAGAAAACGCATACGCCCTTTTTGGCCAAGTGCACCATTGTCGAACTTGTGCCCCTCTTCCTGTGCTTTACAGGCGATTCCAAGGTACCTCTTGAAATCTGTTTCCTGCTATTTTGCCTCGCTTTCAAGTCCGCCTCGTTGACTTCCCTCAACAGATTTTTGGGTGATTGTTGTCCTTTATCACTCTGCCAGTTTGTGAATTGCTGTGCCCCTGAGCTCCATTTCTCAACTCGTTTTTTGTGAGCTGAACGCAAGTCCAAAATTTTGGATCATGTCCTATACTGGTTCCCGGTGGGTGGCTGAGACTTTGGTTAATTCTTCTTCCTGCCGGGAAATTAGAGTGACATGTGCCCGTCCAAATGCCTAACAGCTACTCTCTCATGGGTTCTCCCTCGTCCCTTCCATCCTCTGCCAAATTGGGAACCTGTGCAAACCAGGAGGTTAAAGGGCCAGTCTCTCCAAGTTGGGAAATTGATAGTAAGGCAGTTGGAAAGTCAAACTGGAGCACCAGGAGAGGGACTATTCGTTGAGTTTTAGAAACCTTTCGTATTCACAGTGTGTCCATTCTCTAGGTTTCCTGTACATGTTATAGCTGTAGTAATATTCCCTTGAACCTGGAGAGTTGGGACCCATGGAATGGGGGCCATGCATTATTGCTTGAAAGGGTCTGCATTTGCTCACCCAATCTCACCAATCCTCTCAGTCCCAAGTGTCCAGCCTTATGCCACATCCAGCTGTCATGGTAGATAGGGTCTTTCCAGGTTTCCTCAGACACCCTGAAGGAATTGTAAAGAATTTCCCTGTTTTTTGGTTTTGCTTTTGAAATTCCTTTTTATAGTGGGTTTGAGCTGATTCTCGCTGCCATGTTTATGCCACTCTAGACACACTTGATTCCCTTATGGAGACATATCAATACATAGGTTTTAAGATTCTTACTAGTCAGATATATTCCTCTGTGGGAAATATGGGGTTTTGAGTCTCTTTCACTAAGGAAGGTGTCGGTCTTGTCAATTCCAAAGTTGGTTTTTGAAACGGTCCCTGTGCTTATATCAAACTCTGGTTTTATGCATCACCCCACCTCTCCTTCCCCTTTATGCAGGCATAAGAGTGTTTTCTAAATGTGAGACTCTGTTCTCTTTCCTAACTCAGTTCACGTGTAGCCATGTTTACAGGATCTTCATAAGTGATATCTTATGATAAGTTTCTTTTTCTGTGTGACTTATTTCACTTAGAATCATCGTACCTGAATCCACTCACTTTGCTGCTACTGGTCTTATGACATTGATTTCATGGCTGAGGGATATTCCATCGTACGTAAGTACCACAATATTTTGAACCATTTTTATATTTCCTGGGATATTTAAGGTGTACCCAAGTTGAGGTTCTTGTAGTCAGTGCAGCCCTAAATTTGGAGGTGGCTCTTTCTTATTGATTTTCAGTTTTCCCAAGGTATATTCCCTAGACTGGAAGTGGCCTTGGCTCTGTAGCTCTGTTGTTTACTTGTTTTAGGGAACACAGTGCACTCCTCCAGTGAGGCAGTTGGCAATTTACATCCCGCCCATCAGCATAACAAGGCTCCCAGTTCTCCAGGGCCTGTCTTGCCTTTCTGGTTTTTACACATTTTGTGGATGTCCCTTTTGACCGGTGGGAAATGATACTTCTTTGTAGTGCAGATTTGCATTGCCCGCTTACTTCCTTGGCCAAAAAGGGCGTATGCGTTTTCTCCTGAATATATTCAGGAGAAAACGCATACGCCCTTTTTTGGCCAAGTGCACCATTGTACAAGTTGTGCCCCTCTTCCTGTGCTTTACAGGCGATTCCAAGGTTCCTCTTGAAATCTGTTTCCTGCTATTTAGCCTCGCTTTCAAGTCCGCCTCGTTGACTTCCCTCAACAGATTTTTGGACGATAGTTGTCCTTTATCACTCTGCCAGTTTGTGAATTGCTGTGCCCCTGAGCTCCATTTCTCAACTCGTTTTTTGTGAGCTGAACGCAAGTCCAAAATTTTGGATCATGTCCTATACTGGTTCCCGGTGGGTGGCTGAGACTTTGGTTAATTCTTCTTCCTGCCGGGAAATTAGAGTGACATGTGCCCGTCCAAATGCCTAACAGCTACTCTCTCATGGGTTCTCCCTCGTCCCTTCCATCCTCTGCCAAATTGGGAACCTGTGCAAACCAGGAGGTTAAAGGGCCTGTCTCTCCAAGTTGGGAGATTGATAGTAAGGCAGTTGGAAAGTCAAACTGGAGCACCAGGAGAGGGACTATTCGTTGAGTTTTAGAAACCTTTCGTATTCACAGTGTGTCCATTCTCTAGGTTTCCTGTACATGTTATAGCTGTAGTAATATTCCCTTGAACCTGGAGAGTTGGGACCCATGGAATGGGGGCCATGCATTATTGCTTGAAAGGGTCTGCATTTGCTCACCCAATCTCACCAATCCTCTCAGTCCCAAGTGTCCAGCCTTATGCCACATCCAGCTGTCATTGTAGATAGGGTCTTTCCAGGTTTCCTCAGACACCCTGAAGGAATTGTAAAGAATTTCCCTGTTTTTTGGTTTTGCTTTTGAAATTCCTTTTTATAGTGGGTTTGAGCTGATTCTCGCTGCCATGTTTATGCCACTCTAGACACACTTGATTCCCTTATGGAGACATATCAATACATAGGTTTTAAGATTCTTACTAGTCAGATATATTCCTCTGCGGGAAATATGGGGTTTTGAGTCTCTTTCACGGAGGAAGGTGTCGGTTTTGTCAATTCCAAAGTTGGTTTTTGAAACGGTCCCTGTGCTTATATCAAACTCTGGTTTTATGCATCACCCCACCTCTCCTTCCCCTTTATGCAGGCATAAGAGTGTTTTCTAAATGTGAGACTCTGTTCTCTTTCCTAACTCAGTTCACGTGTAGCCATGTTTACAGGATCTTCATAAGTGATATCTTATGATAAGTTTCTTTTTCTGTGTGACTTATTTCACTTAGAATCATCGTACCTGAATCCACTCACTTTGCTGCTACTGGTCTTATGACATTGATTTCATGGCTGAGGGATATTCCATCGTACGTAAGTACCACAATGTTTTGAACCATTTTTATATTTCCTGGGATATTTAAGGTGTACCCAAGTTGAGGTTCTTGTAGTCAGTGCAGCCCTAAATTTGGAGGTGGCTCTTTCTTATTGATTTTCAGTTTTCCCCAGGTATATTCCCTAGACTGGAAGTGGCCTTGGCTCTGTAGCTCTGTTGTTTACTTGTTTTAGGGAACACAATGCACTCTTCCAGTGAGGCAGTTGGCAATTTATATCCCGCCCATCAGCATAACAAGGCTCCCAGTTCTCCAGGGCCTGTCTTGCCTTTCTGGTTTTTACACATTTTGTGGATGTCCCTTTTGACCGTTGGGAAGTGATACTTCTTTGTAGTGCAGATTTGCATTGCCCGCTTGCTTGCTTGGCCAAAAAGGGCGTATGCGTTTTCTCCTGAATATATTCAGGAGAAAACGCATACGCCCTTTTTGGCCAAGTGCACCATTGTCCAAGTTGTGCCCCTCTTCCTGTGCTTTACAGGCGATTCCAAGGTACCTCTTGAAATCTGTTTCCTGCTATTTTGCCTCACTTTCAAGTCCGCCTCGTTGACTTCCCTCAACAGATTTTTGGACGATAGTTGTCCTTTATCACTCTGCCAGTTTGTGAATTGCTGTGCCCCTGAGCTCCATTTCTCAACTCGTTTTTTGTGAGCTGAACGCAAGTCCAAAATTTTGGATCATGTCCTATACTGGTTCCCGGTGGGTGGCTGAGACTTTGGTTAATTCTTCTTCCTGCCGGGAAATTAGAGTGACATGTGCCCGTCCAAATGCCTAACAGCTACTCTCTCATGGGTTCTCCCTCGTCCCTTCCATCCTCTGCCAAATTGGGAACCTGTGCAAACCAGGAGGTTAAAGGGCCTGTCTGTCCAAGTTGGGAGATTGATAGTAAGGCAGTTGGAAAGTCAAACTGGAGCACCAGGAGAGGGACTATTCGTTGAGTTTTAGAAACCTTTCGTATTCACAGTGTGTCCATTCTCTAGGTTTCCTGTACATGTTATAGCTGTAGTAATATTCCCTTGAACCTGGAGAGTTGGGACCCATGGAATGGGGGCCATGCATTATTGCTTGAAAGGGTCTGCATTTGCTCACCCAATCTCACCAATCCTCTCAGTCCCAAGTGTCCAGCCTTATGCCACATCCAGCTGTCAATGTAGATAGGGTCTTTCCAGGTTTCCTCAGACACCCTGAAGGAATTGTAAAGAATTTCCCTGTTTTTTGGTTTTGCTTTTGAAATTCCTTTTTATAGTGGGTTTGAGCTGATTCTCGCTGCCATGTTTATGCCACTCTAGACACACTTGATTCCCTTATGGAGACATATCAATACATAGGTTTTAAGATTCTTACTAGTCAGATATATTCCTCTGTGGGAAATATGGGGTTTTGAGTCTCTTTCACTGAGGAAGGTGTCGGTTTTGTCAATTCCAAAGTTGGTGTTTGAAACGGTCCCTGTGCTTATATCAAACTCTGGTTTTATGCATCACCCCACCTCTCCTTCCCCTTTATGCAGGCATAAGAGTGTTTTCTAAATGTGAGACTCTGTTCTCTTTCCTAACTCAGTTCACGTGTAGCCATGTTTACAGGATCTTCCTAAGTGATATCTTATGATAAGTTTCTTTTTCTGTGTGACTTATTTCACTTAGAATCATCGTACCTGAATCCACTCACTTTGCTGCTACTGGTCTTATGACATTGATTTCATGGCTGAGGGATATTCCATCGTACGTAAGTACCACAATGTTTTGAACCATTTTTATATTTCCTGGGATATTTAAGGTGTACCCAAGTTGAAGTTCTTGTAGTCAGTGCAGCCCTAAATTTGGAGGTGGCTCTTTCTTATTGATTTTCAGTTTTCCCCAGGTATATTCCCTAGACTGGAAGTGGCCTTGGCTCTGTAGCTCTGTTGTTTACTTGTTTTAGGGAACACAGTGCACTCCTCCAGTGAGGCAGTTGGCAATTTACATCCCGCCCATCAGCATAACAAGGCTCCCAGTTCTCCAGGGCCTGTCTTGCCTTTCTGGTTTTTACACATTTTGTGGATGTCCCTTTTGACCGGTGGGAAGTGATACTTCTTTGTAGTGCAGATTTGCATTGCCCGCTTGCTTGCTTGGCCAAAAAGGGCGTATGCGTTTTCTCCTGAATATATTCAGGAGAAAACGCATACGCCCTTTTTGGCCAAGTGCACCATTGTCGAACTTGTGCCCCTCTTCCTGTGCTTTACAGGCGATTCCAAGGTACCTCTTGAAATCTGTTTCCTGCTATTTTGCCTCGCTTTCAAGTCCGCCTCGTTGACTTCCCTCAACAGATTTTTGGGTGATTGTTGTCCTTTATCACTCTGCCAGTTTGTGAATTGCTGTGCCCCTGAGCTCCATTTCTCAACTCGTTTTTTGTGAGCTGAACGCAAGTCCAAAATTTTGGATCATGTCCTATACTGGTTCCCGGTGGGTGGCTGAGACTTTGGTTAATTCTTCTTCCTGCCGGGAAATTAGAGTGACATGTGCCCGTCCAAATGCCTAACAGCTACTCTCTCATGGGTTCTCCCTCGTCCCTTCCATCCTCTGCCAAATTGGGAACCTGTGCAAACCAGGAGGTTAAAGGGCCAGTCTCTCCAAGTTGGGAAATTGATAGTAAGGCAGTTGGAAAGTCAAACTGGAGCACCAGGAGAGGGACTATTCGTTGAGTTTTAGAAACCTTTCGTATTCACAGTGTGTCCATTCTCTAGGTTTCCTGTACATGTTATAGCTGTAGTAATATTCCCTTGAACCTGGAGAGTTGGGACCCATGGAATGGGGGCCATGCATTATTGCTTGAAAGGGTCTGCATTTGCTCACCCAATCTCACCAATCCTCTCAGTCCCAAGTGTCCAGCCTTATGCCACATCCAGCTGTCATGGTAGATAGGGTCTTTCCAGGTTTCCTCAGACACCCTGAAGGAATTGTAAAGAATTTCCCTGTTTTTTGGTTTTGCTTTTGAAATTCCTTTTTATAGTGGGTTTGAGCTGATTCTCGCTGCCATGTTTATGCCACTCTAGACACACTTGATTCCCTTATGGAGACATATCAATACATAGATTTTAAGATTCTTACTAGTCAGATATATTCCTCTGTGGGAAATATGGGGTTTTGAGTCTCTTTCACTAAGGAAGGTGTCGGTCTTGTCAATTCCAAAGTTGGTTTTTGAAACGGTCCCTGTGCTTATATCAAACTCTGGTTTTATGCATCACCCCACCTCTCCTTCCCCTTTATGCAGGCATAAGAGTGTTTTCTAAATGTGAGACTCTGTTCTCTTTCCTAGCTCAGTTCACGTGTAGCCATGTTTACAGGATCTTCATAAGTGATATCTTATGATAAGTTTCTTTTTCTGTGTGACTTATTTCACTTAGAATCATCGTACCTGAATCCACTCACTTTGCTGCTACTGGTCTTATGACATTGATTTCATGGCTGAGGGATATTCCATCGTACGTAAGTACCACAATATTTTGAACCATTTTTATATTTCCTGGGATATTTAAGGTGTACCCAAGTTGAGGTTCTTGTAGTCAGTGCAGCCCTAAATTTGGAGGTGGCTCTTTCTTATTGATTTTCAGTTTTCCCAAGGTATATTCCCTAGACTGGAAGTGGCCTTGGCTCTGTAGCTCTGTTGTTTACTTGTTTTAGGGAACACAGTGCACTCCTCCAGTGAGGCAGTTGGCAATTTACATCCCGCCCATCAGCATAACAAGGCTCCCAGTTCTCCAGGGCCTGTCTTGCCTTTCTGGTTTTTACACATTTTGTGGATGTCCCTTTTGACCGGTGGGAAATGATACTGCTTTGTAGTGCAGATTTGCATTGCCCGCTTACTTCCTTGGCCAAAAAGGGCGTATGCGTTTTCTCCTGAATATATTCAGGAGAAAACGCATACGCCCTTTTTTGGCCAAGTGCACCATTGTACAAGTTGTGCCCCTCTTCCTGTGCTTTACAGGCGATTCCAAGGTTCCTCTTGAAATCTGTTTCCTGCTATTTAGCCTCGCTTTCAAGTCCGCCTCGTTGACTTCCCTCAACAGATTTTTGGACGATAGTTGTCCTTTATCACTCTGCCAGTTTGTGAATTGCTGTGCCCCTGAGCTCCATTTCTCAACTCGTTTTTTGTGAGCTGAACGCAAGTCCAAAATTTTGGATCATGTCCTATACTGGTTCCCGGTGGGTGGCTGAGACTTTGGTTAATTCTTCTTCCTGCCGGGAAATTAGAGTGACATGTGCCCGTCCAAATGCCTAACAGCTACTCTCTCATGGGTTCTCCCTCGTCCCTTCCATCCTCTGGCAAATTGGGAACCTGTGCAAACCAGGAGGTTAAAGGGCCTGTCTCTCCAAGTTGGGAGATTGATAGTAAGGCAGTTGGAAAGTCAAACTGGAGCACCAGGAGAGGGACTATTCGTTGAGTTTTAGAAACATTTCGTATTCACAGTGTGTACATTCTCTAGGTTTCCTGTACATGTTATAGCTGTAGTAATATTCCCTTGAACATGGAGAGTTGGGACCCATGGAATGGGGGCCATGCATTATTGCTTGAAAGGGTCTGCATTTGCTCACCCAATCTCACCAATCCTCTCAGTCCCAAGTGTCCAGCCTTATGCCACATCCAGCTGTCATTGTAGATAGGGTCTTTCCAGGTTTCCTCAGACACCCTGAAGGAATTGTAAAGAATTTCCCTGTTTTTTGGTTTTGCTTTTGAAATTCCTTTTTATAGTGGGTTTGAGCTGATTCTCGCTTCCATGTTTATGCCACTCTAGACACACTTGATTCCCTTATGGAGACATATCAATACATAGGTTTTAAGATTCTTACTAGTCAGATATATTCCTCTGTGGGAAATATGGGGTTTTTAGTCTCTTTCACTAAGGAAGGTGTCGGTCTTGTCAATTCCAAAGTTGGTTTTTGAAACGGTCCCTGTGCTTATATCAAACTCTGGTTTTATGCATCACCCCACCTCTCCTTCCCCTTTATGCAGGCATAAGAGTGTTTTCTAAATGTGAGACTCTGTTCTCTTTCCTAACTCAGTTCACGTGTAGCCATGTTTACAGGATCTTCATAAGTGATATCTTATGATAAGTTTCTTTTTCTGTGTGACTTATTTCACTTAGAATCATCGTACCTGAATCCACTCACTTTGCTGCTACTGGTCTTATGACATTGATTTCATGGCTGAGGGATATTCCATCGTACGTAAGTACCACAATGTTTTGAACCATTTTTATATTTCCTGGGATATTTAAGGTGTACCCAAGTTGAGGTTCTTGTAGCCAGTGCAGCCCTAAATTTGGAGGTGGCTCTTTCTTATTGATTTTCAGTTTTCCCAAGGTATATTCCCTAGACTTGAAGTGGCCTTGGCTCTGTAGCTCTGTTGTTTACTTGTTTTAGGGAACACAATGCACTCCTCCAGTGAGGCAGTTGGCAATTTACATCCCGCCCATCAGCATAACAAGGCTCCCTGTTCTCCAGGGCCTGTCTTGCCTTTCTGGTTTTTACACATTTTGTGGATGTCCCTTTTGACCAGTGGGAAGTGATACTTCTTTGTAGTGCAGATTTGCATTGCCCGCTTGCTTGCTTGGCCAAAAAGGGCGTATGCGTTTTCTCCTGAATATATTCAGGAGAAAACGCATACGCCCTTTTTGGCCAAGTGCACCATTGTCCAAGTTGTGCCCCTCTTCCTGTGCTTTACAGGCGATTCCAAGGTACCTCTTGAAATCTGTTTCCTGCTATTTTGCCTCGCTTTCAAGTCCGCCTCGTTGACTTCCCTCAACAGATTTTTGGACGATAGTTGTCCTTTATCACTCTGCCAGTTTGTGAATTGCTGTGCCCCTGAGCTCCATTTCTCAACTCGTTTTTTGTGAGCTGAACGCAAGTCCAAAATTTTGGATCATGTCCTATACTGGTTCCCGGTGGGTGGCTGAGACTTTGGTTAATTCTTCTTCCTGCCGGGAAATTAGAGTGACATGTGCCCGTCCAAATGCCTAACAGCTACTCTCTCATGGGTTCTCCCTCGTCCCTTCCATCCTCTGCCAAATTGGGAACCTGTGCAAACCAGGAGGTTAAAGGGCCTGTCTCTCCAAGTTGGGAGATTGATAGTAAGGCAGTTGGAAAGTCAAACTGGAGCACCAGGAGAGGGACTATTCGTTGAGTTTTAGAAACCTTTCGTATTCACAGTGTGTCCATTCTCTAGGTTTCCTGTACATGTTATAGCTGTAGTAATATTCCCTTGAACCTGGAGAGTTGGGACCCATGGAATGGGGGCCATGCATTATTGCTTGAAAGGGTCTGCATTTGCTCACCCAATCTCACCAATCCTCTCAGTCCCAAGTGTCCAGCCTTATGCCACATCCAGCTGTCATTGTAGATAGGGTCTTTCCAGGTTTCCTCAGACACCCTGAATGAATTGTAAAGAATTTCCCTGTTTTTTGGTTTTGCTTTTGAAATTCCTTTTTATAGTGGGTTTGAGCTGATTCTCGCTGCCATGTTTATGCCACTCTAGACACACTTGATTCCCTTATGGAGACATATCAATACATAGGTTTTAAGATTCTTACTAGTCAGATATATTCCTCTGTTGGAAATATGGGGTTTTGAGTCTCTTTCACGGAGGAAGGTGTCGGTCTTGTCAATTCCAAAGTTGGTTTTTGAAACGGTCCCTGTGCTTATATCAAACTCTGGTTTTATGCATCACCCCACCTCTCCTTCCCCTTTATGCAGGCATAAGAGTGTTTTCTAAATGTGAGACTCTGTTCTCTTTCCTAACTCAGTTCACGTGTAGCCATGTTTACAGGATCTTCCTAAGTGATATCTTATGATAAGTTTCTTTTTCTGTGTGACTTATTTCACTTAGAATCATCGTACCTGAATCCACTCACTTTGCTGCTACTGGTCTTATGACATTGATTTCATGGCTGAGGGATATTCCATCGTACGTAAGTACCACAATGTTTTGAACCATTTTTATATTTCCTGGGATATTTAAGGTGTACCCAAGTTGAGGTTCTTGTAGCCAGTGCAGCCCTAAATTTGGAGGTGGCTCTTTCTTATTGAATTTCAGTTTTCCCCAGGTATATTCCCTAGACTGGAAGTGGCCTTGGCTCTGTAGCTCTGTTGTTTACTTGTTTTAGGGAACACAATGCACTCCTCCAGTGAGGCAGTTGGCAATTTACATCCCGCCCATCAGCATAACAAGGCTCCCAGTTCTCCAGGGCCTGTCTTGCCTTTCTGGTTTTTACACATTTTGTGAATGTCCCTTTTGACCGGTGGGAAGTGATACTTCTTTGTAGTGCAGATTTGCATTGCCCGCTTGCTTGCTTGGCCAAAAAGGGCGTATGCGTTTTCTCCTGAATATATTCAGGAGAAAACGCATACGCCCTTTTTGGCCAAGTGCACCATTGTCGAACTTGTGCCCCTCATCCTGTGCTTTACAGGCGATTCCAAGCTACCTCTTGAAATCTGTTTCCTGCTATTTTGCCTCACTTTCAAGTCCGCCTCGTTGACTTCCCTCAACAGATTTTTGGGTGATTGTTGTCCTTTATCACTCTGCCAGTTTGTGAATTGCTGTGCCCCTGAGCTCCATTTCTCAACTCGTTTTTTGTGAGCTGAACGCAAGTCCAAAATTTTGGATCATATCCTATACTGGTTCCCGGTGGGTGGCTGAGACTTTGGTTAATTCTTCTTCCTGCCGGGAAATTAGAGTGACATGTGCCCGTCCAAATGCCTAACAGCTACTCTCTCATGGGTTCTCCCTCGTCCCTTCCATCCTCTGCCAAATTGGGAACCTGTGCAAACCAGGAGGTTAAAGGGCCTGTCTCTCCAAGTTGGGAGATTGATAGTAAGGCAGTTGGAAAGTCAAACTGGAGCACCAGGAGAGGGACTATTCGTTGAGTTTTAGAAACCTTTCGTATTCACAGTGTGTCCATTCTCTAGGTTTCCTGTACATGTTATAGCTGTAGTAATATTCCCTTGAACCTGGAGAGTTGGGACCCATGGAATGGGGGCCATGCATTATTGCTTGAAAGGGTCTGCATTTGCTCACCCAATCTCACCAATCCTCTCAGTCCCAAGTGTCCAGCCTTATGCCACATCCAGCTGTCATTGTAGATAGGGTCTTTCCAGGTTTCCTCAGACACCCTGAAGGAATTGTAAAGAATTTCCCTGTTTTTTGGTTTTGCTTTTGAAATTCCTTTTTATAGTGGGTTTGAGCTGATTCTCGCTGCCATGTTTATGCCACTCTAGACACACTTGATTCCCTTATGGAGACATATCAATACATATGTTTTAAGATTCTTACTAGTCAGATATATTCCTCTGTGGGAAATATGGGGTTTTGAGTCTCTTTCACTGAGGAAGGTGTAGGTCTTGTCTATTCCAAAGTTGGTTTTTGGAACGGTCCCTGTACTTATATCAAACTCTGGTTTTATGCATCACCCCACCTCTCCTTCCCCTTTATGCAGGCATAAGAGTGTTTTCTAAATGTGAGACTCTGTTCTCTTTCCTAACTCAGTTCACGTGTAGCCATGTTTACAGGATCTTCATAAGTGATATCTTATGATAAGTTTCTTTTTCTGTGTGACTTATTTCACTTAGAATCATCGTACCTGAATCCACTCACTTTGCTGCTACTGGTCTTATGACATTGATTTCATGGCTGAGGGATATTCCATCGTACGTAAGTACCACAATGTTTTGAACCATTTTTATATTTCCTGGGATATTTAAGGTGTACCCAAGTTGAGGTTGTTGTAGCCAGTGAAGCCCTAAATTTGGAGGTGGCTCTTTCTTATTGATTTTCAGTTTTCCCCAGGTATATTCCCTAGACTGGAAGTGGCCTTGGCTCTGTAGCTCTGTTGTTTACTTGTTTTAGGGAACACAATGCACTCCTCCAGTGAGGCAGTTGGCAATTTATATCCCGCCCATCAGCATAACAAGGCTCCCAGTTCTCCAGGGCCTGTCTTGCCTTTCTGGTTTTTACACATTTTGTGGATGTCCCTTTTGACCGGTGGGAAGTGATACTTCTTTGTAGTGCAGATTTGCATTGCCCGCTTGCTTGCTTGGCCAAAAAGGGCGTATGCGTTTTCTCCTGAATATATTCAGGAGAAAACGCATACGCCCTTTTTGGCCAAGTGCACCATTGTCCAAGTTGTGCCCCTCTTCCTGTGCTTTACAGGCGATTCCAAGGTACCTCTTGAAATCTGTTTCCTGCTATTTTACCTCACTTTCAAGTCCGCCTCGTTGACTTCCCTCAACAGATTTTTGGACGATAGTTGTCCTTTATCACTCTGCCAGTTTGTGAATTGCTGTGCCCCTGAGCTCCATTTCTCAACTCGTTTTTTGTGAGCTGAACGCAAGTCCAAAATTTTGGATCATGTCCTATACTGGTTCCCGGTGGGTGGCTGAGACTTTGGTTAATTCTTCTTCCTGCCGGGAAATTAGAGTGACATGTGCCCGTCCAAATGCCTAACAGCTACTCTCTCATGGGTTCTCCCTCGTCCCTTCCATCCTCTGCCAAATTGGGAACCTGTGCAAACCAGGAGGTTAAAGGGCCTGTCTCTCCAAGTTGGGAGATTGATAGTAAGGCAGTTGGAAAGTCAAACTGGAGCACCAGGAGAGGGACTATTCGTTGAGTTTTAGAAACCTTTCGTATTCACAGTGTGTCCATTCTCTAGGTTTCCTGTACATGTTATAGCTGTAGTAATATTCCCTTGAACATGGAGAGTTGGGACCCATGGAATGGGGGCCATGCATTATTGCTTGAAAGGGTCTGCATTTGCTCACCCAATCTCACCAATCCTCTCAGTCCCAAGTGTCCAGCCTTATGCCACATCCAGCTGTCATTGTAGATAGGGTCTTTCCAGGTTTCCTCAGACACCCTGAAGGAATTGTAAAGAATTTCCCTGTTTTTTGGTTTTGCTTTTGAAATTCCTTTTTATAGTGGGTTTGAGCTGATTCTCGCTGCCATGTTTATGCCACTCTAGACACACTTGATTCCCTTATGGAGACATATCAATACATAGGTTTTAAGATTCTTACTAGTCAGATATATTCCTCTGTGGGAAATATGGGGTTTTGAGTCTCTTTCACGGAGGAAGGTGTCGGTTTTGTCAATTCCAAAGTTGGTTTTTGAAACGGTCCCTGTGCTTATATCAAACTCTGGTTTTATGCATCACCCCACCTCTCCTTCCCCTTTATGCAGGCATAAGAGTGTTTTCTAAATGTGAGACTCTGTTCTCTTTCCTAACTCAGTTCACGTGTAGCCATGTTTAAAGGATCTTCATAAGTGATATCTTATGATAAGTTTCTTTTTCTGTGTGACTTATTTCACTTAGAATCATCGTACCTGAATCCACTCACTTTGCTGCTACTGGTCTTATGACATTGATTTCATGGCTGAGGGATATTCCATCGTACGTAAGTACCAAAATGTTTTGAACCATTTTTATATTTCCTGGGATATTTAAGGTGTACCCTAGTTGAGGTTCTTGTAGCCAGTGCAGCCCTAAATTTGGAGGTGGCTCTTTCTTATTGATTTTCAGTTTTCCCCAGGTATATTCCCTAGACTGGAAGTGGCCTTGGCTCTGTAGCTCTGTTGTTTACTTGTTTTAGGGAACACAATGCACTCCTCCAGTGAGGCAGTTGGCAATTTATATCCCGCCCATCAGCATAACAAGGCTCCCAGTTCTCCAGGGCCTGTCTTGCCTTTCTGGTTTTTACACATTTTGTGGATGTCCCTTTTGACCGGTGGGAAGTGATACTTCTTTGTAGTGCAGATTTGCATTGCCCGCTTGCTTGCTTGGCCAAAAAGGGCGTATGCGTTTTCTCCTGAATATATTCAGGAGAAAACGCATACGCCCTTTTTGGCCAAGTGCACCATTGTCCAAGTTGTGCCCCTCTTCCTGTGCTTTACAGGCGATTCCAAGGTACCTCTTGAAATCTGTTTCCTGCTATTTTGCCTCACTTTCAAGTCCGCCTCGTTGACTTCCCTCAACAGATTTTTGGACGATAGTTGTCCTTTATCACTCTGCCAGTTTGTGAATTGCTGTGCCCCTGAGCTCCATTTCTCAACTCGTTTTTTGTGAGCTGAACGCAAGTCCAAAATTTTGGATCATGTCCTATACTGGTTCCCGGTGGGTGGCTGAGACTTTGGTTAATTCTTCTTCCTGCCGGGAAATTAGAGTGACATGTGCCCGTCCAAATGCCTAACAGCTACTCTCTCATGGGTTCTCCCTTGTCCCTTCCATCCTCTGCCAAATTGGGAACCTGTGCAAACCAGGAGGTTAAAGGGCCTGTCTGTCCAAGTTGGGAGATTGATAGTAAGGCAGTTGGAAAGTCAAACTGGAGCACCAGGAGAGGGACTATTCGTTGAGTTTTAGAAACCTTTCGTATTCACAGTGTGTCCATTCTCTAGGTTTCCTGTACATGTTATAGCTGTAGTAATATTCCCTTGAACCTGGAGAGTTGGGACCCATGGAATGGGGGCCATGCATTATTGCTTGAAAGGGTCTGCATTTGCTCACCCAATCTCACCAATCCTCTCAGTCCCAAGTGTCCAGCCTTATGCCACATCCAGCTGTCATTGTAGATAGGGTCTTTCCAGGTTTCCTCAGACACCCTGAAGGAATTGTAAAGAATTTCCCTGTTTTTTGGTTTTGCTTTTGAAATTCCTTTTTATAGTGGGTTTGAGCTGATTCTCGCTGCCATGTTTATGCCACTCTAGACACACTTGATTCCCTTATGGAGACATATCAATACATAGGTTTTAAGATTCTTACTAGTCAGATATATTCCTCTGTGGGAAATATGGGGTTTTGAGTCTCTTTCACGGAGGAAGGTGTCGGTTTTGTCAATTCCAAAGTTGGTGTTTGAAACGGTCCCTGTGCTTATATCAAACTCTGGTTTTATGCATCACCCCACCTCTCCTTCCCCTTTATGCAGGCATAAGAGTGTTTTCTAAATGTGAGACTCTGTTCTCTTTCCTAACTCAGTTCACGTGTAGCCATGTTTACAGGATCTTCCTAAGTGATATCTTATGATAAGTTTCTTTTTCTGTGTGACTTATTTCACTTAGAATCATCGTACCTGAATCCACTCACTTTGCTCCTACTGGTCTTATGACATTGATTTCATGGCTGAGGGATATTCCATCGTACGTAAGTACCACAATGTGTTGAACCATTTTTATATTTCCTGGGATATTTAAGGTGTACCCAAGTTGAGGTTCTTGTAGCCAGTGCAGCCCTAAATTTGGAGGTGGCTCTTTCTTATTGATTTTCAGTTTTCCCCAGGTATATTCCCTAGACTGGAAGTGGCCTTGGCTCTGTAGCTCTGTTGTTTACTTGTTTTAGGGAACACAATGCACTCCTCCAGTGAGGCAGTTGGCAATTTATATCCCGCCCATCAGCATAACAAGGCTCCCAGTTCTCCAGGGCCTGTCTTGCCTTTCTGGTTTTTACACATTTTGTGGATGTCCCTTTTGACCGGTGGGAAGTGATACTTCTTTGTAGTGCAGATTTGCATTTCCCGCTTGCTTGCTTGGCCAAAAAGGGCGTATGCGTTTTCTCCTGAATATATTCAGGAGAAAACGCATACGCCCATTTTGGCCAAGTGCACCATTGTCCAAGTTGTGCCCCTCTTCCTGTGCTTTACAAGCGATTCCAAGGTACCTCTTGAAATCTGTTTCCTGCTATTTTGCCTCGCTTTCAAGTCCGCCTCGTTGACTTCCCTCAACAGATTTTTGGGTGATTGTTGTCCTTTATCACTCTGCCAGTTTGTGAATTGCTGTGCCCCTGAGCTCCATTTCTCAACTCGTTTTTTGTGAGCTGAACGCAAGTCCAAAATTTTGGATCATGTCCTATACTGGTTCCCGGTGGGTGGCTGAGACTTTGGTTAATTCTTCTTCCTGCCGGGAAATTAGAGTGACATGTGCCCGTCCAAATGCCTAACAGCTACTCTCTCATGGGTTCTCCCTCGTCCCTTCCATCCTCTGCCAAATTGGGAACCTGTGCAAACCAGGAGGTTAAAGGGCCAGTCTCTCCAAGTTGGGAAATTGATAGTAAGGCAGTTGGAAAGTCAAACTGGAGCACCAGGAGAGGGACTATTCGTTGAGTTTTAGAAACCTTTTGTATTCACAGTGTGTCCATTCTCTAGGTTTCCTGTACATGTTATAGCTGTAGTAATATTCCCTTGAACCTGGAGAGTTGGGACCCATGGAATGGGGGCCATGCATTATTGCTTGAAAGGGTCTGCATTTGCTCACCCAATCTCACCAATCCTCTCAGTCCCAAGTGTCCAGCCTTATGCCACATCCAGCTGTCATGGTAGATAGGGTCTTTCCAGGTTTCCTCAGACACCCTGAAGGAATTGTAAAGAATTTCCCTGTTTTTTGGTTTTGCTTTTGAAATTCCTTTTTATAGTGGGTTTGAGCTGATTCTCGCTGCCATGTTTATGCCACTCTAGACACACTTGATTCCCTTATGGAGTCATATCAATACATAAGTTTTAAGATTCTTACTAGTCAGATATATTCCTCTGCGGGAAATATGGGGTTTTGAGTCTCTTTCACTGAGGAAGGTGTAGGTCTTGTCTATTCCAAAGTTGGTTTTTGGAACGGTCCCTGTGCTTATATCAAACTCTGGTTTTATGCATCACCCCACCTCTCCATCCCCTTTATGCAGGCATAAGAGTGTTTTCTAAATGTGAGACTCTGTTCTCTTTCGTAACTCAGTTCACGTGTAGCCATGTTTACAGGATCTTCATAAGTGATATCTTATGATAAGTTCCTTTTTCTGTGTGACTTATTTCACTTAGAATCATCGTACCTGAATCCACTCACTTTGCTGCTACTGGTCTTATGACATTGATTTCATGGCTGAGGGATATTCCATCGTACGTAAGTACCACAATGTTTTGAACCATTTTTATGTTTCCTGGGATATTTAAGGTGTACCCAAGTTGAGGTTCTTGTAGCCAGTGCAGCCCTAAATTTGGAGGTGGCTGTTTCTTATTGATTTTCAGTTTTCCCAAGGTATATTCCCTAGACTGGAAGTGGCCTTGGCTCTGTAGCTCTGTTGTTTACTTGTTTTAGGGAACACAGTGCACTCCTCCAGTGAGGCAGTTGGCAATTTACATCCCGCCCATCAGCATAACAAGGCTCCCAGTTCTCCAGGGCCTGTCTTGCCTTTCTGGTTTTTACACATTTTGTGGATGTCCCTTTTGACCGGTGGGAAATGATACTTCTTTGTAGTGCAGATTTGCATTGCCCGCTTACTTCCTTGGCCAAAAAGGGCGTATGCGTTTTCTCCTGAATATATTCAGGAGAAAACGCATACGCCCTTTTTTGGCCAAGTGCACCATTGTACAAGTTGTGCCCCTCTTCCTGTGCTTTACAGGCGATTCCAAGGTTCCTCTTGAAATCTGTTTCCTGCTATTTAGCCTCGCTTTCAAGTCCGCCTCGTTGACTTCCCTCAACAGATTTTTGGACGATAGTTGTCCTTTATCACTCTGCCTGTTTGTGAATTGCTGTGCCCCTGAGCTCCATTTCTCAACTCGTTTTTTGTGAGCTGAACGCAAGTCCAAAATTTTGGATCATGTCCTATACTGGTTCCCGGTGGGTGGCTGAGACTTTGGTTAATTCTTCTTCCTGCCGGGAAATTAGAGTGACATGTGCCCGTCCAAATGCCTAACAGCTACTCTCTCATGGGTTCTCCCTCGTCCCTTCCATCCTCTGCCAAATTGGGAACCTGTGCAAACCAGGAGGTTAAAGGGCCTGTCTCTCCAAGTTGGGAGATTGATAGTAAGGCAGTTGGAAAGTCAAACTGGAGCACCAGGAGAGGGACTATTCGTTGAGTTTTAGAAACCTTTCGTATTCACAGTGTGTCCATTCTCTAGGTTTCCTGTACATGTTATAGCTGTAGTAATATTCCCTTGAACATGGAGAGTTGGGACCCATGGAATGGGGTCCATGCATTATTGCTTGAAAGGGTCTGCATTTGCTCACCCAATCTCACCAATCCTCTCAGTCCCAAGTGTCCAGCCTTATGCCACATCCAGCTGTCATTGTAGATAGGGTCTTTCCAGGTTTCCTCAGACACCCTGAAGGAATTGTAAAGAATTTCCCTGTTTTTTGGTTTTGCTTTTGAAATTCCTTTTTATAGTGGGTTTGAGCTAATTCTCGCTGCCATGTTTATGCCACTCTAGACACACTTGATTCCCTCATGGAGTCATATCAATACATAGGTTTTAAGATTCTTACTAGTCAGATATATTCCTCTGCGGGAAATATGGGGTTTTTAGTCTCTTTCACTAAGGAAGGTGTCGGTCTTGTCAATTCCAAAGTTGGTTTTTGAAACGGTCCCTGTGCTTATATCAAACTCTGGTTTTATGCATCACCCCACCTCTCCTTCCCCTTTATGCAGGCATAAGAGTGTTTTCTAAATGTGAGACTCTGTTCTCTTTCCTAACTTAGTTCACGTGTAGCCATGTTTACAGGATCTTCATAAGTGATATCTTATGATAAGTTTCTTTTTCTGTGTGACTTATTTCACTTAGAATCATCGTACCTGAATCCACTCACTTTGCTGCTACTGGTCTTATGACATTGATTTCATCGCTGAGGGATATTCCATCATACGTAAGTACCACAATGTTTTGAACCATTTTTATATTTCCTGGGATATTTAAGGTGTACCCAAGTTGAGGTTCTTGTAGTCAGTGCAGCCCTAAATTTGGAGGTGGCTCTTTCTTATTGATTTTCAGTTTTCCCAAGGTATATTCCCTAGACTTGAAGTGGCCTTGGCTCTGTAGCTCTGTTGTTTACTTGTTTTAGGGAACACAATGCACTCCTCCAGTGAGGCAGTTGGCAATTTACATCCCGCCCATCAGCATAACAAGGCTCCCAGTTCTCCAGGGCCTGTCTTGCCTTTCTGGTTTTTACACATTTTGTGGATGTCCCTTTTGACCGGTGGGAAGTGATACTTCTTTGTAGTGCAGATTTGCATTGTCCGCTTGCTTGCTTGGCCAAAAAGGGCGTATGCGTTTTCTCCTGAATATATTCAGGAGAAAACGCATACGCCCTTTTTGGCCAAGTGCACCATTGTCCATGTTGTGCCCCTCTTCCTGTGCTTTACAGGCGATTCCAAAGTACCTCTTGAAATCTGTTTCCTGCTATTTTGCCTCACTTTCAAGTCCGCCTCGTTGACTTCCCTCAACAGACTTTTGGACGATAGTTGTCCTTTATCACTCTGCCAGTTTGTGAATTGCTGTGCCCCTGAGCTCCATTTCTCAACTCGTTTTTTGTGAGCTGAACGCAAGTCCAAAATTTTGGATCATGTCCTATACTGGTTCCCGGTGGGTGGCTGAGACTTTGGTTAATTCTTCTTCCTGCCGGGAAATTAGAGTGACATGTGCCCGTCCAAATGCCTAACAGCTACTCTCTCATGGGTTCTCCCTCGTCCCTTCCATCCTCTGGCAAATTGGGAACCTGTGCAAACCAGGAGGTTAAAGGGCCTGTCTCTCCAAGTTGGGAGATTGATAGTAAGGCAGTTGGAAAGTCAAACTGGAGCACCAGGAGAGGGACTATTCGTTGAGTTTTAGAAACCTTTCGTATTCACAGTGTGTCCATTCTCTAGGTTTCCTGTACATGTTATAGCTGTAGTAATATTCCCTTGAACCTGGAGAGTTGGGACCCATGGAATGGGGGCCATGCATTATTGCTTGAAAGGGTCTGCATTTGCTCACCCAATCTCACCAATCCTCTCAGTCCCAAGTGTCCAGCCTTATGCCACATCCAGCTGTCATTGTAGATAGGGTCTTTCCAGGTTTCCTCAGACACCCTGAAGGAATTGTAAAGAATTTCCCTGTTTTTTGGTTTTGCTTTTGAAATTCCTTTTTATAGTGGGTTTGAGCTGATTCTCGCTGCCATGTTTATGCCATTCTAGACACACTTGATTCCCTTATGGAGACATATCAATACATAGGTTTTAAGATTCTTACTAGTCAGATATATTCCTCTGTGGGAAATATGGGGTTTTGAGTCTCTTTCACGGAGGAAGGTGTCGGTTTTGTCAATTCCAAAGTTGGTTTTTGAAACGGTCCCTGTGCTTATATCAAACTCTGGTTTTATGCATCACCCCACCTCTCCTTCCCCTTTATGCAGGCATAAGAGTGTTTTCTAAATGTGAGACTCTGTTCTCTTTCCTAACTCAGTTCACGTGTAGCCATGTTTACAGGATCTTCATAAGTGATATCTTATGATAAGTTTCTTTTTCTGTGTGACTTATTTCACTTAGAATCATCGTACCTGAATCCACTCACTTTGCTGCTACTGGTCTTATGACATTGATTTCATGGCTGAGGGATATTCCATCGTACGTAAGTACCACAATGTTTTGAACCATTTTTATATTTCCTGGGATATTTAAGGTGTACCCAAGTTGAGGTTCTTGTAGCCAGTGCAGCCCTAAATTTGGAGGTGGCTCTTTCTTATTGATTTTCAGTTTTCCCCAGGTATATTCCCTAGACTGGAAGTGGCCTTGGCTCTGTAGCTCTGTTGTTTACTTGTTTTAGGGAACACAATGCACTCCTCCAGTGAGGCAGTTGGCAATTTATATCCCGCCCATCAGCATAACAAGGCTCCCAGTTCTCCAGGGCCTGTCTTGCCTTTCTGGTTTTTACACATTTTGTGGATGTCCCTTTTGACCGGTGGGAAGTGATACTTCTTTGTAGTGCAGATTTGCATTGCCTGCTTGCTTGCTTGGCCAAAAAGGGCGTATGCGTTTTCTCCTGAATATATTCAGGAGAAAACGCATACGCCCTTTTTGGCCAAGTGCACCATTGTCCAAGTTGTGCCCCTCTTCCTGTGCTTTACAGGCGATTCCAAGGTACCTCTTGAAATCTGTTTCCTGCTATTTTGCCTCACTTTCAAGTCCGCCTCGTTGACTTCCCTCAACAGATTTTTGGACGATAGTTGTCCTTTATCACTCTGCCAGTTTGTGAATTGCTGTGCCCCTGAGCTCCATTTCTCAACTCGTTTTTTGTGAGCTGAACGCAAGTCCAAAATTTTGGATCATGTCCTATACTGGTTCCCGGTGGGTGGCTGAGACTTTGGTTAATTCTTCTTCCTGCCGGGAAATTAGAGTGACATGTGCCCGTCCAAATGCCTAACAGCTACTCTCTCATGGGTTCTCCCTCGTCCCTTCCATCCTCTGCCAAATTGGGAACCTGTGCAAACCAGGAGGTTAAAGGGCCTGTCTGTCCAAGTTGGGAGATTGATAGTAAGGCAGTTGGAAAGTCAAACTGGAGCACCAGGAGAGGGACTATTCGTTGAGTTTTAGAAACCTTTCGTATTCACAGTGTGTCCATTCTCTAGGTTTCCTGTACATGTTATAGCTGTAGTAATATTCCCTTGAACCTGGAGAGTTGGGACCCATGGAATGGGGGCCATGCATTATTGCTTGAAAGGGTCTGCATTTGCTCACCCAATCTCACCAATCCTCTCAGTCCCAAGTGTCCAGCCTTATGCCACATCCAGCTGTCATTGTAGATAGGGTCTTTCCAGGTTTCCTCAGACACCCTGAAGGAATTGTAAAGAATTTCCCTGTTTTTGGGTTTTGCTTTTGAAATTCCTTTTTATAGTGGGTTTGAGCTGATTCTCGCTGCCATGTTTATGCCACTCTAGACACACTTGATTCCCTTATGGAGACATATCAATACATAGGTTTTAAGATTCTTACTAGTCAGATATATTCCTCTGTGGGAAATATGGGGTTTTGAGTCTCTTTCACTGAGGAAGGTGTCGGTTTTGTCAATTCCAAAGTTGGTGTTTGAAACGGTCCCTGTGCTTATATCAAACTCTGGTTTTATGCATCACCCCACCTCTCCTTCCCCTTTATGCAGGCATAAGAGTGTTTTCTAAATGTGAGACTCTGTTCTCTTTCCTAACTCAGTTCACGTGTAGCCATGTTTACAGGATCTTCCTAAGTGATATCTTATGATAAGTTTCTTTTTCTGTGTGACTTATTTCACTTAGAATCATCGTACCTGAATCCACTCACTTTGCTGCTACTGGTCTTATGACATTGATTTCATGGCTGAGGGATATTCCATCGTCCGTAAGTAACACAATGTTTTGAACCATTTTTATATTTCCTGGGATATTTAAGGTGTACCCAAGTTGAGGTTCTTCTAGTCAGTGCAGCCCTAAATTTGGAGGTGGCTCTTTCTTATTGATTTTCAGTTTTCCCAAGGTATATTCCCTAGACTGGAAGTGGCCTTGGCTCTGTAGCTCTGTTGTTTACTTGTTTTAGGGAACACAATGCACTCCTCCAGTGAGGCAGTTGGCAATTTACATCCCGCCCATCAGCATAACAAGGCTCCCAGTTCTCCAGGGCCTGTGTTGCCTTTCTGGTTTTTACACATTTTGTGAATGTCCCTTTTGACCGGTGGGAAGTGATACTTCTTTGTAGTGCAGATTTGCATTGCCCGCTTGCTTGCTTGGCCAAAAAGGGCGTATGCGTTTTCTCCTGAATATATTCAGGAGAAAACGCATACGCCCTTTTTGGCCAAGTGCACCATTGTCCAAGTTGTGCCCCTCTTCCTGTGCTTTACAGGCGATTCCAACGTACCTCTTGAAATCTGTTTCCTGCTATTTTGCCTCACTTTCAATTCCGCCTCGTTGACTTCCCTCAACAGATTTTTGGACGATAGTTGTCCTTTATCACTCTGCCAGTTTGTGAATTGCTGTGCCCCTGAGCTCCATTTCTCAACTCGTTTTTTGTGAGCTGAACGCAAGTCCAAAATTTTGGATCATGTCCTATACTGGTTCCCGGTGGGTGGCTGAGACTTTGGTTAATTCTTCTTCCTGCCGGGAAATTAGAGTGACATGTGCCCGTCCAAATGCCTAACAGCTACTCTCTCATGGGTTCTCCCTCGTCCCTTCCATCCTCTGCCAAATTGGGAACCTGTGCAAACCAGGAGGTTAAAGGGCCTGTCTGTCCAAGTTGGGAGATTGATAGTAAGGCAGTTGGAAAGTCAAACTGGAGCACCAGGAGAGGGACTATTCGTTGAGTTTTAGAAACCTTTCGTATTCACAGTGTGTCCATTCTCTAGGTTTCCTGTACATGTTATAGCTGTAGTAATATTCCCTTGAACCTGGAGAGTTGGGACCCATGGAATGGGGGCCATGCATTATTGCTTGAAAGGGTCTGCATTTGCTCACCCAATCTCACCAATCCTCTCAGTCCCAAGTGTCCAGCCTTATGCCACATCCAGCTGTCATTGTAGATAGGGTCTTTCCAGGTTTCCTCAGACACCCTGAAGGAATTGTAAAGAATTTCCCTGTTTTTTGGTTTTGCTTTTGAAATTCCTTTTTATAGTGGGTTTGAGCTGATTCTCGCTGCCATGTTTATGCCACTCTAGACACACTTGATTCCCTTATGGAGACATATCAATACATAGGTTTTAAGATTCTTACTAGTCAGATATATTCCTCTGTGGGAAATATGGGGTTTTGAGTCTCTTTCACGGAGGAAGGTGTCGGTTTTGTCAATTCCAAAGTTGGTGTTTGAAACGGTCCCTGTGCTTATATCAAACTCTGGTTTTATGCATCACCCCACCTCTCCTTCCCCTTTATGCAGGCATAAGAGTGTTTTCTAAATGTGAGACTCTGTTCTCTTTCCTAACTCAGTTCACGTGTAGCCATGTTTACAGGATCTTCCTAAGTGATATCTTATGATAAGTTTCTTTTTTTGTGTGACTTATTTCACTTAGAATCATCGTACCTGAATCCACTCACTTTGCTGCTACTGGTCTTATGACATTGATTTCATGGCTGAGGGATATTCCATCGTCCGTAAGTAACACAATGTTTTTAACCATTTTTATATTTCCTGGGATATTTAAGGTGTACCCAAGTTGAGGTTCTTGTAGTCAGTGCAGCCCTAAATTTGGAGGTGTCTCTTTCTTATTGATTTTCAGTTTTCCCAAGGTATATTCCCTAGACTGGAAGTGGCCTTGGCTCTGTAGCTCTGTTGTTTACTTGTTTTAGGGAACACAATGCACTCCTCCAGTGAGGCAGTTGGCAATTTACATCCCGCCCATCAGCATAACAAGGCTCCCAGTTCTCCAGGGCCTGTCTTGCCTTTCTGGTTTTTACACATTTTGTGAATGTCCCTTTTGACCGGTGGGAAGTGATACTTCTTTGTAGTGCAGATTTGCATTGCCCGCTTGCTTGCTTGGCCAAAAAGGGCGTATGCGTTTTCTCCTGAATATATTCAGGAGAAAACGCATACGCCCTTTTTGGCCAAGTGCACCATTGTCGAACTTGTGCCCCTCTTCCTGTGCTTTACAGGCGATTCCAAGGTACCTCTTGAAATCTGTTTCCTGCTATTTTGCCTCACTTTCAAGTCCGCCTCGTTGACTTCCCTCAACAGATTTTTGGGTGATTGTTGTCCTTTATCACTCTGCCAGTTTGTGAATTGCTGTGCCCCTGAGCTCCATTTCTCAACTCGTTTTTTGTGAGCTGAACGCAAGTCCAAAATTTTGGATCATGTCCTATACTGGTTCCCGGTGGGTGGCTGAGACTTTGGTTAATTCTTCTTCCTGCCGGGAAATTAGAGTGACATGTGCCCGTCCAAATGCCTAACAGCTACTCTCTCATGGGTTCTCCCTTGTCCCTTCCATCCTCTGCCAAATTGGGAACCTGTGCAAACCAGGAGGTTAAAGGGCCTGTCTCTCCAAGTTGGGAGATTGATAGTAAGGCAGTTGGAAAGTCAAACTGGAGCACCAGGAGAGGGACTATTCGTTGAGTTTTAGAAACCTTTCGTATTCACAGTGTGTCCATTCTCTAGGTTTCCTGTACATGTTATAGCTGTAGTAATATTCCCTTGAACCTGGAGAGTTGGGACCCATGGAATGGGGGCCATGCATTATTGCTTGAAAGGGTCTGCATTTGCTCACCCAATCTCACCAATCCTCTCAGTCCCAAGTGTCCAGCCTTATGCCACATCCAGCTGTCATTGTAGATAGGGTCTTTCCAGGTTTCCTCAGACACCCTGAAGGAATTGTAAAGAATTTCCCTGTTTTTTGGTTTTGCTTTTGAAATTCCTTTTTATAGTGGGTTTGAGCTGATTCTCGCTGCCATGTTTATGCCACTCTAGACACACTTGATTCCCTTATGGAGACATATCAATACATAGGTTTTAAGATTCTTACTAGTCAGATATATTCCTCTGTGGGAAATATGGGGTTTTGAGTCTCTTTCACGGAGGAAGGTGTCGGTTTTGTCAATTCCAAAGTTGGTGTTTGAAACGGTCCCTGTGCTTATATCAAACTCTGGTTTTATGCATCACCCCACCTCTCCTTCCCCTTTATGCAGGCATAAGAGTGTTTTCTAAATGTGAGACTCTGTTCTCTTTCCTAACTCAGTTCACGTGTAGCCATGTTTACAGGATCTTCCTAAGTGATATCTTATGATAAGTTTCTTTTTTTGTGTGACTTATTTCACTTAGAATCATCGTACCTGAATCCACTCACTTTGCTGCTACTGGTCTTATGACATTGATTTCATGGCTGAGGGATATTCCATCGTCCGTAAGTAACACAATGTTTTGAACCATTTTTATATTTCCTGGGATATTTAAGGTGTACCCAAGTTGAGGTTCTTGTAGTCAGTGCAGCCCTAAATTTGGAGGTGGCTCTTTCTTATTGATTTTCAGTTTTCCCAAGGTATATTCCCTAGACTGGAAGTGGCCTTGGCTCTGTAGCTCTGTTGTTTACTTGTTTTAGGGAACACAATGCACTCCTCCAGTGAGGCAGTTGGCAATTTACATCCCGCCCATCAGCATAACAAGGCTCCCAGTTCTCCAGGGCCTGTCTTGCCTTTCTGGTTTTTACACATTTTGTGAATGTCCCTTTTGACCGGTGGGAAGTGATACTTCTTTGTAGTGCAGATTTGCATTGCCCGCTTGCTTGCTTGGCCAAAAAGGGCGTATGCGTTTTCTCCTGAATATATTCAGGAGAAAACGCATACGCCCTTTTTGGCCAAGTGCACCATTGTCGAACTTGTGCCCCTCTTCCTGTGCTTTACAGGCGATTCCAAGGTACCTCTTGAAATCTGTTTCCTGCTATTTTGCCTCGCTTTCAAGTCCGCCTCGTTGACTTCCCTCAACAGATTTTTGGGTGATTGTTGTCCTTTATCACTCTGCCAGTTTGTGAATTGCTGTGCCCCTGAGCTCCATTTCTCAACTCGTTTTTTGTGAGCTGAACGCAAGTCCAAAATTTTGGATCATGTCCTATACTGGTTCCCGGTGGGTGGCTGAGACTTTGGTTAATTCTTCTTCCTGCCGGGAAATTAGAGTGACATGTGCCCGTCCAAATGCCTAACAGCTACTCTCTCATGGGTTCTCCCTCGTCCCTTCCATCCTCTGCCAAATTGGGAACCTGTGCAAACCAGGAGGTTAAAGGGCCTGTCTGTCCAAGTTGGGAGATTGATAGTAAGGCAGTTGGAAAGTCAAACTGGAGCACCAGGAGAGGGACTATTCGTTGAGTTTTAGAAACCTTTCGTATTCACAGTGTGTCCATTCTCTAGGTTTCCTGTACATGTTATAGCTGTAGTAATATTCCCTTGAACCTGGAGAGTTGGGACCCATGGAATGGGGGCCATGCATTATTGCTTGAAAGGGTCTGCATTTGCTCACCCAATCTCACCAATCCTCTCAGTCCCAAGTGTCCAGCCTTATGCCACATCCAGCTGTCATTGTAGATAGGGTCTTTCCAGGTTTCCTCAGACACCCTGAAGGAATTGTAAAGAATTTCCCTGTTTTTTGGTTTTGCTTTTGAAATTCCTTTTTATAGTGGGTTTGAGCTGATTCTCGCTGCCATGTTTATGCCACTCTAGACACACTTGATTCCCTTATGGAGACATATCAATATATAGGTTTTAAGATTCTTACTAGTCAGATATATTCCTCTGTGGGAAATATGGGGTTTTGAGTCTCTTTCACGGAGGAAGGTGTCGGTTTTGTCAATTCCAAAGTTGGTTTTTGAAACGGTCCCTGTGCTTATATCAAACTCTGGTTTTATGCATCACCCCACCTCTCCTTCCCCTTTATGCAGGCATAAGAGTGTTTTCTAAATGTGAGACTCTGTTCTCTTTCCTAACTCAGTTCACGTGTAGCCATGTTTACAGGATCTTCATAAGTGATATCTTATGATAAGTTTCTTTTTCTGTGTGACTTATTTCACTTAGAATCATCGTACCTGAATCCACTCACTTTGCTGCTACTGGTCTTATGACATTGATTTCATGGCTGAGGGATATTCCATCGTACGTAAGTACCACAATGTTTTGAACCATTTTTATATTTCCTGGGATATTTAAGGTGTACCCAAGTTGAGGTTCTTGTAGCCAGTGCAGCCCTAAATTTGGAGGTGGCTCTTTCTTATTGATTTTCAGTTTTCCCCAGGTATATTCCCTAGACTGGAAGTGGCCTTGGCTCTGTAGCTCTGTTGTTTACTTGTTTTAGGGAACACAATGCACTCCTCCAGTGAGGCAGTTGGCAATTTATATCCCGCCCATCAGCATAACAAGGCTCCCAGTTCTCCAGGGCCTGTCTTGCCTTGCTGGTTTTTACACATTTTGTGGATGTCCCTTTTGACCGGTGGGAAGTGATACTTCTTTGTAGTGCAGATTTGCATTTCCCGCTTGCTTGCTTGGCCAAAAAGGGCGTATGCGTTTTCTCCTGAATATATTCAGGAGAAAACGCATACGCCCTTTTTGGCCAAGTGCACCATTGTCCAAGTTGTGCCCCTCTTCCTGTGCTTTACAGGCGATTCCAAGGTACCTCTTGAAATCTGTTTCCTGCTATTTTGCCTCGCTTTCAAGTCCGCCTCGTTGACTTCCCTCAACAGATTTTTGGACGATAGTTGTCCTTTATCACTCTGCCAGTTTGTGAATTGCTGTGCCCCTGAGCTCCATTTCTCAACTCGTTTTTTGTGAGCTGAACGCAAGTCCAAAATTTTGGATCATGTCCTATACTGGTTCCCGGTGGGTGGCTGAGACTTTGGTTAATTCTTCTTCCTGCCGGGAAATTAGAGTGACATGTGCCCGTCCAAATGCCTAACAGCTACTCTCTCATGGGTTCTCCCTCGTCCCTTCCATCCTCTGCCAAATTGGGAACCTGTGCAAACCAGGAGGTTAAAGGGCCTGTCTGTCCAAGTTGGGAGATTGATAGTAAGGCAGTTGGAAAGTCAAACTAGAGCACCAGGAGAGGGACTATTCGTTGAGTTTTAGAAACCTTTCGTATTCACAGTGTGTCCATTCTCTAGGTTTCCTGTACATGTTATAGCTGTAGTAATATTCCCTTGAACCTGGAGAGTTGGGACCCATGGAATGGGGGCCATGCATTATTGCTTGAAAGGGTCTGCATTTGCTCACCCAATCTCACCAATCCTCTCAGTCCCAAGTGTCCAGCCTTATGCCACATCCAGGTGTCATTGTAGATAGGGTCTTTCCAGGTTTCCTCAGACACCCTGAAGGAATTGTAAAGAATTTCCCTGTTTTTTGGTTTTGCTTTTGAAATTCCTTTTTATAGTGGGTTTGAGCTGATTCTCGCTTCCATGTTTATGCCACTCTAGACACACTTGATTCCCTTATGGAGACATATCAATACATAGGTTTTAAGATTCTTACTAGTCAGATATATTCCTCTGTGGGAAATATGGGGTTTTGAGTCTCTTTCACTGAGGAAGGTGTCGGTTTTGTCAATTCCAAAGTTGGTGTTTGAAACGGTCCCTGTGCTTATATCAAACTCTGGTTTTATGCATCACCCCACCTCTCCATCCCCTTTATGCAGGCATAAGAGTGTTTTCTAAATGTGAGACTCTGTTCTCTTTCCTAACTCAGTTCACATGTAGCCATGTTTACAGGATCTTCATAAGTGATATCTTATGATAAGTTCCTTTTTCTGTGTGACTTATTTCACTTAGAATCATCGTACCTGAATCCACTCACTTTGCTGCTACTGGTCTTATGACATTGATTTCATGGCTGAGGGATATTCCATCGTCCGTAAGTAACACAATGTTTTGAACCATTTTTATATTTCCTGGGATATTTAAGGTGTACCCAAGTTGAGGTTCTTGTAGTCAGTGCAGCCCTAAATTTGGAGGTGGCTCTTTCTTATTGATTTTCAGTTTTCCCAAGGTATATTCCCTAGACTGGAAGTGGCCTTGGCTCTGTAGCTCTGTTGTTTACTTGTTTTAGGGAACACAATGCACTCCTCCAGTGAGGCAGTTGGCAATTTACATCCCGCCCATCAGCATAACAAGGCTCCCAGTTCTCCAGGGCCTGTCTTGCCTTTCTGGTTTTTACACATTTTGTGGATGTCCCTTTTGACCGGTGGGAAGTGATACTTCTTTGTAGTGCAGATTTGCATTGCCCGCTTGCTTGCTTGGCCAAAAAGCGCGTATGCGTTTTCTCCTGAATATATTCAGGAGAAAACGCATACGCCCTTTTTGGCCAAGTGCACCATTGTCGAACTTGTGCCCCTCTTCCTGTGCTTTACAGGCGATTCCAAGGTACCTCTTGAAATCTGTTTCCTGCTATTTTGCCTCGCTTTCAAGTCCGCCTCGTTGACTTCCCTCAACAGATTTTTGGGTGATTGTTGTCCTTTATCACTCTGCCAGTTTGTGAATTGCTGTGCCCCTGAGCTCCATTTCTCAACTCGTTTTTTGTGAGCTGAACGCAAGTCCAAAATTTTGGATCATGTCCTATACTGGTTCCCTGTGGGTGGCTGAGACTTTGGTTAATTCTTCTTCCTGCCGGGAAATTAGAGTGACATGTGCCCGTCCAAATGCCTAACAGCTACTCTCTCATTGGTTCTCCCTCGTCCCTTCCATCCTCTGCCAAATTGGGAACCTGTGCAAACCAGGAGGTTAAAGGGCCTGTCTCTCCAAGTTGGGAGATTGATAGTAAGGCAGTTGGAAAGTCAAACTGGAGCACCAGGAGAGGGACTATTCGTTGAGTTTTAGAAACCTTTCGTATTCACAGTGTGTCCATTCTCTAGGTTTCCTGTACATGTTATAGCTGTAGTAATATTCCCTTGAACCTGGAGAGTTGGGACCCATGGAATGGGGGCCATGCATTATTGCTTGAAAGGGTCTGCATTTGCTCACCCAATCTCACCAATCCTCTCAGTCCCAAGTGTCCAGCCTTATGCCACATCCAGCTGTCATTGTAGATAGGGTCTTTCCAGGTTTCCTCAGACACCCTGAAGGAATTGTAAAGAATTTCCCTGTTTTTTGGTTTTGCTTTTGAAATTCCTTTTTATAGTGGGTTTGAGCTGATTCTCGCTGCCATGTTTATGCCACTCTAGACACACTTGATTCCCTTATGGAGACATATCAATACATAGGTTTTAAGATTCTTACTAGTCAGATATATTCCTCTGTGGGAAATATGGGGTTTTGAGTCTCTTTCATGGAGGAAGGTGTCGGTTTTGTCAATTCCAAAGTTGGTTTTTGAAACGGTCCCTGTGCTTATATCAAACTCTGGTTTTATGCATCACCCCACCTCTCCTTCCCCTTTATGCAGGCATAAGAGTGTTTTCTAAATGTGAGACTCTGTTCTCTTTCCTAACTCAGTTCACGTGTAGCCATGTTTACAGGATCTTCATAAGTGATATCTTATGATAAGTTTCTTTTTCTGTGTGACTTATTTCACTTAGAATCATCGTACCTGAATCCACTCACTTTGCTGCTACTGGTCTTATGACATTGATTTCATGGCTGAGGGATATTCCATCGTACGTAAGTACCACAAAGTTTTGAACCATTTTTATATTTCCTGGGATATTTAAGGTGTACCCAAGTTGAGGTTCTTGTAGCCAGTGCAGCCCTAAATTTGGAGGTGGCTCTTTCTTATTGATTTTCAGTTTTCCCCAGGTATATTCCCTAGACTGGAAGTGGCCTTGGCTCTGTAGCTCTGTTGTTTACTTGTTTTAGGGAACACAATGCACTCCTCCAGTGAGGCAGTTGGCAATTTATATCCCGCCCATCAGCATAACAAGGCTCCCAGTTCTCCAGGGCCTGTCTTGCCTTTCTGGTTTTTACACATTTTGTGGATGTCCCTTTTGACCGGTGGGAAGTGATACTTCTTTGTAGTGCAGATTTGCATTGCCCGCTTGCTTGCTTGGCCAAAAAGGGCGTATGCGTTTTCTCCTGAATATATTCAGGAGAAAACGCATACGCCCTTTTTGGCCAAGTGCACCATTGTCCAAGTTGTGCCCCTCTTCCTGTGCTTTACAGGCGATTCCAACGTACCTCTTGAAATCTGTTTCCTGCTATTTTGCCTCACTTTCAAGTCCGCCTCGTTGACTTCCCTCAACAGATTTTTGGACGATAGTTGTCCTTTATCACTCTGCCAGTTTGTGAATTGCTGTGCCCCTGAGCTCCATTTCTCAACTCGTTTTTTGTGAGCTGAACGCAAGTCCAAAATTTTGGATCATGTCCTATACTGGTTCCCGGTGGGTGGCTGAGACTTTGGTTAATTCTTCTTCCTGCCGGGAAATTAGAGTGACATGTGCCCGTCCAAATGCCTAACAGCTACTCTCTCATGGGTTCTCCCTCGTCCCTTCCATCCTCTGCCAAATTGGGAACCTGTGCAAACCAGGAGGTTAAAGGGCCTGTCTCTCCAAGTTGGGAGATTGATAGTAAGGCAGTTGGAAAGTCAAACTGGAGCACCAGGAGAGGGACTATTCGTTGAGTTTTAGAAACCTTTCGTATTCACAGTGTGTCCATTCTCTAGGTTTCCTGTACATGTTATAGCTGTAGTAATATTCCCTTGAACCTGGAGAGTTGGGACCCATGGAATGGGGGCCATGCATTATTGCTTGAAAGGGTCTGCATTTGCTCACCCAATCTCACCAATCCTCTCAGTCCCAAGTGTCCAGTCTTATGCCACATCCAGCTGTCATTGTAGATAGGGTCTTTCCAGGTTTCCTCAGACACCCTGAAGGAATTGTAAAGAATTTCCCTGTTTTTTGGTTTTGCTTTTGAAATTCCTTTTTATAGTGGGTTTGAGCTGATTCTCGCTGCCATGTTTATGCCACTCTAGACACACTTGATTCCCTTATGGAGACATATCAATACATAGGTTTTAAGATTCTTACTAGTCAGATATATTCCTCTGTGGGAAATATGGGGTTTTGAGTCTCTTTCACTGAGGAAGGTGTCGGTTTTGTCAATTCCAAAGTTGGTTTTTGAAACGGTCCCTGTGCTTATATCAAACTCTGGTTTTATGCATCACCCCACCTCTCCTTCCCCTTTATGCAGGCATAAGAGTGTTTTCTAAATGTGAGACTCTGTTCTCTTTCCTAACTCAGTTCACGTGTAGCCATGTTTACAGGATCTTCCTAAGTGATATCTTATGATAAGTTTCTTTTTCTGTGTGACTTATTTCACTTAGAATCATCGTACCTGAATCCACTCACTTTGCTGCTACTGGTCTTATGACATTGATTTCATGGCTGAGGGATATTCCATCGTCCGTAAGTAACACAATGTTTTGAACCATTTTTATATTTCCTGGGATATTTAAGGTGTACCCAAGTTGAGGTTCTTCTAGTCAGTGCAGCCCTAAATTTGGAGGTGGCTCTTTCTTATTGATTTTCAGTTTTCCCAAGGTATATTCCCTAGACTGGAAGTGGCCTTGGCTCTGTAGCTCTGTTGTTTACTTGTTTTAGGGAACACAATGCACTCCTCCAGTGAGGCAGTTGGCAATTTACATCCCGCCCATCAGCATAACAAGGCTCCCAGTTCTCCAGGGCCTGTCTTGCCTTTCTGGTTTTTACACATTTTGTGAATGTCCCTTTTGACCGGTGGGAAGTGATACTTCTTTGTAGTGCAGATTTGCATTGCCCGCTTGCTTGCTTGGCCAAAAAGGGCGTATGCGTTTTCTCCTGAATATATTCAGGAGAAAACGCATACGCCCTTTTTGGCCAAGTGCACCATTGTCGAACTTGTGCCCCTCTTCCTGTGCTTTACAGGCGATTCCAAGGTACCTCTTGAAATCTGTTTCCTGCTATTTTGCCTCGCTTTCAAGTCCGCCTCGTTGACTTCCCTCAACAGATTTTTGGGTGATTGTTGTCCTTTATCACTCTGCCAGTTTGTGAATTGCTGTGCCCCTGAGCTCCATTTCTCAACTCGTTTTTTGTGAGCTGAACGCAAGTCCAAAATTTTGGATCATGTCCTATACTGGTTCCCGGTGGGTGGCTGAGACTTTGGTTAATTCTTCTTCCTGCCGGGAAATTAGAGTGACATGTGCCCGTCCAAATGCCTAACAGCTACTCTCTCATGGGTTCTCCCTCGTCCCTTCCATCCTCTGCCAAATTGGGAACCTGTGCAAACCAGGAGGTTAAAGGGCCTGTCTCTCCAAGTTGGGAGATTGATAGTAAGGCAGTTGGAAAGTCAAACTGGAGCACCAGGAGAGGGACTATTCGTTGAGTTTTAGAAACCTTTCGTATTCACAGTGTGTCCATTCTCTAGGTTTCCTGTACATGTTATAGCTGTAGTAATATTCCCTTGAACCTGGAGAGTTGGGACCCATGGAATGGGGGCCATGCATTATTGCTTGAAAGGGTCTGCATTTGCTCACCCAATCTCACCAATCCTCTCAGTCCCAAGTGTCCAGCCTTATGCCACATCCAGCTGTCATTGTAGATAGGGTCTTTCCAGGTTTCCTCAGACACCCTGAAGGAATTGTAAAGAATTTCCCTGTTTTTTGGTTTTGCTTTTGAAATTCCTTTTTATAGTGGGTTTGAGCTGATTCTCGCTGCCATGTTTATGCCACTCTAGACACACTTGATTCCCTTATGGAGACATATCAATACATAGGTTTTAAGATTCTTACTAGTCAGATATATTCCTCTGTGGGAAATATGGGGTTTTGAGTCTCTTTCACGGAGGAAGGTGTCGGTTTTGTCAATTCCAAAGTTGGTTTTTGAAACGGTCCCTGTGCTTATATCAAACTCTGGTTTTATGCATCACCCCACCTCTCCTTCCCCTTTATGCAGGCATAAGAGTGTTTTCTAAATGTGAGACTCTGTTCTCTTTCCTAACTCAGTTCACGTGTAGCCATGTTTACAGGATCTTCCTAAGTGATATCTTATGATAAGTTTCTTTTTCTGTGTGACTTATTTCACTTAGAATCATCGTACCTGAATCCACTCACTTTGCTGCTACTGGTCTTATGACATTGATTACATGGCTGAGGGATATTCCATCGTACGTAAGTACCACAATGTTTTGAACCATTTTTATATTTCCTGGGATATTTAAGGTGTACCCAAGTTGAGGTTCTTGTAGCCAGTGCAGCCCTAAATTTGGAGGTGGCTCTTTCTTATTGATTTTCAGTTTTCCCCAGGTATATTCCCTAGACTGGAAGTGGCCTTGGCTCTGTAGCTCTGTTGTTTACTTGTTTTAGGGAACACAATGCACTCCTCCAGTGAGGCAGTTGGCAATTTATATCCCGCCCATCAGCATAACAAGGCTCCCAGTTCTCCAGGGCCTGTCTTGCCTTTCTGGTTTTTACACATTTTGTGGATGTCCCTTTTGACCGGTGGGAAGTGATACTTCTTTGTAGTGCAGATTTGCATTGCCCGCTTGCTTGCTTGGCCAAAAAGGGCGTATGCGTTTTCTCCTGAATATATTCAGGAGAAAACGCATACGCCCTTTTTGGCCAAGTGCACCATTGTCCAAGTTGTGCCCCTCTTCCTGTGCTTTACAGGCGATTCCAACGTACCTCTTGAAATCTGTTTCCTGCTATTTTGCCTCACTTTCAATTCCGCCTCGTTGACTTCCCTCAACAGATTTTTGGACGATAGTTGTCCTTTATCACTCTGCCAGTTTGTGAATTGCTGTGCCCCTGAGCTCCATTTCTCAACTCGTTTTTTGGGAGCTGAACGCAAGTCCAAAATTTTGGATCATGTCCTATACTGGTTCCCGGTGGGTGGCTGAGACTTTGGTTAATTCTTCTTCCTGCCGGGAAATTAGAGTGACATGTGCCCGTCCAAATGCCTAACAGCTACTCTCTCATGGGTTCTCCCTCGTCCCTTCCATCCTCTGCCAAATTGGGAACCTGTGCAAACCAGGAGGTTAAAGGGCCTGTCTGTCCAAGTTGGGAGATTGATAGTAAGGCAGTTGGAAAGTCAAACTGGAGCACCAGGAGAGGGACTATTCGTTGAGTTTTAGAAACATTTCGTATTCACAGTGTGTCCATTCTCTAGGTTTCCTGTACATGTTATAGCTGTAGTAATATTCCCTTGAACCTGGAGAGTTGGGACCCATGGAATGGGGGCCATGCATTATTGCTTGAAAGGGTCTGCATTTGCTCACCCAATCTCACCAATCCTCTCAGTCCCAAGTGTCCAGCCTTATGCCACATCCAGCTGTCATTGTAAATAGGGTCTTTCCAGGTTTCCTCAGACACCCTGAAGGAATTGTAAAGAATTTCCCTGTTTTTTGGTTTTGCTTTTGAAATTCCTTTTTATAGTGGGTTTGAGCTGATTCTCGCTGCCATGTTTATGCCACTGTAGACACACTTGATTCCCTTATGGAGACATATCAATACATAGGTTTTAAGAATCTTACTAGTCAGATATATTCCTCTGTGGGAAATATGGGGTTTTGAGTCTCTTTCACTGAGGAAGGTGTCGGTTTTGTCAATTCCAAAGTTGGTGTTTGAAACGGTCCCTGTGCTTATATCAAACTCTGGTTTTATGCATCACCCCACCTCTCCTTCCCCTTTATGCAGGCATAAGAGTGTTTTCTAAATGTGAGACTCTGTTCTCTTTCCTAACTCAGTTCACGTGTAGCCATGTTTACAGGATCTTCCTAAGTGATATCTTATGATAAGTTTCTTTTTCTGTGTGACTTATTTCACTTAGAATCATCGTACCTGAATCCACTCACTTTGCTGCTACTGGTCTTATGACATTGATTTCATGGCTGAGGGATATTCCATCGTCCGTAAGTAACACAATGTTTTGAACCATTTTTATATTTCCTGGGATATTTAAGGTGTACCCAAGTTGAGGTTCTTGTAGCCAGTGCAGCCCTAAATTTGGAGGTGGCTCTTTCTTATTGATTTTCAGTTTTCCCAAGGTATATTCCCTAGACTGGAAGTGGCCTTGGCTCTGTAGCTCTGTTGTTTACTTGTTTTAGGGGACACAATGCACTCCTCCAGTGAGGCAGTTGGCAATTTACATCCCGCCCATCAGCATAACAAGGCTCCCAGTTCTCCAGGGCCTGTCTTGCCTTTCTGGTTTTTACACATTTTGTGGATGTCCCTTTTGACCGGTGGGAAGTGATACTTCTTTGTAGTGCAGATTTGCATTGCCCGCTTGCTTGCTTGGCCAAAAAGGGCGTATGCGTTTTCTCCTGAATATATTCAGGAGAAAACGCATACGCCCTTTTTGGCCAAGTGCACCATTGTCCAAGTTGTGCCCCTCTTCCTGTGCTTTACAGGCGATTCCAACGTACCTCTTGAAATCTGTTTCCTGCTATTTTGCCTCACTTTCAAGTCCGCCTCGTTGACTTCCCTCAACAGATTTTTGGACGATAGTTGTCCTTTATCACTCTGCCAGTTTGTGAATTGCTGTGCCCCTGAGCTCCATTTCTCAACTCGTTTTTTGTGAGCTGAACGCAAGTCCAAAATTTTGGATCATGTCCTATACTGGTTTCCGGTGGGTGGCTGAGACTTTGGTTAATTCTTCTTCCTGCCGGGAAATTAGAGTGACATGTGCCCGTCCAAATGCCTAACAGCTACTCTCTCATGGGTTCTCCCTCGTCCCTTCCATCCTCTGCCAAATTGGGAACCTGTGCAAACCAGGAGGTTAAAGGGCCTGTCTGTCCAAGTTGGGAGATTGATAGTAAGGCAGTTGGAAAGTCAAACTGGAGCACCAGGAGAGGGACTATTCGTTGAGTTTTAGAAACCTTTTGTATTCACAGTGTGTCCATTCTCTAGGTTTCCTGTACATGTTATAGCTGTAGTAATATTCCCTTGAACCTGGAGAGTTGGGACCCATGGAATGGGGGCCATGCATTATTGCTTGAAAGGGTCTGCATTTGCTCACCCAATCTCACCAATCCTCTCAGTCCCAAGTGTCCAGCCTTATGCCACATCCACCTGTCATTGTAAATAGGGTCTTTCCAGGTTTCCTCAGACACCCTGAAGGAATTGTAAAGAATTTCCCTGTTTTTTGGTTTTGCTTTTGAAATTCCTTTTTATAGTGGGTTTGAGCTGATTCTCGCTGCCATGTTTATGCCACTCTAGACACACTTGATTCCCTTATGGAGACATATCAATACATAGGTTTTAAGAATCTTACTAGTCAGATATATTCCTCTGTGGGAAATATGGGGTTTTGAGTCTCTTTCACTGAGGAAGGTGTCTGTTTTGTCAATTCCAAAGTTGGTGTTTGAAACGGTCCCTGTGCTTATATCAAACTCTGGTTTTATGCATCACCCCACCTCTCCTTCCCCTTTATGCAGGCATAAGAGTGTTTTCTAAATGTGAGACTCTGTTCTCTTTCCTAACTCAGTTCACGTGTAGCCATGTTTACAGGATCTTCCTAAGTGATATCTTATGATAAGTTTCTTTTTCTGTGTGACTTATTTCACTTAGAATCATCGTACCTGAATCCACTCACTTTGCTGCTACTGGTCTTATGACATTGATTTCATGGCTGAGGGATATTCCATCGTCCGTAAGTAACACAATGTTTTGAACCATTTTTATATTTCCTGGGATATTTAAGGTGTACCCAAGTTGAGGTTCTTGTAGCCAGTGCAGCCCTAAATTTGGAGGTGGCTCTTTCTTATTGATTTTCAGTTTTCCCCAGGTATATTCCCTAGACTGGAAGTGGCCTTGGCTCTGTAGCTCTGTTGTTTACTTGTTTTAGGGAACACAATGCACTCCTCCAGTGAGGCAGTTGGCAATTTATATCCCGCCCATCAGCATAACAAGGCTCCCAGTTCTCCAGGGCCTGTCTTGCCTTTCTGGTTTTTACACATTTTGTGGATGTCCCTTTTGACCGGTGGGAAGTGATACTTCTTTGTAGTGCAGATTTGCATTGCCCGCTTGCTTGCTTGGCCAAAAAGGGCGTATGCGTTTTCTCCTGAATATATTCAGGAGAAAACGCATACGCCCTTTTTGGCCAAGTGCACCATTGTCGAACTTGTGCCCCTCTTCCTGTGCTTTACAGGCGATTCCAAGGTACCTCTTGAAATCTGTTTCCTGCTATTTTGCCTCACTTTCAAGTCCGCCTCGTTGACTTCCCTCAACAGATTTTTGGACGATAGTTGTCCTTTATCACTCTGCCAGTTTGTGAATTGCTGTGCCCCTGAGCTCCATTTCTCAACTCGTTTTTTGTGAGCTGATTGCAAGTCCAAAATTTTGGATCATGTCCTATACTGGTTCCCGGTGGGTGGCTGAGACTTTGGTTAATTCTTCTTCCTGCCGGGAAATTAGAGTGACATGTGCCCGTCCAAATGCCTAACAGCTACTCTCTCATGGGTTCTCCCTCGTCCCTTCCATCCTCTGCCAAATTGGGAACCTGTGCAAACCAGGAGGTTAAAGGGCCTGTCTCTCCAAGTTGGGAGATTGATAGTAAGGCAGTTGGAAAGTCAAACTGGAGCACCAGGAGAGGGACTATTCGTTGAGTTTTAGAAACCTTTCGTATTCACAGTGTGTACATTCTCTAGGTTTCCTGTACATGTTATAGCTGTAGTAATATTCCCTTGAACCTGGAGAGTTGGGACCCATGGAATGGGGGCCATGCATTATTGCTTGAAAGGGTCTGCATTTGCTCACCCAATCTCACCAATCCTCTCAGTCCCAAGTGTCCAGCCTTATGCCACATCCAGCTGTCATTGTAGATAGGGTCTTTCCAGGTTTCCTCAGACACCCTGAAGGAATTGTAAAGAATTTCCCTGTTTTTTGGTTTTGCTTTTGAAATTCCTTTTTATAGTGGGTTTGAGCTGATTCTCGCTGCCATGTTTATGCCACTCTAGACACACTTGATTCCCTTATGGAGACATATCAATACATAGGTTTTAAGATTCTTACTAGTCAGATATATTCCTCTGTGGGAAATATGGGGTTTTGAGTCTCTTTCACTGAGGAAGGTGTCAGTTTTGTCAATTCCAAAGTTGGTGTTTGAAACGGTCCCTGTGCTTATATCAAACTCTGGTTTTATGCATCACCCCACCTCTCCTTCCCCTTTATGCAGGCATAAGAGTGTTTTCTAAATGTGAGACTCTGTTCTCTTTCCTAACTCAGTTCACGTGTAGCCATGTTTACAGGATCTTCCTAAGTGATATCTTATGATAAGTTTCTTTTTCTGTGTGACTTATTTCACTTAGAATCATCGTACCTGAATCCACTCACTTTGCTGCTACTGGTCTTATGACATTGATTTCATGGCTGAGGGATATTCCATCGTCCGTAAGTAACACAATGTTTTGAACCATTTTTATATTTCCTGGGATATTTAAGGTGTACCCAAGTTGAGGTTCTTGTAGTCAGTGCAGCCCTAAATTTGGAGGTGGCTCTTTCTTATTGATTTTCAGTTTTCCCAAGGTATATTCCCTAGACTGGAAGTGGCCTTGGCTCTGTAGCTCTGTTGTTTACTTGTTTTAGGGAACACAATGCACTCCTCCAGTGAGGCAGTTGGCAATTTACATCCCGCCCATCAGCATAACAAGGCTCCCAGTTCTCCAGGGCCTGTCTTGCCTTTCTGGTTTTTACACATTTTGTGGATGTCCCTTTTGACCGGTGGGAAGTGATACTTCTTTGTAGTGCAGATTTGCATTGCCCGCTTGCTTGCTTGGCCAAAAAGGGCGTATGCGTTTTCTCCTGAATATATTCAGGAGAAAACGCATACGCCCTTTTTGGCCAAGTGCACCATTGTCGAACTTGTGCCCCTCTTCCTGTGCTTTACAGGCGATTCCAAGGTACCTCTTGAAATCTGTTTCCTGCTATTTTGCCTCACTTTCAAGTCCGCCTCGTTGACTTCCCTCAACAGATTTTTGGACGATAGTTGTCCTTTATCACTCTGCCAGTTTGTGAATTGCTGTGCCCCTGAGCTCCATTTCTCAACTCGTTTTTTGTGAGCTGAACGCAAGTCCAAAATTTTGGATCATGTCCTATACTGGTTCCCGGTGGGTGGCTGAGACTTTGGTTAATTCTTCTTCCTGCCGGGAAATTAGAGTGACATGTGCCCGTCCAAATGCCTAACAGCTACTCTCTCATGGGTTCTCCCTCGTCCCTTCCATCCTCTGCCAAATTGGGAACCTGTGCAAACCAGGAGGTTAAAGGGCCTGTCTCTCCAAGTTGGGAGATTGATAGTAAGGCAGTTGGAAAGTCAAACTGGAGCACCAGGAGAGGGACTATTCGTTGAGTTTTAGAAACCTTTCGTATTCACAGTGTGTCCATTCTCTAGGTTTCCTGTACATGTTATAGCTGTAGTAATATTCCCTTGAACCTGGAGAGTTGGGACCCATGGAATGGGGGCCATGCATTATTGCTTGAAAGGGTCTGCATTTGCTCACCCAATCTCACCAATCCTCTCAGTCCCAAGTGTCCAGCCTTATGCCACATCCAGCTGTCATTGTAGATAGGGTCTTTCCACGTTTCCTCAGACACCCTGAAGGAATTGTAAAGAATTTCCCTGTTTTTTGGTTTTGCTTTTGAAATTCCTTTTTATAGTGGGTTTGAGCTGATTCTCGCTGCCATGTTTATGCCACTCTAGACACACTTGATTCCCTTATGGAGACATATCAATACATAGGTTTTAAGATTCTTACTAGTCAGATATATTCCTCTGTGGGAAATATGGGGTTTTGAGTCTCTTTCACTGAGGAAGGTGTCAGTTTTGTCAATTCCAAAGTTGGTGTTTGAAACGGTCCCTGTGCTTATATCAAACTCTGGTTTTATGCATCACCCCACCTCTCCTTCCCCTTTATGCAGGCATAAGAGTGTTTTCTAAATGTGAGACTCTGTTCTCTTTCCTAACTCAGTTCACGTGTAGCCATGTTTACAGGATCTTCCTAAGTGATATCTTATGATAAGTTTCTTTTTCTGTGTGACTTATTTCACTTAGAATCATCGTACCTGAATCCACTCACTTTGCTGCTACTGGTCTTATGACATTGATTTCATGGCTGAGGGATATTCCATCGTCCGTAAGTAACACAATGTTTTGAACCATTTTTATATTTCCTGGGATATTTAAGGTGTACCCAAGTTGAGGTTCTTGTAGTCAGTGCAGCCCTAAATTTGGAGGTGGCTCTTTCTTATTGATTTTCAGTTTTCCCAAGGTATATTCCCTAGACTGGAAGTGGCCTTGGCTCTGTAGCTCTGTTGTTTACTTGTTTTAGGGAACACAATGCACTCCTCCAGTGAGGCAGTTGGCAATTTACATCCCGCCCATCAGCATAACAAGGCTCCCAGTTCTGCAGGGCCTGTCTTGCCTTTCTGGTTTTTACACATTTTGTGAATGTCCCTTTTGACCGGTGGGAAGTGATACTTCTTTGTAGTGCAGATTTGCATTGCCCGCTTGCTTGCTTGGCCAAAAAGGGCGTATGCGTTTTCTCCTGAATATATTCAGGAGAAAACGCATACGCCCTTTTTGGCCAAGTGCACCATTGTCGAACTTGTGCCCCTCTTCCTGTGCTTTACAGGCGATTCCAAGGTACCTCTTGAAATCTGTTTCCTGCTATTTTGCCTCACTTTCAAGTCCGCCTCGTTGACTTCCCTCAACAGATTTTTGGACGATAGTTGTCCTTTATCACTCTGCCAGTTTGTGAATTGCTGTGCCCCTGAGCTCCATTTCTCAACTCGTTTTTTGTGAGCTGAACGCAAGTCCAAAATTTTGGATCATGTCCTATACTGGTTCCCGGTGGGTGGCTGAGACTTTGGTTAATTCTTCTTCCTGCCGGGAAATTAGAGTGACATGTGCCCGTCCAAATGCCTAACAGCTACTCTCTCATGGGTTCTCCCTCGTCCCTTCCATCCTCTGCCAAATTGGGAACCTGTGCAAACCAGGAGGTTAAAGGGCCTGTCTCTCCAAGTTGGGAGATTGATAGTAAGGCAGTTGGAAAGTCAAACTGGAGCACCAGGAGAGGGACTATTCGTTGAGTTTTAGAAACCTTTCGTATTCACAGTGTGTCCATTCTCTAGGTTTCCTGTACATGTTATAGCTGTAGTAATATTCCCTTGAACCTGGAGAGTTGGGACCCATGGAATGGGGGCCATGCATTATTGCTTGAAAGGGTCTGCATTTGCTCACCCAATCTCACCAATCCTCTCAGTCCCAAGTGTCCAGCCTTATGCCACATCCAGCTGTCATTGTAGATAGGGTCTTTCCAGGTTTCCTCAGACACCCTGAAGGAATTGTAAAGAATTTCCCTGTTTTTTCGTTTTGCTTTTGAAATTCCTTTTTATAGTGGGTTTGAGCTGATTCTCGCTGCCATGTTTATGCCACTGTAGACACACTTGATTCCCTTATGGAGACATATCAATACATAGGTTTTAAGAATCTTACTAGTCAGATATATTCCTCTGTGGGAAATATGGGGTTTTGAGTCTCTTTCACTGAGGAAGGTGTCGGTTTTGTCAATTCCAAAGTTGGTGTTTGAAACGGTCCCTGTGCTTATATCAAACTCTGGTTTTATGCATCACCCCACCTCTCCTTCCCCTTTATGCAGGCATAAGAGTGTTTTCTAAATGTGAGACTCTGTTCTCTTTCCTAACTCAGTTCACGTGTAGCCATGTTTACAGGATCTTCCTAAGTGATATCTTATGATAAGTTTCTTTTTCTGTGTGACTTATTTCACTTAGAATCATCGTACCTGAATCCACTCACTTTGCTGCTACTGGTCTTATGACATTGATTTCATGGCTGAGGGATATTCCATCGTCCGTAAGTAACACAATGTTTTGAACCATTTTTATATTTCCTGGGATATTTAAGGTGTACCCAAGTTGAGGTTCTTGTAGTCAGTGCAGCCCTAAATTTGGAGGTGGCTCTTTCTTATTGATTTTCAGTTTTCCCAAGGTATATTCCCTAGACTGGAAGTGGCCTTGGCTCTGTAGCTCTGTTGTTTACTTGTTTTAGGGAACACAATGCACTCCTCCAGTGAGGCAGTTGGCAATTTACATCCCGCCCATCAGCATAACAAGGCTCCCAGTTCTCCAGGGCCTGTCTTGCCTTTCTGGTTTTTACACATTTTGTGGATGTCCCTTTTGACCGGTGGGAAGTGATACTTCTTTGTAGTGCAGATTTGCATTGCCCGCTTGCTTGCTTGGCCAAAAAGGGCGTATGCGTTTTCTCCTGAATATATTCAGGAGAAAACGCATACGCCCTTTTTGGCCAAGTCCACCATTGTCCAAGTTGTGCCCCTCTTCCTGTGCTTTACAGGCGATTCCAAGGTACCTCTTGAAATCTGTTTCCTGCTATTTTGCCTCACTTTCAAGTCCGCTTCGTTGACTTCCCTCAACAGATTTTTGGACGATAGTTGTCCTTTATCACTCTGCCAGTTTGTGAATTGCTGTGCCCCTGAGCTCCATTTCTCAACTCGTTTTTTGTGAGCTGAACGCAAGACCAAAATTTTGGATCATGTCCTATACTGGTTCCCGGTGGGTGGCTGAGACTTTGGTTAATTCTTCTTCCTGCCGGGAAATTAGAGTGACATGTGCCCGTCCAAATGCCTAACAGCTACTCTCTCATGGGTTCTCCCTCGTCCCTTCCATCCTCTGCCAAATTGGGAACCTGTGCAAACCAGGAGGTTAAAGGGCCTGTCTGTCCAAGTTGGGAGATTGATAGTAAGGCAGTTGGAAAGTCAAACTAGAGCACCAGGAGAGGGACTATTCGTTGAGTTTTAGAAACCTTTCGTATTCACAGTGTGTCCATTCTCTAGGTTTCCTGTACATGTTATAGCTGTAGTAATATTCCCTTGAACCTGGAGAGTTGGGACCCATGGAATGGGGGCCATGCATTATTGCTTGAAAGGGTCTGCATTTGCTCACCCAATCTCACCAATCCTCTCAGTCCCAAGTGTCCAGCCTTATGCCACATCCAGCTGTCATTGTAGATAGGGTCTTTCCAGGTTTCCTCAGACACCCTGAAGGAATTGTAAAGAATTTCCCTGTTTTTTGGTTTTGCTTTTGAAATTCCTTTTTATAGTGGGTTTGAGCTGATTCTCGCTGCCATGTTTATGCCACTCTAGACACACTTGATTCCCTTATGGAGACATATCAATACATAGGTTTTAAGATTCTTACTAGTCAGATATATTCCTCTGTGGGAAATATGGGGTTTTGAGTCTCTTTCACTGAGGAAGGTGTCGGTTTTGTCAATTCCAAAGTTGGTGTTTGAAACGGTCCCTGTGCTTATATCAAACTCTGGTTTTATGCATCACCCCACCTCTCCTTCCCCTTTATGCAGGCATAAGAGTGTTTTCTAAATGTGAGACTCTGTTCTCTTTCCTAACTCAGTTCACGTGTAGCCATGTTTACAGGATCTTCCTAAGTGATATCTTATGATAAGTTTCTTTTTCTGTGTGACTTATTTCACTTAGAATCATCGTACCTGAATCCACTCACTTTGCTGCTACTGGTCTTATGACATTGATTTCATGGCTGAGGGATATTCCATCGTCCGTAAGTAACACAATGTTTTGAACCATTTTTATATTTCCTGGGATATTTAAGGTGTACCCAAGTTGAGGTTCTTGTAGTCAGTGCAGCCCTAAATTTGGAGGTGGCTCTTTCTTATTGATTTTCAGTTTTCCCAAGGTATATTCCCTAGACTGGAAGTGGCCTTGGCTCTGTAGCTCTGTTGTTTACTTGTTTTAGGGAACACAATGCACTCCTCCAGTGAGGCAGTTGGCAATTTACATCCCGCCCATCAGCATAACAAGGCTCCCAGTTCTCCAGGGCCTGTCTTGCCTTTCTGGTTTTTACACATTTTGTGGATGTCCCTTTTGACCGGTGGGAAGTGATACTTCTTTGTAGTGCAGATTTGCATTGCCTGCTTGCTTGCTTGGCCAAAAAGGGCGTATGCGTTTTCTCCTGAATATATTCAGGAGAAAACGCATACGCCCTTTTTGGCCAAGTGCACCATTGTCGAACTTGTGCCCCTCTTCCTGTGCTTTACAGGCGATTCCAAGGTACCTCTTGAAATCTGTTTCCTGCTATTTTGCCTCGCTTTCAAGTCCGCCTCGTTGACTTCCCTCAACAGATTTTTGGGTGATTGTTGTCCTTTATCACTCTGCCAGTTTGTGAATTGCTGTGCCCCTGAGCTCCATTTCTCAACTCGTTTTTTGTGAGCTGAACGCAAGTCCAAAATTTTGGATCATGTCCTATACTGGTTCCCGGTGGGTGGCTGAGACTTTGGTTAATTCTTCTTCCTGCCGGGAAATTAGAGTGACATGTGCCCGTCCAAATGCCTAACAGCTACTCTCTCATGGGTTCTCCCTCGTCCCTTCCATCCTCTGGCAAATTGGGAACCTGTGCAAACCAGGAGGTTAAAGGGCCTGTCTCTCCAAGTTGGGAGATTGATAGTAAGGCAGTTGGAAAGTCAAACTGGAGCACCAGGAGAGGGACTATTCGTTGAGTTTTAGAAACTTTTCGTATTCACAGTGTGTCCATTCTCTAGGTTTCCTGTACATGTTATAGCTGTAGTAATATTCCCTTGAACCTGGAGAGTTGGGACCCATGGAATGGGGGCCATGCATTATTGCTTGAAAGGGTCTGCATTTGCTCACCCAATCTCACCAATCCTCTCAGTCCCAAGTGTCCAGCCTTATGCCACATCCAGCTGTCATTGTAGATAGGGTCTTTCCAGGTTTCCTCAGACACCCTGAAGGAATTGTAAAGAATTTCCCTGTTTTTTGGTTTTGCTTTTGAAATTCCTTTTTATAGTGGGTTTGAGCTGATTCTCGCTGCCATGTTTATGCCACTCTAGACACACTTGATTCCCTTATGGAGACATATCAATACATAGGTTTTAAGATTCTTACTAGTCAGATATATTCCTCTGTGGGAAATATGGGGTTTTGAGTCTCTTTCACTGAGGAAGGTGTCGGTTTTGTCAATTCCAAAGTTGGTGTTTGAAACGGTCCCTGTGCTTATATCAAACTCTGGTTTTATGCATCACCCCACCTCTCCTTCCCCTTTATGCAGGCATAAGAGTGTTTTCTAAATGTGAGACTCTGTTCTCTTTCCTAACTCAGTTCACGTGTAGCCATGTTTACAGGATCTTCCTAAGTGATATCTTATGATAAGTTTCTTTTTCTGTGTGACTTATTTCACTTAGAATCATCGTACCTGAATCCACTCACTTTGCTGCTACTGGTCTTATGACATTGATTTCATGGCTGAGGGATATTCCATCGTCCGTAAGTAACACAATGTTTTGAACCATTTTTATATTTCCTGGGATATTTAAGGTGTACCCAAGTTGAGGTTCTTGTAGTCAGTGCAGCCCTAAATTTGGAGGTGGCTCTTTCTTATTGATTTTCAGTTTTCCCAAGGTATATTCCCTAGACTTGAAGTGGCCTTGGCTCTGTAGCTCTGTTGTTTACTTGTTTTAGGGAACACAATGCACTCCTCCAGTGAGGCAGTTGGCAATTTACATCCCGCCCATCAGCATAACAAGGCTCCCAGTTCTCCAGGGCCTGTCTTGCCTTTCTGGTTTTTACACATTTTGTGGATGTCCCTTTTGACCGGTGGGAAGTGATACTTCTTTGTAGTGCAGATTTGCATTGCCCGCTTGCTTGCTTGGCCAAAAAGGGCGTATGCGTTTTCTCCTGAATATATTCAGGAGAAAACGCATACGCCCTTTTTGGCCAAGTGCACCATTGTCGAACTTGTGCCCCTCTTCCTGTGCTTTACAGGCGATTCCAAGGTACCTCTTGAAATCTGTTTCCTGCTATTTTGCCTCGCTTTCAAGTCCGCCTCGTTGACTTCCCTCAACAGATTTTTGGGTGATTGTTGTCCTTTATCACTCTGCCAGTTTGTGAATTGCTGTGCCCCTGAGCTCCATTTCTCAACTCGTTTTTTGTGAGCTGAACGCAAGTCCAAAATTTTGGATCATGTCCTATACTGGTTCCCGGTGGGTGGCTGAGACTTTGGTTAATTCTTCTTCCTGCCGGGAAATTAGAGTGACATGTGCCCGTCCAAATGCCTAACAGCTACTCTCTCATGGGTTCTCCCTCGTCCCTTCCATCCTCTGGCAAATTGGGAACCTGTGCAAACCAGGAGGTTAAAGGGCCTGTCTCTCCAAGTTGGGAGATTGATAGTAAGGCAGTTGGAAAGTCAAACTGGAGCACCAGGAGAGGGACTATTCGTTGAGTTTTAGAAACCTTTCGTATTCACAGTGTGTCCATTCTCTAGGTTTACTGTACATGTTATAGCTGTAGTAATATTCCCTTGAACCTGGAGAGTTGGGACCCATGGAATGGGGGCCATGCATTATTGCTTGAAAGGGTCTGCATTTGCTCACCCAATCTCACCAATCCTCTCAGTCCCAAGTGTCCAGCCTTATGCCACATCCAGCTGTCATTGTAGATAGGGTCTTTCCAGGTTTCCTCAGACACCCTGAAGGAATTGTAAAGAATTTCCCTGTTTTTTGGTTTTGCTTTTGAAATTCCTTTTTATAGTGGGTTTGAGCTGATTCTCGCTGCCATGTTTATGCCACTCTAGACACACTTGATTCCCTTATGGAGACATATCAATACATAGGTTTTAAGATTCTTACTAGTCAGATATATTCCTCTGTGGGAAATATGGGGTTTTGAGTCTCTTTCACTGAGGAAGGTGTCGGTTTTGTCAATTCCAAAGTTGGTGTTTGAAACGGTCCCTGTGCTTATATCAAACTCTGGTTTTATGCATCACCCCACCTCTCCTTCCCCTTTATGCAGGCATAAGAGTGTTTTCTAAATGTGAGACTCTGTTCTCTTTCCTAACTCAGTTCACGTGTAGCCATGTTTACAGGATCTTTCTAAGTGATATCTTATGATAAGTTTCTTTTTCTGTGTGACTTATTTCACTTAGAATCATCGTACCTGAATCCACTCACTTTGCTGCTACTGGTCTTATGACATTGATTTCATGGCTGAGGGATATTCCATCGTCCGTAAGTAACACAATGTTTTGAACCATTTTTATATTTCCTGGGATATTTAAGGTGTACCCAAGTTGAGGTTCTTGTAGTCAGTGCAGCCCTAAATTTGGAGGTGGCTCTTTCTTATTGATTTTCAGTTTTCCCAAGGTATATTCCCTAGACTGGAAGTGGCCTTGGCTCTGTAGCTCTGTTGTTTACTTGTTTTAGGGAACACAATGCACTCCTCCAGTGAGGCAGTTGGCAATTTACATCCCGCCCATCAGCATAACAAGGCTCCCAGTTCTCCAGGGCCTGTCTTGCCTTTCTGGTTTTTACACATTTTGTGGATGTCCCTTTTGACCGGTGGGAAGTGATACTTCTTTGTAGTGCAGATTTGCATTGCCCGCTTGCTTGCTTGGCCAAAAAGGGCGTATGCGTTTTCTCCTGAATATATTCAGGAGAAAACGCATACGCCCTTTTTGGCCAAGTGCACCATTGTCGAACTTGTGCCCCTCTTCCTGTGCTTTACAGGCGATTCCAAGGTACCTCTTGAAATCTGTTTCCTGCTATTTTGCCTCGCTTTCAAGTCCGCCTCGTTGACTTCCCTCAACAGATTTTTGGGTGATTGTTGTCCTTTATCACTCTGCCAGTTTGTGAATTGCTGTGCCCCTGAGCTCCATTTCTCAACTCGTTTTTTGTGAGCTGAACGCAAGTCCAAAATTTTGGATCATGTCCTATACTGGTTCCCGGTGGGTGGCTGAGACTTTGGTTAATTCTTCTTCCTGCCGGGAAATTAGAGTGACATGTGCCCGTCCAAATGCCTAACAGCTACTCTCTCATGGGTTCTCCCTCGTCCCTTCCATCCTCTGCCAAATTGGGAACCTGTGCAAACCAGGAGGTTAAAGGGCCTGTCTCTCCAAGTTGGGAGATTGATAGTAAGGCAGTTGGAAAGTCAAACTGGAGCACCAGGAGAGGGACTATTCGTTGAGTTTTAGAAACCTTTCGTATTCACAGTGTGTCCATTCTCTAGGTTTCCTGTACATGTTATAGCTGTAGTAATATTCCCTTGAACCTGGAGAGTTGGGACCCATGGAATGGGGGCCATGCATTATTGCTTGAAAGGGTCTGCATTTGCTCACCCAATCTCACCAATCCTCTCAGTCCCAAGTGTCCAGCCTTATGCCACATCCAGCTGTCATTGTAGATAGGGTCTTTCCAGGTTTCCTCAGACACCCTGAAGGAATTGTAAAGAATTTCCCTGTTTTTTGGTTTTGCTTTTGAAATTCCTTTTTATAGTGGGTTTGAGCTGATTCTCGCTGCCATGTTTATGCCACTCTAGACACACTTGATTCCCTTATGGAGACATATCAATACATAGGTTTTAAGATTCTTACTAGTCAGATATATTCCTCTGTGGGAAATATGGGGTTTTGAGTCTCTTTCATGGAGGAAGGTGTCGGTTTTGTCAATTCCAAAGTTGGTGTTTGAAACGGTCCCTGTGCTTATATCAAACTCTGGTTTTATGCATCACCCCACCTCTCCTTCCCCTTTATGCAGGCATAAGAGTGTTTTCTAAATGTGAGACTCTGTTCTCTTTCCTAACTCAGTTCACGTGTAGCCATGTTTACAGGATCTTCATAAGTGATATCTTATGATAAGTTTCTTTTTCTGTGTGACTTATTTCACTTACAATCATCGTACCTGAATCCACTCACTTTGCTGCTACTGGTCTTATGACATTGATTTCATGGCTGAGGGATATTCCATCGTACGTAAGTACCACAATGTTTTGAACCATTTTTATATTTCCTGGGATATTTAAGGTGTACCCAAGTTGAGGTTCTTGTAGCCAGTGCAGCCCTAAATTTGGAGGTGGCTCTTTCTTATTGATTTTCAGTTTTCCCCAGGTATATTCCCTAGACTGGAAGTGGCCTTGGCTCTGTAGCTCTGTTGTTTACTTGTTTTAGGGAACACAATGCACTCCTCCAGTGAGGCAGTTGGCAATTTATATCCCGCCCATCAGCATAACAAGGCTCCCAGTTCTGCAGGGCCTGTCTTGCCTTTCTGGTTTTTACACATTTTGTGGATGTCCCTTTTGACCGGTGGGAAGTGATACTTCTTTGTAGTGCAGATTTGCATTGCCCGCTTGCTTGCTTGGCCAAAAAGGGCGTATGCGTTTTCTCCTGAATATATTCAGGAGAAAACGCATACGCCCTTTTTGGCCAAGTGCACCATTGTCCAAGTTGTGCCCCTCTTCCTGTGCTTTACAGGCGATTCCAACGTACCTCTTGAAATCTGTTTCCTGCTATTTTGCCTCACTTTCAAGTCCGCCTCGTTGACTTCCCTCAACAGATTTTTGGACGATAGTTGTCCTTTATCACTCTGCCAGTTTGTGAATTGCTGTGCCCCTGAGCTCCATTTCTCAACTCGTTTTTTGTGAGCTGAACGCAAGTCCAAAATTTTGGATCATGTCCTATACTGGTTCCCGGTGGGTGGCTGAGACTTTGGTTAATTCTTCTTCCTGCCGGGAAATTAGAGTGACATGTGCCCGTCCAAATGCCTAACAGCTACTCTCTCATGGGTTCTCCCTCGTCCCTTCCATCCTCTGCCAAATTGGGAACCTGTGCAAACCAGGAGGTTAAAGGGCCTGTCTGTCCAAGTTGGGAGATTGATAGTAAGGCAGTTGGAAAGTCAAACTGGAGCACCAGGAGAGGGACTATTCGTTGAGTTTTAGAAACCTTTCGTATTCACAGTGTGTCCATTCTCTAGGTTTCCTGTACATGTTATAGCTGTAGTAATATTCCCTTGAACCTGGAGAGTTGGGACCCATGGAATGGGGGCCATGCATTATTGCTTGAAAGGGTCTGCATTTGCTCACCCAATCTCACCAATCCTCTCAGTCCCAAGTGTCCAGCCTTATGCCACATCCAGCTGTCATTGTAGACAGGGTCTTTCCAGGTTTCCTCAGACACCCTGAAGGAATTGTAAAGAATTTCCCTGTTTTTTGGTTTTGCTTTTGAAATTCCTTTTTATAGTGGGTTTGAGCTGATTCTCGCTGCCATGTTTATGCCACTCTAGACACACTTGATTCCCTTATGGAGTCATATCAATACATAGGTTTTAAGATTCTTACTAGTCAGATATATTCCTCTTCGGGAAATATGGGGTTTTGAGTCTCTTTCACTGAGGAAGGTGTAGGTCTTGTCTATTCCAAAGTTGGTTTTTGGAACGGTCCCTGTGCTTATATCAAACTCTGGTTTTATGCATCACCCCACCTCTCCTTCCCCTTTTTGCAGGCATAAGAGTGTTTTCTAAATGTGAGACTCTGTTCTCTTTCCTAACTCAGTTCACGTGTAGCCATGTTTACAGGATCTTCATAAGTGATATCTTATGATAAGTTTCTTTTTCTGTGTGACTTATTTCACTTAGAATCATCGTACCTGAATCCACTCACTTTGCTGCTACTGGTCTTATGACATTGATTTCATGGCTGAGGGATATTCCATCGTACGTAAGTACCACAATGTTTTGAACCATTTTTATATTTCCTGGGATATTTAAGGTGTACCCAAGTTGAGGTTCTTGTAGCCAGTGCAGCCCTAAATTTGGAGGTGGCTCTTTCTTATTGATTTTCAGTTTTCCCCAGGTATATTCCCTAGACTGGAAGTGGCCTTGGCTCTGTAGCTCTGTTGTTTACTTGTTTTAGGGAACACAATGCACTCCTCCAGTGAGGCAGTTGGCAATTGACATCCCGCCCATCAGCATAACAAGGCTCCCTGTTCTCCAGGGCCTGTCTTGCCTTTCTGGTTTTTACACATTTTTTGGATGTCCCTTTTGACCGGTGGGAAATGATACTTCTTTCTAGTGCAGATTTGCATTACCCGCTTGCTTGCTTGGCCAAAAAGGGCGTATGCGTTTTCTCCTGAATATATTCAGGAGAAAACGCATACGCCCTTTTTGGCCAAGTGCATCATTGTCCAAGTTGTGCCCCTCTTCCTGTGCTTTACAGGCGATTCCAAGGTACCTCTTGAAATCTGTTTCCTGCTATTTTGCCTCGCTTTCAAGTCCGCCTCGTTGACTTCCCTCAACAGATTTTTGGACGATAGTTGTCCTTTATCACTCTGCCAGTTTGTGAATTGCTGTGCCCCTGAGCTCCATTTCTCAACTCGTTTTTTGTGAGCTGAACGCAAGTCCAAAATTTTGGATCATGTCCTATACTGGTTCCCGGTGGGTGGCTGAGACTTTGGTTAATTCTTTTTCCTGCCGGGAAATTAGAGTGACATGTGCCCGTCCAAATGCCTAACAGCTACTCTCTCATGGGTTCTCCCTCTTCCCTTCCATCCTCTGCCAAATTGGGAACCTGTGCAAACCAGGAGGTTAAAGGGCCTGTCTCTCCAAGTTGGGAGATTGATAGTAAGGCAGTTGGAAAGTCAAACTGGAGCACCAGGAGAGGGACTATTCGTTGTGTTTTAGAAACCTTTCGTATTCACAGTGTGTCCATTCTCTAGGTTTCCTGTACATGTTATAGCTGTAGTAATATTCCCTTGAACATGGAGAGTTGGGACCCATGGAATGGGGGCCATGCATTATTGCTTGAAAGGGTCTGCATTTGCTCACCCAATCTCACCAATCCTCTCAGTCCCAAGTGTCCAGCCTTATGCCACATCCAGCTGTCATTGTAGATAGGGTCTTTCCAGGTTTCCTCAGACACCCTGAAGGAATTGTAAAGAATTTCCCTGTTTTTTGGTTTTGCTTTTGAAATTCCTTTTTATAGTGGGTTTGAGCTGATTCTCGCTGCCATGTTTATGCCACTCTAGACACACTTGATTCCCTTATGGAGACATATCAATACATAGGTTTTAAGATTCTTACTAGTCAGATATATTCCTCTGTGGGAAATATGGGGTTTTGAGTCTCTTTCACTGAGGAAGGTGTCGGTTTTGTCAATTCCAAAGTTGGTGTTTGAAACGGTCCCTGTGCTTATATCAAACTCTGGTTTTATGCATCACCCCACCTCTCCTTCCCCTTTATGCAGGCATAAGAGTGTTTTCTAAATGTGAGACTCTGTTCTCTTTCCTAACTCAGTTCACGTGTAGCCATGTTTACAGGATCTTCCTAAGTGATATCTTATGATAAGTTTCTTTTTCTGTGTGACTTATTTCACTTAGAATCATCGTACCTGAATCCACTCACTTTGCTGCTACTGGTCTTATGACATTGATTTCATGGCTGAGGGATATTCCATCGTCCGTAAGTAACACAATGTTTTGAACCATTTTTATATTTCCTGGGATATTTAAGGTGTACCCAAGTTGAGGTTCTTGTAGTCAGTGCAGCCCTAAATTTGGAGGTGGCTCTTTCTTATTGATTTTCAGTTTTCCCAAGGTATATTCCCTAGACTGGAAGTGGCCTTGGCTCTGTAGCTCTGTTGTTTACTTGTTTTAGGGAACACAATGCACTCCTCCAGTGAGGCAGTTGGCAATTTACATCCCGCCCATCAGCATAACAAGGCTCCCAGTTCTCCAGGGCCTGTCTTGCCTTTCTGGTTTTTACACATTTTGTGGATGTCCCTTTTGACCGGTGGGAAGTGATACTTCTTTGTAGTGCAGATTTGCATTGCCCGCTTGCTTGCTTGGCCAAAAAGGGCGTATGCGTTTTCTCCTGAATATATTCAGGAGAAAACGCATACGCCCTTTTTGGCCAAGTGCACCATTGTCCAAGTTGTGCCCCTCTTCCTGTGCTTTACAGGCGATTCCAAGGTACCTCTTGAAATCTGTTTCCTGCTATTTTGCCTCGCTTTCAAGTCCGCCTCGTTGACTTCCCTCAACAGATTTTTGGACGATAGTTGTCCTTTATCACTCTGCCAGTTTGTGAATTGCTGTGCCCCTGAGCTCCATTTCTCAACTCGTTTTTTGTGAGCTGAACGCAAGTCCAAAATTTTGGATCCTGTCCTATACTGGTTCCCGGTGGGTGGCTGAGGCTTTGGTTAATTCTTCTTCCTGCCGGGAAATTAGAGTGACATGTGCCCGTCCAAATGCCTAACAGCTACTCTCTCATGGGTTCTCCCTCGTCCCTTCCATCCTCTGCCAAATTGGGAACCTGTGCAAACCAGGAGGTTAAAGGGCCTGTCTCTCCAAGTTGGGAGATTGATAGTAAGGCAGTTGGAAAGTCAAACTGGAGCACCAGGAGAGGGACTATTCGTTGAGTTTTAGAAACCTTTCGTATTCACAGTGTGTCCATTCTCTAGGTTTCCTGTACATGTTATAGCTGTAGTAATATTCCCTTGAACCTGGAGAGTTGGGACCCATGGAATGGGGGCCATGCATTATTGCTTGAAAGGGTCTGCATTTGCTCACCCAATCTCACCAATCCTCTCAGTCCCAAGTGTCCAGCCTTATGCCACATCCAGCTGTCATTGTAGATAGGGTCTTTCCAGGTTTCCTCAGACACCCTGAAGGAATTGTAAAGAATTTCCCTGTTTTTTCGTTTTGCTTTTGAAATTCCTTTTTATAGTGGGTTTGAGCTGATTCTCGCTGCCATGTTTATGCCACTCTAGACACACTTGATTCCCTTATGGAGTCATATCAATACATAGGTTTTAAGATTCTTACTAGTCAGATATATTCCTCTGCGGGAAATATGGGGTTTTGAGTCTCTTTCACTGAGGAAGGTGTAGGTCTTGTCTATTCCAAAGTTGGTTTTTGGAACGGTCCCTGTGCTTATATCAAACTCTGGTTTTATGCATCACCCCACCTCTCCATCCCCTTTATGCAGGCATAAGAGTGTTTTCTAAATGTGAGACTCTGTTCTCTTTCCTAACTCAGTTCACGTGTATCCATGTTTACAGGATCTTCATAAGTGATATCTTATGATAAGTTCCTTTTTCTGTGTGACTTATTTCACTTAGAATCATCGTACCTGAATCCACTCACTTTGCTGCTACTGGTCTTATGACATTGATTTCATGGCTGAGGGATATTCCATCGTACGTAAGTACCACAATGTTTTGAACCATTTTTATGTTTCCTGGGATATTTAAGGTGTACCCAAGTTGAGGTTCTTGTAGCCAGTGCAGCCCTAAATTTGGAGGTGGCTGTTTCTTATTGATTTTCAGTTTTCCCAAGGTATATTCCCTAGACTGGAAGTGGCCTTGGCTCTGTAGCTCTGTTGTTTACTTGTTTTAGGGAACACAATGCACTCCTCCAGTGAGGCAGTTGGCAATTGACATCCCGCCCATCAGCATAACAAGGCTCCCTGTTCTCCAGGGCCTGTCTTGCCTTTCTGATTTTTACACATTTTGTGGATGTCCCTTTTGACCGGTGGGAAATGATACTTCTTTGTAGTGCAGATTTGCATTACCCGCTTGCTTGCTTGGCCAAAAAGGGCGTATGCGTTTTCTCCTGAATATATTCAGGAGAAAACGCATACGCCCTTTTTGGCCAAGTGCATCATTGTCCAAGTTGTGCCCCTCTTCCTGTGCTTTACAGGCGATTCCAAGGTACCTCTTGAAATCTGTTTCCTGCTATTTTGCCTCGCTTTCAAGTCCGCCTCGTTGACTTCCCTCAACAGATTTTTGGACGATAGTTGTCCTTTATCACTCTGCCAGTTTGTGAATTGCTGTGCCCCTGAGCTCCATTTCTCAACTCGTTTTTTGTGAGCTGAACGCAAGTCCAAAATTTTGGATCATGTCCTATACTGGTTCCCGGTGGGTGGCTGAGACTTTGGTTAATTCTTTTTCCTGCCGGGAAATTAGAGTGACATGTGCCCGTCCAAATGCCTAACAGCTACTCTCTCATGGGTTCTCCCTCTTCCCTTCCATCCTCTGCCAAATTGGGAACCTGTGCAAACCAGGAGGTTAAAGGGCCTGTCTCTCCAAGTTGGGAGATTGATAGTAAGGCAGTTGGAAAGTCAAACTGGAGCACCAGGAGAGGGACTATTCGTTGTGTTTTAGAAACCTTTCGTATTCACAGTGTGTCCATTCTCTAGGTTTCCTGTACATGTTATAGCTGTAGTAATATTCCCTTGAACATGGAGAGTTGGGACCCATGGAATGGGGGCCATGCATTATTGCTTGAAAGGGTCTGCATTTGCTCACCCAATCTCACCAATCCTCTCAGTCCCAAGTGTCCAGCCTTATGCCACATCCAGCTGTCATTGTAGATAGGGTCTTTCCAGGTTTCCTCAGACACCCTGAAGGAATTGTAAAGAATTTCCCTGTTTTTTGGTTTTGCTTTTGAAATTCCTTTTTATAGTGGGTTTGAGCTGATTCTCGCTGCCATGTTTATGCCACTCTAGACACACTTGATTCCCTTATGGAGACATATCAATACATAGGTTTTAAGATTCTTACTAGTCAGATATATTCCTCTGTGGGAAATATGGGGTTTTGAGTCTCTTTCACTGAGGAAGGTGTCGGTTTTGTCAATTCCAAAGTTGGTGTTTGAAACGGTCCCTGTGCTTATATCAAACTCTGGTTTTATGCATCACCCCACCTCTCCTTCCCCTTTATGCAGGCATAAGAGTGTTTTCTAAATGTGAGACTCTGTTCTCTTTCCTAACTCAGTTCACGTGTAGCCATGTTTACAGGATCTTCCTAAGTGATATCTTATGATAAGTTTCTTTTTCTGTGTGACTTATTTCACTTAGAATCATCGTACCTGAATCCACTCACTTTGCTGCTACTGGTCTTATGACATTGATTTCATGGCTGAGGGATATTCCATCGTCCGTAAGTAACACAATGTTTTGAACCATTTTTATATTTCCTGGGATATTTAAGGTGTACCCAAGTTGAGGTTCTTGTAGCCAGTGCAGCCCTAAATTTGGAGGTGGCTCTTTCTTATTGATTTTCAGTTTTCCCAAGGTATATTCCCTAGACTGGAAGTGGCCTTGGCTCTGTAGCTCTGTTGTTTACTTGTTTTAGGGAACACAGTGCACTCCTCCAGTGAGGCAGTTGGCAATTTACATCCCGCCCATCAGCATAACAAGGCTCCCAGTTCTCCAGGGCCTGTCTTGCCTTTCTGGTTTTTACACATTTTGTGGATGTCCCTTTTGACCGGTGGGAAGTGATACTTCTTTGTAGTGCAGATTTGCATTTCCCGCTTGCTTGCTTGGCCAAAAAGGGCGTATGCGTTTTCTCCTGAATATATTCAGGAGAAAACGCATACGCCCTTTTTGGCCAAGTGCACCATTGTCCAAGTTGTGCCCCTCTTCCTGTGCTTTACAGGCGATTCCAAGGTACCTCTTGAAATCTGTTTCCTGCTATTTTGCCTCACTTTCAAGTCCGCCTCGTTGACTTCCCTCAACAGATTTTTGGACGATAGTTGTCCTTTATCACTCTGCCAGTTTGTGAATTGCTGTGCCCCTGAGCTCCATTTCTCAACTCGTTTTTTGTGAGCTGAACGCAAGTCCAAAATTTTGGATCATGTCCTATACTGGTTCCCGGTGGGTGGCTGAGACTTTGGTTAATTCTTCTTCCTGCCGGGAAATTAGAGTGACATGTGCCCGTCCAAATGCCTAACAGCTACTCTCTCATGGGTTCTCCCTCGTCCCTTCCATCCTCTGCCAAATTGGGAACCTGTGCAAACCAGGAGGTTAAAGGGCCTGTCTGTCCAAGTTGGGAGATTGATAGTAAGGCAGTTGGAAAGTCAAACTGGAGCACCAGGAGAGGGACTATTCGTTGAGTTTTAGAAACCTTTCGTATTCACAGTGTGTCCATTCTCTAGGTTTCCTGTACATGTTATAGCTGTAGTAATATTCCCTTGAACCTGGAGCATTGGGACCCATGGAATGGGGGCCATGCATTATTGCTTGAAAGGGTCTGCATTTGCTCACCCAATCTCACCAATCCTCACAGTCCCAAGTGTCCAGCCTTATGCCACATCCAGCTGTCATTGTAGATAGGGTCTTTCCAGGTTTCCTCAGACACCCTGAAGGAATTGTAAAGAATTTCCCTGTTTTTTGGTTTTGCTTTTGAAATTCCTTTTTATAGTGGGTTTGAGCTGATTCTCGCTGCCATGTTTATGCCACTCTAGACACACTTGATTCCCTTATGGAGACATATCAATACATAGGTTTTAAGATTCTTACTAGTCAGATATATTCCTCTGTGGGAAATATGGGGTTTTGAGTCTCTTTCACTGAGGAAGGTGTCGGTTTTGTCAATTCCAAAGTTGGTGTTTGAAACGGTCCCTGTGCTTATATCAAACTCTGGTTTTATGCATCACCCCACCTCTCCTTCCCCTTTATGCAGGCATAAGAGTGTTTTCTAAATGTGAGACTCTGTTCTCTTTCCTAACTCAGTTCACGTGTAGCCATGTTTACAGGATCTTCATAAGTGATATCTTATGATAAGTTTCCTTTTCTGTGTGACTTATTTCACTTAGAATCATCGTACCTGAATCCACTCACTTTGCTGCTACTGGTCTTATGACATTGATTTCATGGCTGAGGGATATTCCATCGTACGTAAGTACCACAATGTTTTGAACCATTTTTATATTTCCTGGGATATTTAAGGTGTACCCAAGTTGAGGTTCTTGTAGTCAGTGCAGCCCTAAATTTGGAGGTGGCTCTTTCTTATTGATTTTCAGTTTTCCCAAGGTATATTCCCTAGACTGGAAGTGGCCTTGGCTCTGTAGCTCTGTTGTTTACTTGTTTTAGGGAACACAATGCACTCCTCCAGTGAGGCTGTTGGCAATTTACATCCCGCCCATCAGCATAACAAGGCTCCCAGTTCTCCAGGGCCTGTCTTGCCTTTCTGGTTTTTACACATTTTGTGGATGTCCCTTTTGACCGGTGGGAAGTGATACTTCTTTGTAGTGCAGATTGGCATTGCCCGCTTGCTTGCTTGGCCAAAAAGGGCGTATGCGTTTTCTCCTGAATATATTCAGGAGAAAACGCATACGCCCTTTTTGGCCAAGTGCACCATTGTCCAAGTTGTGCCCCTCTTCCTGTGCTTTACAGGCGATTCCAAGGTACCTCTTGAAATCTGTTTCCTGCTATTTTGCCTCACTTTCAAGTCCGCCTCGTTGACTTCCCTCAACAGATTTTTGGACGATAGTTGTCCTTTATCACTCTGCCAGTTTGTGAATTGCTGTGCCCCTGAGCTCCATTTCTCAACTCGTTTTTTGTGAGCTGAACGCAAGTCCAAAATTTTGGATCATGTCCTATACTGGTTCCCGGTGGGTGGCTGAGACTTTGGTTAATTCTTCTTCCTGCCTGGAAATTAGAGTGACATGTGCCCGTCCAAATGCCTAACAGCTACTCTCTCATGGGTTCTCCCTCGTCCCTTCCATCCTCTGCCAAATTGGGAACCTGTGCAAACCAGGAGGTTAAAGGGCCTGTCTGTCCAAGTTGGGAGATTGATAGTAAGGCAGTTGGAAAGTCAAACTGGAGCACCAGGAGAGGGACTATTCGTTGAGTTTTAGAAACCTTTCGTATTCACAGTGTGTCCATTCTCTAGGTTTCCTGTACATGTTATAGCTGTAGTAATATTCCCTTGAACCTGGAGAGTTGGGACCCATGGAATGGGGGCCAGGCATTATTGCTTGAAAGGGTCTGCATTTGCTCACCCAATCTCACCAATCCTCACAGTCCCAAGTGTCCAGCCTTATGCCACATCCAGCTGTCATTGTAGATAGGGTCTTTCCAGGTTTCCTCAGACACCCTGAAGGAATTGTAAAGAATTTCCCTGTTTTTTGGTTTTGCTTTTGAAATTCCTTTTTATAGTGGGTTTGAGCTGATTCTCGCTGCCATGTTTATGCCACTCTAGACACACTTGATTCCCTTATGGAGACATATCAATACATAGGTTTTAAGATTCTTACTAGTCAGATATATTCCTCTGTGGGAAATATGGGGTTTTGAGTCTCTTTTACTGAGGAAGGTGTCGGTTTTGTCAATTCCAAAGTTGGTGTTTGAAACGGTCCCTGTGCTTATATCAAACTCTGGTTTTATGCATCACCCCACCTCTCCTTCCCCTTTATGCAGGCATAAGAGTGTTTTCTAAATGTGAGACTCTGTTCTCTTTCCTAACTCAGTTCACGTGTAGCCATGTTTACAGGATCTTCCTAAGTGATATCTTATGATAAGTTTCTTTTTCTGTGTGACTTATTTCACTTAGAATCATCGTACCTGAATCCACTCACTTTGCTGCTACTGGTCTTATGACATTGATTTCATGGCTGAGGGATATTCCATCGTCCGTAAGTAACACAATGTTTTGAACCATTTTTATATTTCCTGGGATATTTAAGGTGTACCCAAGTTGAGGTTCTTGTAGTCAGTGCAGCCCTAAATTTGGAGGTGGCTCTTTCTTATTGATTTTCAGTTTTCCCAAGGTATATTCCCTAGACTGGAAGTGGCCTTGGCTCTGTAGCTCTGTTGTTTACTTGTTTTAGGGAACACAGTGCACTCCTCCAGTGAGGCAGTTGGCAATTTACATCCCGCCCATCAGCATAACAAGGCTCCCAGTTCTCCAGGGCCTGTCTTGCCTTTCTGGTTTTTACACATTTTGTGGATGTCCCTTTTGACCGGTGGGAAGTGATACTTCTTTGTAGTGCAGATTTGCATTTCCCGCTTGCTTGCTTGGCCAAAAAGGGCGTATGCGTTTTCTCCTGAATATATTCAGGAGAAAACGCATACGCCCTTTTTGGCCAAGTGCACCATTGTCCAAGTTGTGCCCCTCTTCCTGTGCTTTACAGGCGATTCCAAGGTACCTCTTGAAATCTGTTTCCTGCTATTTTGCCTCACTTTCAAGTCCTCCTCGTTGACTTCCCTCAACAGATTTTTGGACGATAGTTGTCCTTTATCACTCTGCCAGTTTGTGAATTGCTGTGCCCCTGAGCTCCATTTCTCAACTCGTTTTTTGTGAGCTGAACGCAAGTCCAAAATTTTGGATCATGTCCTATACTGGTTCCCGGTGGGTGGCTGAGACTTTGGTTAATTCTTCTTCCTGCCGGGAAATTAGAGTGACATGTGCCCGTCCAAATGCCTAACAGCTACTCTCTCATGGGTTCTCCCTCGTCCCTTCCATCCTCTGCCAAATTGGGAACCTGTGCAAACCAGGAGGTTAAAGGGCCTGTCTGTCCAAGTTGGGAGATTGATAGTAAGGCAGTTGGAAAGTCAAACTGGAGCACCAGGAGAGGGACTATTCGTTGAGTTTTAGAAACCTTTCGTATTCACAGTGTGTCCATTCTCTAGGTTTCCTGTACATGTTATAGCTGTAGTAATATTCCCTTGAACCTGGAGCATTGGGACCCATGGAATGGGGGCCATGCATTATTGCTTGAAAGGGTCTGCATTTGCTCACCCAATCTCACCAATCCTCACAGTCCCAAGTGTCCAGCCTTATGCCACATCCAGCTGTCATTGTAGATAGGGTCTTTCCAGGTTTCCTCAGACACCCTGAAGGAATTGTAAAGAATTTCCCTGTTTTTTGGTTTTGCTTTTGAAATTCCTTTTTATAGTGGGTTTGAGCTGATTCTCGCTGCCATGTTTATGCCACTCTAGACACACTTGATTCCCTTATGGAGACATATCAATACATAGGTTTTAAGATTCTTACTAGTCAGATATATTCCTCTGTGGGAAATATGGGGTTTTGAGTCTCTTTCACTGAGGAAGGTGTCGGTTTTGTCAATTCCAAAGTTGGTGTTTGAAACGGTCCCTGTGCTTATATCAAACTCTGGTTTTATGCATCACCCCACCTCTCCTTCCCCTTTATGCAGGCATAAGAGTGTTTTCTAAATGTGAGACTCTGTTCTCTTTCCTAACTCAGTTCACGTGTAGCCATGTTTACAGGATCTTCATAAGTGATATCTTATGATAAGTTTCCTTTTCTGTGTGACTTATTTCACTTAGAATCATCGTACCTGAATCCACTCACTTTGCTGCTACTGGTCTTATGACATTGATTTCATGGCTGAGGGATATTCCATCGTACGTAAGTACCACAATGTTTTGAACCATTTTTATATTTCCTGGGATATTTAAGGTGTACCCAAGTTGAGGTTCTTGTAGTCAGTGCAGCCCTAAATTTGGAGGTGGCTCTTTCTTATTGATTTTCAGTTTTCCCAAGGTATATTCCCTAGACTGGAAGTGGCCTTGGCTCTGTAGCTCTGTTGTTTACTTGTTTTAGGGAACACAATGCACTCCTCCAGTGAGGCAGTTGGCAATTTACATCCCGCCCATCAGCATAACAAGGCTCCCAGTTCTCCAGGGCCTGTCTTGCCTTTCTGGTTTTTACACATTTTGTGGATGTCCCTTTTGACCGGTGGGAAGTGATACTTCTTTGTAGTGCAGATTGGCATTGCCCGCTTGCTTGCTTGGCCAAAAAGGGCGTATGCGTTTTCTCCTGAATATATTCAGGAGAAAACGCATACGCCCTTTTTGGCCAAGTGCACCATTGTCCAAGTTGTGCCCCTCTTCCTGTGCTTTACAGGCGATTCCAAGGTACCTCTTGAAATCTGTTTCCTGCTATTTTGCCTCACTTTCAAGTCCGCCTCGTTGACTTCCCTCAACAGATTTTTGGACGATAGTTGTCCTTTATCACTCTGCCAGTTTGTGAATTGCTGTGCCCCTGAGCTCCATTTCTCAACTCGTTTTTTGTGAGCTGAACGCAAGTCCAAAATTTTGGATCATGTCCTATACTGGTTCCCGGTGGGTGGCTGAGACTTTGGTTAATTCTTCTTCCTGCCTGGAAATTAGAGTGACATGTGCCCGTCCAAATGCCTAACAGCTACTCTCTCATGGGTTCTCCCTCGTCCCTTCCATCCTCTGCCAAATTGGGAACCTGTGCAAACCAGGAGGTTAAAGGGCCTGTCTGTCCAAGTTGGGAGATTGATAGTAAGGCAGTTGGAAAGTCAAACTGGAGCACCAGGAGAGGGACTATTCGTTGAGTTTTAGAAACCTTTCGTATTCACAGTGTGTCCATTCTCTAGGTTTCCTGTACATGTTATAGCTGTAGTAATATTCCCTTGAACCTGGAGAGTTGGGACCCATGGAATGGGGGCCAGGCATTATTGCTTGAAAGGGTCTGCATTTGCTCACCCAATCTCACCAATCCTCACAGTCCCAAGTGTCCAGCCTTATGCCACATCCAGCTGTCATTGTAGATAGGGTCTTTCCAGGTTTCCTCAGACACCCTGAAGGAATTGTAAAGAATTTCCCTGTTTTTTGGTTTTGCTTTTGAAATTCCTTTTTATAGTGGGTTTGAGCTGATTCTCGCTGCCATGTTTATGCCACTCTAGACACACTTGATTCCCTTATGGAGACATATCAATACATAGGTTTTAAGATTCTTACTAGTCAGATATATTCCTCTGTGGGAAATATGGGGTTTTGAGTCTCTTTTACTGAGGAAGGTGTCGGTTTTGTCAATTCCAAAGTTGGTGTTTGAAACGGTCCCTGTGCTTATATCAAACTCTGGTTTTATGCATCACCCCACCTCTCCTTCCCCTTTATGCAGGCATAAGAGTGTTTTCTAAATGTGAGACTCTGTTCTCTTTCCTAACTCAGTTCACGTGTAGCCATGTTTACAGGATCTTCCTAAGTGATATCTTATGATAAGTTTCTTTTTCTGTGTGACTTATTTCACTTAGAATCATCGTACCTGAATCCACTCACTTTGCTGCTACTGGTCTTATGACATTGATTTCATGGCTGAGGGATATTCCATCGTCCGTAAGTAACACAATGTTTTGAACCATTTTTATATTTCCTGGGATATTTAAGGTGTACCCAAGTTGAGGTTCTTGTAGTCAGTGCAGCCCTAAATTTGGAGGTGGCTCTTTCTTATTGATTTTCAGTTTTCCCAAGGTATATTCCCTAGACTGGAAGTGGCCTTGGCTCTGTAGCTCTGTTGTTTACTTGTTTTAGGGAACACAGTGCACTCCTCCAGTGAGGCAGTTGGCAATTTACATCCCGCCCATCAGCATAACAAGGCTCCCAGTTCTCCAGGGCCTGTCTTGCCTTTCTGGTTTTTACACATTTTGTGGATGTCCCTTTTGACCGGTGGGAAGTGATACTTCTTTGTAGTGCAGATTTGCATTTCCCGCTTGCTTGCTTGGCCAAAAAGGGCGTATGCGTTTTCTCCTGAATATATTCAGGAGAAAACGCATACGCCCTTTTTGGCCAAGTGCACCATTGTCCAAGTTGTGCCCCTCTTCCTGTGCTTTACAGGCGATTCCAAGGTACCTCTTGAAATCTGTTTCCTGCTATTTTGCCTCACTTTCAAGTCCGCCTCGTTGACTTCCCTCAACAGATTTTTGGACGATAGTTGTCCTTTATCACTCTGCCAGTTTGTGAATTGCTGTGCCCCTGAGCTCCATTTCTCAACTCGTTTTTTGTGAGCTGAACGCAAGTCCAAAATTTTGGATCATGTCCTATACTGGTTCCCGGTGGGTGGCTGAGACTTTGGTTAATTCTTCTTCCTGCCGGGAAATTAGAGTGACATGTGCCCGTCCAAATGCCTAACAGCTACTCTCTCATGGGTTCTCCCTCGTCCCTTCCATCCTCTGCCAAATTGGGAACCTGTGCAAACCAGGAGGTTAAAGGGCCTGTCTGTCCAAGTTGGGAGATTGATAGTAAGGCAGTTGGAAAGTCAAACTGGAGCACCAGGAGAGGGACTATTCGTTGAGTTTTAGAAACCTTTCGTATTCACAGTGTGTCCATTCTCTAGGTTTCCTGTACATGTTATAGCTGTAGTAATATTCCCTTGAACCTGGAGCATTGGGACCCATGGAATGGGGGCCATGCATTATTGCTTGAAAGGGTCTGCATTTGCTCACCCAATCTCACCAATCCTCACAGTCCCAAGTGTCCAGCCTTATGCCACATCCAGCTGTCATTGTAGATAGGGTCTTTCCAGGTTTCCTCAGACACCCTGAAGGAATTGTAAAGAATTTCCCTGTTTTTTGGTTTTGCTTTTGAAATTCCTTTTTATAGTGGGTTTGAGCTGATTCTCGCTGCCATGTTTATGCCACTCTAGACACACTTGATTCCCTTATGGAGACATATCAATACATAGGTTTTAAGATTCTTACTAGTCAGATATATTCCTCTGTGGGAAATATGGGGTTTTGAGTCTCTTTCACTGAGGAAGGTGTCGGTTTTGTCAATTCCAAAGTTGGTGTTTGAAACGGTCCCTGTGCTTATATCAAACTCTGGTTTTTTGCATCACCCCACCTCTCCTTCCCCTTTATGCAGGCATAAGAGTGTTTTCTAAATGTGAGACTCTGTTCTCTTTCCTAACTCAGTTCACGTGTAGCCATGTTTACAGGATCTTCATAAGTGATATCTTATGATAAGTTTCCTTTTCTGTGTGACTTATTTCACTTAGAATCATCGTACCTGAATCCACTCACTTTGCTGCTACTGGTCTTATGACATTGATTTCATGGCTGAGGGATATTCCATCGTACGTAAGTACCACAATGTTTTGAACCATTTTTATATTTCCTGGGATATTTAAGGTGTACCCAAGTTGAGGTTCTTGTAGTCAGTGCAGCCCTAAATTTGGAGGTGGCTCTTTCTTATTGATTTTCAGTTTTCCCAAGGTATATTCCCTAGACTGGAAGTGGCCTTGGCTCTGTAGCTCTGTTGTTTACTTGTTTTAGGGAACACAATGCACTCCTCCAGTGAGGCAGTTGGCAATTTACATCCCGCCCATCAGCATAACAAGGCTCCCAGTTCTCCAGGGCCTGTCTTGCCTTTCTGGTTTTTACACATTTTGTGGATGTCCCTTTTGACCGGTGGGAAGTGATACTTCTTTGTAGTGCAGATTGGCATTGCCCGCTTGCTTGCTTGGCCAAAAAGGGCGTATGCGTTTTCTCCTGAATATATTCAGGAGAAAACGCATACGCCCTTTTTGGCCAAGTGCACCATTGTCCAAGTTGTGCCCCTCTTCCTGTGCTTTACAGGCGATTCCAAGGTACCTCTTGAAATCTGTTTCCTGCTATTTTGCCTCACTTTCAAGTCCGCCTCGTTGACTTCCCTCAACAGATTTTTGGACGATAGTTGTCCTTTATCACTCTGCCAGTTTGTGAATTGCTGTGCCCCTGAGCTCCATTTCTCAACTCGTTTTTTGTGAGCTGAACGCAAGTCCAAAATTTTGGATCATGTCCTATACTGGTTCCCGGTGGGTGGCTGAGACTTTGGTTAATTCTTCTTCCTGCCTGGAAATTAGAGTGACATGTGCCCGTCCAAATGCCTAACAGCTACTCTCTCATGGGTTCTCCCTCGTCCCTTCCATCCTCTGCCAAATTGGGAACTTGTGCAAACCAGGAGGTTAAAGGGCCTGTCTGTCCAAGTTGGGAGATTGATAGTAAGGCAGTTGGAAAGTCAAACTGGAGCACCAGGAGAGGGACTATTCGTTGAGTTTTAGAAACCTTTCGTATTCACAGTGTGTCCATTCTCTAGGTTTCCTGTACATGTTATAGCTGTAGTAATATTCCCTTGAACCTGGAGAGTTGGGACCCATGGAATGGGGGCCATGCATTATTGCTTGAAAGGGTCTGCATTTGCTCACCCAATCTCACCAATCCTCACAGTCCCAAGTGTCCAGCCTTATGCCACATCCAGCTGTCATTGTAGATAGGGTCTTTCCAGGTTTCCTCAGACACCCTGAAGGAATTGTAAAGAATTTCCCTGTTTTTTGGTTTTGCTTTTGAAATTCCTTTTTATAGTGGGTTTGAGCTGATTCTCGCTGCCATGTTTATGCCACTCTAGACACACTTGATTCCCTTATGGAGACATATCAATACATAGGTTTTAAGATTCTTACTAGTCAGATATATTCCTCTGTGGGAAATATGGGGTTTTGAGTCTCTTTTACTGAGGAAGGTGTCGGTTTTGTCAATTCCAAAGTTGGTGTTTGAAACGGTCCCTGTGCTTATATCAAACTCTGGTTTTATGCATCACCCCACCTCTCCTTCCCCTTTATGCAGGCATAAGAGTGTTTTCTAAATGTGAGACTCTGTTCTCTTTCCTAACTCAGTTCACGTGTAGCCATGTTTACAGGATCTTCCTAAGTGATATCTTATGATAAGTTTCTTTTTCTGTGTGACTTATTTCACTTAGAATCATCGTACCTGAATCCACTCACTTTGCTGCTACTGGTCTTATGACATTGATTTCATGGCTGAGGGATATTCCATCGTCCGTAAGTAACACAATGTTTTGAACCATTTTTATATTTCCTGGGATATTTAAGGTGTACCCAAGTTGAGGTTCTTGTAGTCAGTGCAGCCCTAAATTTGGAGGTGGCTCTTTCTTATTGATTTTCAGTTTTCCCAAGGTATATTCCCTAGACTGGAAGTGGCCTTGGCTCTGTAGCTCTGTTGTTTACTTGTTTTAGGGAACACAATGCACTCCTCCAGTGAGGCAGTTGGCAATTTACATCCCGCCCATCAGCATAACAAGGCTCCCAGTTCTCCAGGGCCTGTCTTGCCTTTCTGGTTTTTACACATTTTGTGGATGTCCCTTTTGACCGGTGGGAAGTGATACTTCTTTGTAGTGCAGATTTGCATTGCCCGCTTGCTTGCTTGGCCAAAAAGGGTGTATGCGTTTTCTCCTGAATATATTCAGGAGAAAACGCATACGCCCTTTTTGGCCAAGTGCACCATTGTCCAAGTTGTGCCCCTCTTCCTGTGCTTTACAGGCGATTCCAAGGTACCTCTTGAAATCTGTTTCCTGCTATTTTGCCTCGCTTTCAAGTCCGCCTCGTTGACTTCCCTCAACAGATTTTTGGACGATAGTTGTCCTTTATCACTCTGCCAGTTTGTGAATTGCTGTGCCCCTGAGCTCCATTTCTCAACTCGTTTTTTTGTGAGCTGAACGCAAGTCCAAAATTTTGGATCATGTCCTATACTGGTTCCCGGTGGGTGGCTGAGACTTTGGTTAATTCTTCTTCCTGCCGGGAAATTAGAGTGACATGTGCCCGTCCAAATGCCTAACAGCTACTCTCTCATGGGTTCTCCCTCGTCCCTTCCATCCTCTGCCAAATTGGGAACCTGTGCAAACCAGGAGGTTAAAGGGCCTGTCTCTCCAAGTTGGGAGATTGATAGTAAGGCAGTTGGAAAGTCAAACTGGAGCACCAGGAGAGGGACTATTCGTTGAGTTTTAGAAACCTTTCGTATTCACAGTGTGTCCATTCTCTAGGTTTCCTGTACATGTTATAGCTGTAGTAATATTCCCTTGAACCTGGAGAGTTGGGACCCATGGAATGGGGGCCATGCATTATTGCTTGAAAGGGTCTGCATTTGCTCACCCAATATCACCAATCCTCTCAGTCCCAAGTGTCCAGCCTTATGCCACATCCAGCTGTCATTGTAGATAGGGTCTTTCCAGGTTTCCTCAGACACCCTGAAGGAATTGTAAAGAATTTCCCTGTTTTTTCATTTTGCTTTTGAAATTCCTTTTTATAGTGGGTTTGAGCTGATTCTCGCTGCCATGTTTATGCCACTCTAGACACACTTGATTCCCTTATGGAGTCATATCAATACATAGGTTTTAAGATTCTTACTAGTCAGATATATTCCTCTGCGGGAAATATGGGGTTTTGAGTCTCTTTCACTGAGGAAGGTGTAGGTCTTGTCTATTCCAAAGTTGGTTTTTGGAACGGTCCCTGTGCTTATATCAAACTCTGGTTTTATGCATCACCCCACCTCTCCATCCCCTTTATGCAGGCATAAGAGTGTTTTCTAAATGTGAGACTCTGTTCTCTTTCCTAACTCAGTTCACGTGTATCCATGTTTACAGGATCTTCATAAGTGATATCTTATGATAAGTTCCTTTTTCTGTGTGACTTATTTCACTTAGAATCATCGTACCTGAATCCACTCACTTTGCTGCTACTGGTCTTATGACATTGATTTCATGGCTGAGGGATATTCCATCGTACGTAAGTACCACAATGTTTTGAACCATTTTTATGTTTCCTGGGATATTTAAGGTGTACCCAAGTTGAGGTTCTTGTAGCCAGTGCAGCCCTAAATTTGGAGGTGGCTGTTTCTTATTGATTTTCAGTTTTCCCAAGGTATATTCCCTAGACTGGAAGTGGCCTTGGCTCTGTAGCTCTGTTGTTTACTTGTTTTAGGGAACACAATGCACTCCTCCAGTGAGGCAGTTGGCAATTGACATCCCGCCCATCAGCATAACAAGGCTCCCTGTTCTCCAGGGCCTGTCTTGCCTTTCTGGTTTTTACACATTTTGTGGATGTCCCTTTTGACCGGTGGGAAATGATACTTCTTTGTAGTGCAGATTTGCATTACCCGCTTGCTTGCTTGGCCAAAAAGGGCGTATGCGTTTTCTCCTGAATATATTCAGGAGAAAACGCATACGCCCTTTTTGGCCAAGTGCATCATTGTCCAAGTTGTGCCCCTCTTCCTGTGCTTTACAGGCGATTCCAAGGTACCTCTTGAAATCTGTTTCCTGCTATTTTGCCTCGCTTTCAAGTCCGCCTCGTTGACTTCCCTCAACAGATTTTTGGACGTTAGTTGTCCTTTATCACTCTGCCAGTTTGTGAATTGCTGTGCCCCTGAGCTCCATTTCTCAACTCGTTTTTTGTGAGCTGAACGCAAGTCCAAAATTTTGGATCATGTCCTATACTGGTTCCCGGTGGGTGGCTGAGACTTTGGTTAATTCTTCTTCCTGCCGGGAAATTAGAGTGACATGTGCCCGTCCAAATGCCTAACAGCTACTCTCTCATGGGTTCTCCCTCTTCCCTTCCATCCTCTGCCAAATTGGGAACCTGTGCAAACCAGGAGGTTAAAGGGCCTGTCTCTCCAAGTTGGGAGATTGATAGTAAGGCAGTTGGAAAGTCAAACTGGAGCACCAGGAGAGGGACTATTCGTTGTGTTTTAGAAACCTTTCGTATTCACAGTGTGTCCATTCTCTAGGTTTCCTGTACATGTTATAGCTGTAGTAATATTCCCTTGAACCTGGAGAGTTGGGACCCATGGAATGGGGGCCATGCATTATTGCTTGAAAGGGTCTGCATTTGCTCACCCAATCTCACCAATCCTCTCAGTCCCAAGTGTCCAGCCTTATGCCCCATCCAGCTGTCATTGTAGATAGGGTCTTTCCAGGTTTCCTCAGACACCCTGAAGGAATTGTAAAGAATTTCCCTGTTTTTTGGTTTTGCTTTTGAAATTCCTTTTTATAGTGGGTTTGAGCTGATTCTCGCTGCCATGTTTATGCCACTCTAGACACACTTGATTCCCTTATGGAGACATATCAATACATAGGTTTTAAGATTCTTACTAGTCAGATATATTCCTCTGTGGGAAATATGTGGTTTTGAGTCTCTTTCACTGAGGAAGGTGTCGGTTTTGTCAATTCCAAAGTTGGTGTTTGAAACGGTCCCTGTGCTTATATCAAACTCTGGTTTTATGCATCACCCCACCTCTCCTTCCCCTTTATGCAGGCATAAGAGTGTTTTCTAAATGTGAGACTCTGTTCTCTTTCCTAACTCAGTTCACGTGTAGCCATGTTTACAGGATCTTCCTAAGTGATATCTTATGATAAGTTTCTTTTTCTGTGTGACTTATTTCACTTAGAATCATCGTACCTGAATCCACTCACTTTGCTGCTACTGGTCTTATGACATTGATTTCATGGCTGAGGGATATTCCATCGTCCGTAAGTACCACAATGTTTTGAACCATTTTTATATTTCCTGGGATATTTAAGGTGTACCCAAGTTGAGGTTCTTGTAGCCAGTGCAGCCCTAAATTTGGAGGTGGCTCTTTCTTATTGATTTTCAGTTTTCCCAAGGTATATTCCCTAGACTGGAAGTGGCCTTGGCTCTGTAGCTCTGTTGTTTACTTGTTTTAGGGAACACAATGCACTCCTCCAGTGAGGCAGTTGGCAATTTACATCCCGCCCATCAGCATAACAAGGCTCCCAGTTCTCCAGGGCCTGTCTTGCCTTTCTGGTTTTTACACATTTTGTGGATGTCCCTTTTGACCGGTGGGAAGTGATACTTCTTTGTAGTGCAGATTTGCATTGCCCGCTTGCTTGCTTGGCCAAAAAGGGCGTATGCGTTTTCTCCTGAATATATTCAGGAGAAAACGCATACGCCCTTTTTGGCCAAGTGCACCATTGTCCAAGTTGTGCCCCTCTTCCTGTGCTTTACAGGCGATTCCAAGGTACCTCTTGAAATCTGTTTCCTGCTATTTTGCCTCGCTTTCAAGTCCGCCTCGTTGACTTCCCTCAACAGATTTTTGGACGATAGTTGTCCTTTATCACTCTGCCAGTTTGTGAATTGCTGTGCCCCTGAGTTCCATTTCTCAACTCGTTTTTTGTGAGCTGAACGCAAGTCCAAAATTTTGGATCATGTCCTATACTGGTTCCCGGTGGGTGGCTGAGACTTTGGTTAATTCTTCTTCCTGCCGGGAAATTAGAGTGACATGTGCCCGTCCAAATGCCTAACAGCTACTCTCTCATGGGTTCTCCCTCGTCCCTTCCATCCTCTGCCAAATTGGGAACCTGTGCAAACCAGGAGGTTAAAGGGCCTGTCTCTCCAAGTTGGGAGATTGATAGTAAGGCAGTTGGAAAGTCAAACTGGAGCACCAGGAGAGGGACTATTCGTTGAGTTTTAGAAACCTTTCGTATTCACAGTGTGTCCATTCTCTAGGTTTCCTGTACATGTTATAGCTGTAGTAATATTCCCTTGAACCTGGAGAGTTGGGACCCATGGAATGGGGGCCATGCATTATTGCTTGAAAGGGTCTGCATTTGCTCACCCAATCTCACCAATCCTCTCAGTCCCAAGTGTCCAGCCTTATGCCACATCCAGCTGTCATTGTAGATAGGGTCTTTCCAGGTTTCCTCAGACACCCTGAAGGAATTGTAAAGAATTTCCCTGTTTTTTCGTTTTGCTTTTGAAATTCCTTTTTATAGTGGGTTTGAGCTGATTCTCGCTGCCATGTTTATGCCACTCTAGACACACTTGATTCCCTTATGGAGTCATATCAATACATAGGTTTTAAGATTCTTACTAGTCAGATATATTCCTCTGCGGGAAATATGGGGTTTTGAGTCTCTTTCACTGAGGAAGGTGTAGGTCTTGTCTATTCCAAAGTTGGTTTTTGGAACGGTCCCTGTGCTTATATCAAACTCTGGTTTTATGCATCACCCCACCTCTCCATCCCCTTTATGCAGGCATAAGAGTGTTTTCTAAATGTGAGACTCTGTTCTCTTTCCTAACTCAGTTCACGTGTATCCATGTTTACAGGATCTTCATAAGTGATATCTTATGATAAGTTCCTTTTTCTGTGTGACTTATTTCACTTAGAATCATCGTACCTGAATCCACTCACTTTGCTGCTACTGGTCTTATGACATTGATTTCATGGCTGAGGGATATTCCATCGTACGTAAGTACCACAATGTTTTGAACCATTTTTATGTTTCCTGGGATATTTAACGTGTACCCAAGTTGAGGTTCTTGTAGCCAGTGCAGCCCTAAATTTGGAGGTGGCTGTTTCTTATTGATTTTCAGTTTTCCCAAGGTATATTCCCTAGACTGGAAGTGGCCTTGGCTCTGTAGCTCTGTTGTTTACTTGTTCTAGGGAACACAATATACTCCTCCAGTGAGGCAGTTGGCAATTGACATCCCGCCCATCAGCATAACAAGGCTCCCTGTTCTCCAGGGCCTGTCTTGCCTTTCTGGTTTTTACACATTTTGTGGATGTCCCTTTTGACCGGTGGGAAATGATACTTCTTTGTAGTGCAGATTTGCATTACCCGCTTGCTTGCTTGGCCAAAAAGGGCGTATGCGTTTTCTCCTGAATATATTCAGGAGAAAACGCATACGCCCTTTTTGGCCAAGTGCATCATTGTCCAAGTTGTGCCCCTCTTCCTGTGCTTTACAGGCGATTCCAAGGTACCTCTTGAAATCTGTTTCCTGCTATTTTGCCTCGCTTTCAAGTCCGCCTCGTTGACTTCCCTCAACAGATTTTTGGACGATAGTTGTCCTTTATCACTCTGCCAGTTTGTGAATTGCTGTGCCCCTGAGCTCCATTTCTCAACTCGTTTTTTGTGAGCTGAACGCAAGTCCAAAATTTTGGATCATGTCCTATACTGGTTCCCGGTGGGTGGCTGAGACTTTGGTTAATTCTTCTTCCTGCCGGGAAATTAGAGTGACATGTGCCCGTCCAAATGCCTAACAGCTACTCTCTCATGGGTTCTCCCTCTTCCCTTCCATCCTCTGCCAAATTGGGAACCTGTGCAAACCAGGAGGTTAAAGGGCCTGTCTCTCCAAGTTGGGAGATTGATAGTAAGGCAGTTGGAAAGTCAAACTGGAGCACCAGGAGAGGGACTATTCGTTGAGTTTTAGAAACCTTTCGTATTCACAGTGTGTCCATTCTCTAGGTTTCCTGTACATGTTATAGCTGTAGTAATATTCCCTTGAACCTGGAGAGTTGGGATCCATGGAATGGGGGCCATGCATTATTGTTTGAAAGGGTCTGCATTTGCTCACCCAATCTCACCAATCCTCTCAGTCCCAAGTGTCCAGCCTTATGCCACATCCAGCTGTCATTGTAGATAGGGTCTTTCCAGGTTTCCTCAGACACCCTGAAGGAATTGTAAAGAATTTCCCTGTTTTTTGGTTTTGCTTTTGAAATTCCTTTTTATAGTGGGTTTGAGCTGATTCTCGCTGCCATGTTTATGCCACTCTAGACACACTTGATTCCCTTATGGAGACATATCAATACATAGGTTTTAAGATTCTTACTAGTCAGATATATTCCTCTGTGGGAAATATGGGGTTTTGAGTCTCTTTCACTAAGGAAGGTGTCGGTCTTGTCAATTCCAAAGTTGGTTTTTGAAACGGTCCCTGTGCTTATATCAAACTCTGGTTTTATGCATCACCCCACCTCTCCTTCCCCTTTATGCAGGCATAAGAGTGTTTTCTAAATGTGAGACTCTGTTCTCTTTCCTAACTCAGTTCACGTGTAACCATGTTTACAGGATCTTCATAAGTGATATCTTATGATAAGTTTCTGTTTCTGTGTGACTTATTTCACTTAGAATCATCGTACCTGAATCCACTCACTTTGCTGCTACTGGTCTTATGACATTGATTTCATGGCTGAGGGATATTCCATCGTACGTAAGTACCACAATATTTTGAACCATTTTTATATTTCCTGGGATATTTAAGGTGTACCCAAGTTGAGGTTCTTGTAGTCAGTGCAGCCCTAAATTTGGAGGTGGCTCTTTCTTATTGATTTTCAGTTTTCCCAAGGTATATTCCCTAGACTGGAAGTGGCCTTGGCTCTGTAGCTCTGTTGTTTACTTGTTTTAGGGAACACAGTGCACTCCTCCAGTGAGGCAGTTGGCAATTTACATCCCGGCCATCAGCATAACAAGGCTCCCAGTTCTCCAGGGCCTGTCTTGCCTTTCTGGTTTTTACACATTTTGTGGATGTCCCTTTTGACCGGTGGGAAATGATACTTCTTTGTAGTGCAGATTTGCATTTCCCGCTTACTTGCTTGGCCAAAAAGGGCGTATGCATTTTCTCCTGAATATATTCAGGAGAAAACGCATACGCCCTTTTTTGGCCAAGTGCACCATTGTACAAGTTGTGCCCCTCTTCCTGTGCTTTACAGGCGATTCCAAGGTTCCTCTTGAAATCTGTTTCCTGCTATTTTGCCGCGCTTTCAAGTCCGCCTCGTTGACTTCCCTCAACAGATTTTTGGACGATAGTTGTCCTTTATCACTCTGCCAGTTTGTGAATTGCTGTGCCCCTGAGCTCCATTTCTCAACTCGTTTTTTGTGAGCTGAACGCAAGTCCAAAATTTTGGATCATGTCCTATACTGGTTCCCGGTGGGTGACTGAGACTTTGGTTAATTCTTCTTCCTGCCGGGAAATTAGAGTGACATGTGCCCGTCCAAATGCCTAACAGCTACTCTCTCATGGGTTCTCCCTCGTCCCTTCCATCCTCTGCCAAATTGGGAACCTGTGCAAACCAGGAGGTTAAAGGGCCTGTCTCTCCAAGTTGGGAGATTGATAGTAAGGCAGTTGGAAAGTCAAACTGGAGCACCAGGAGAGGGACTATTCGTTGTGTTTTAGAAACCTTTCGTATTCACAGTGTGTCCATTCTCTAGGTTTCCTGTACATGTTATAGCTGTAGTAATATTCCCTTGAACCTGGAGAGTTGGGATCCATGGAATGGGGGCCATGCATTATTGCTTGAAAGGGTCTGCATTTGCTCACCCAATCTCACCAATCCTCTCAGTCCCAAGTGTCCAGCCTTATGCCACATCCAGCTGTCATTGTAGATAGGGTCTTTCCAGGTTTCCTCAGACACCCTGAAGGAATTGTAAAGAATTTCCCTGTTTTTTGGTTTTGCTTTTGAAATTCCTTTTTATAGTGGGTTTGAGCTGATTCTCGCTGCCATGTTTATGCCACTCTAGACACACTTGATTCCCTTATGGAGACATATCAATACATAGGTTTTAAGATTCTTACTAGTCAGATATATTCCTCTGTGGGAAATATGGGGTTTTGAGTCTCTTTCACTAAGGAAGGTGTCGGTCTTGTCAATTCCAAAGTTGGTTTTTGAAACGGTCCCTGTGCTTATATCAAACTCTGGTTTTATGCATCACCCCACCTCTCCTTCCCCTTTATGCAGGCATAAGAGTGTTTTCTAAATGTGAGACTCTGTTCTCTTTCCTAACTCAGTTCACGTGTAGCCATGTTTACAGGATCTTCATAAGTGATATATTATGATAAGTTTCTTTTTCTGTGTGACTTATTTCACTTAGAATTATCGTACCTGAATCCACTCACTTTGCTGCTACTGGTCTTATGACATTGATTTCATGGCTGAGGGATATTCCATCGTACGTAAGTACCACAATGTTTTGAACCATTTTTATGTTTCCTGGGATATTTAAGGTGTACCCAAGTTGAGGTTCTTGTAGCCAGTGCAGCCCTAAATTTGGAGGTGGCTCTTTCTTATTGATTTTCAGTTTTCCCAAGGTATATTCCCTAGACTGGAAGTGGCCTTGGCTCTGTAGCTCTGTTGTTTACTTGTTTTAGGGAACACAATGCACTCCTCCAGTGAGGCAGTTGGCAATTGACATCCCGCCCATCAGCATAACAAGGCTCCCTGTTCTCCAGGGCCTGTCTTGCCTTTCTGGTTTTTACACATTTTGTGGATGTCCCTTTTGACCGGTGGGAAATGATACTTCTTTGTAGTGCAGATTTGCATTACCCGCTTGCTTGCTTGGCCAAAAAGGGCGTATGCGTTTTCTCCTGAATATATTCAGGAGAAAACGCATACGCCCTTTTTGGCCAAGTGCATCATTGTCCAAGTTGTGCCCCTCTTCCTGTGCTTTACAGGCGATTCCAAGGTACCTCTTGAAATCTGTTTCCTGCTATTTTGCCTCGCTTTCAAGTCCGCCTCGTTGACTTCCCTCAACAGATTTTTGGACGATAGTTGTCCTTTATCACTCTGCCAGTTTGTGAATTGCTGTGCCCCTGAGCTCCATTTCTCAACTCGTTTTTTGTGAGCTGAACGCAAGTCCAAAATTTTGGATCATGTCCTATACTGGTTCCCGGTGGGTGGATGAGACTTTGGTTAATTCTTCTTCCTGCCGGGAAATTAGAGTGACATGTGCCCGTCCAAATGCCTAACAGCTACTCTCTCATGGGTTCTCCCTCGTCCCTTCCATCCTCTGCCAAATTGGGAACCTGTGCAAACCAGGAGGTTAAAGGGCCTGTCTCTCCAAGTTGGGAGATTGATAGTAAGGCAGTTGGAAAGTCAAACTGGAGCACCAGGAGAGGGACTATTCGTTGTGTTTTAGAAACCTTTCGTATTCACAGTGTGTCCATTCTCTAGGTTTCCTGTACATGTTATAGCTGTAGTAATATTCCCTTGAACCTGGAGAGTTGGGATCCATGGAATGGGGGCCATGCATTATTGCTTGAAAGGGTCTGCATTTGCTCACCCAATCTCACAAATCCTCTCAGTCCCAAGTGTCCAGCCTTATGCCACATCCAGCTGTCATTGTAGATAGGGTCTTTCCAGGTTTCCTCAGACACCCTAAAGGAATTGTAAAGAATTTCCCTGTTTTTTGGTTTTGCTTTTGAAATTCCTTTTTATAGTGGGTTTGAGCTGATTCTCGCTGCCATGTTTATGCCACTCTAGACACACTTGATTCCCTTATGGAGACATATCAATACATAGGTTTTAAGATTCTTACTAGTCAGATATATTCCTCTGTGGGAAATATGGGGTTTTGAGTCTCTTTCACTAAGGAAGGTGTCGGTCTTGTCAATTCCAAAGTTGGTTTTTGAAACGGTCCCTGTGCTTATATCAAACTCTGGTTTTATGCATCACCCCACCTCTCCTTCCCCTTTATGCAGGCATAAGAGTGTTTTCTAAATGTGAGACTCTGTTCTCTTTCCTAACTCAGTTCACGTGTAGCCATGTTTACAGGATCTTCATAAGTGATATCTTATGATAAGTTTCTTTTTCTGTGTGACTTATTTCACTTAGAATCATCGTACCTGAATCCACTCACTTTGCTGCTACTGGTCTTATGACATTGATTTCATGGCTGAGGGATATTCCATCGTACGTAAGTACCACAATATTTTGAACCATTTTTATATTTCCTGGGATATTTAAGGTGTACCCAAGTTGAGGTTCTTGTAGTCAGTGCAGCCCTAAATTTGGAGGTGGCTCTTTCTTATTGATTTTCAGTTTTCCCAAGGTATATTCCCTAGACTGGAAGTGAGCTTGGCTCTGTAGCTCTGTTGTTTACTTGTTTTAGGGAACACAATGCACTCCTCCAGTGAGGCAGTTGGCAATTTACATCCCGCCCATCAGCATAACAAGGCTCCCAGTTCTCCAGGGCCTGTCTTGCCTTTCTGGTTTTTACACATTTTGTGGATGTCCCTTTTGACCGGTGGGAAATGATACTTCTTTGTAGTGCAGATTTGCATTGCCCGCTTACTTGCTTGGCCAAAAAAGGGCGTATGCCTTTTCTCCTGAATATATTCAGGAGAAAACGCATACGCCCTTTTTTGGCCAAGTGCACCATTGTCCAAGTTGTGCCCCTCTTCCTGTGCTTTACAGGCGATTCCAAGGTACCTCTTGAAATCTGTTTCCTGCTATTTTGCCTCGCTTTCAAGTCCGCCTCGTTGACTTCCCTCAACAGATTTTTGGACGATAGTTGTCCTTTATCACTCTGCCAGTTTGTGAATTGCTGTGCCCCTGAGCTCCATTTCTCAACTCGTTTTTTGTGAGCTGAACGCAAGTCCAAAATTTTGGATCATGTCCTATACTGGTTCCCGGTGGGTGGCTGAGACTTTGGTTAATTCTTCTTCCTGCCGGGAAATTAGAGTGACATGTGCCCGTCCAAATGCCTAACAGCTACTCTCTCATGGGTTCTCCCTCGTCCCTTCCATCCTCTGCCAAATTGGGAACCTGTGCAAACCAGGAGGTTAAAGGGCCTGTCTCTCCAAGTTGGGAGATTGATAGTAAGGCAGTTGGAAAGTCAAACTGGAGCACCAGGAGAGGGACTATTCGTTGAGTTTTAGAAACCTTTCGTATTCACAGTGTGTCCATTCTCTAGGTTTCCTGTACATGCTAGAGCTGTAGTAATATTCCCTTGAACCTGGAGAGTTGGGACCCATGGAATGGGGGCCATGCATTATTGCTTGAAAGGGTCTGCATTTGCTCACACAATCTCACCAATCCTCTCAGTCCCAAGTGTCCAGCCTTATGCCACATCCAGCTGTCATGGTAGATAGGGTCTTTCCAGGTTTCCTCAGACACCCTGAAGGAATTGTAAAGAATTTCCCTGTTTTTTGGTTTTGCTTTTGAAATTCCTTTTTATAGTGGGTTTGAGCTGATTCTCGCTGCCATGTTTATGCCACTCTAGATACACTTGATTCCCTTATGGAGACATATCAATACATAGGTTTTAAGATTCTTACTAGTCAGATATATTCCTCTGTGGGAAATATGGTATTTTGAGTGTCTTTCACTGAGCAAGGTGTAGGTCTTGTCTATTCCAAAGTTGGTTTTTGAAACGGTCCCTGTGCTTATATCAAACTCTGGTTTTATGCATCACCCCACCTCTCCTTCCCCTTTATGCAGGCATAAGAGTGTTTTCTAAATGTGAGACTCTGTTCTCTTTCCTAACTCAGTTCATGTGTAGCCATGTTTACAGGATCTTCATAAGTGATATCTTATGATAAGTTTCTTTTTCTGTGTGACTTATTTCACTTAGAATCATCGTACCTGAATCCACTCACTTTGCTGCTACTGGTCTTATGACATTGATTTCATGGCTGAGGGATATTCCATCGTACGTAAGTACCACAATGTTATGAACAATTTTTATATTTCCTAGGATAATTAAAGTGTACCCAAGTTGAGGTTCTTGTAGTCAGTGCAGCCCTAAATTTGGAGGTGGCTCTTTCTTATTGATTTTCAGTTTTCCCAAGGTATTTTCCCTAGACTGGAAGTGGCCTTGGCTCTGTAGCTCTGTTGTTTACTTGTTTTAGGGAACACAATGCACTCCTCCAGTGAGGCAGTTGGCAATTTACATCCCGCCCATCAGCATAACAAGGCTCCCTGTTCTCCAGGGCCTGTCTTGCTTTTCTGGTTTTTACACATTTTGTTGGTTTCCCTTTTGACCGGTGGGAAGTGATACTTCTTTGTAGTGCAGATTTGCATTGCCCGCTTGCTTGCTTGGCCAAAAAGGGCGTATGCGTTTTCTCCTGAATATATTCAGGAGAAAACGCATACGCCCTTTTTGGCCAAGTGCACCATTGTCCAAGTTGTGCCCCTCTTCCTGTGCTTTACAGGCGATTCCAAGGTACCTCTTGAAATCTGTTTCCTGGTATTTTGCCTCGCTTACAAGTCCGCCTCGTTGACTTCCCTCAACAGATTTTTGGACGATAGTTGTCCTTTATCACTCTGCCAGTTTGTGAATTGCTGTGCCCCTGAGCTCCATTTCTCAACTCGTTTTTTGTGAGCTGAACGCAAGTCCAAAATTTTGGATCATGTCCTATACTGGTTCCCGGTGGGTGGCTGAGGCTTTGGTTAATTCTTCTTCCTGCCGGGAAATTAGAGTGACATGTCCCCGTCCAAATGCCTAACAGCTACTCTCTCATGGGTTCTCCCTCGTCCCTTCCATCCTCTGCCAAATTGGGAACCTGTGCAAACCAGGAGGTTAAAGGGCCTGTCTCTCCAAGTTGGGAGATTGATAGTAAGGCAGTTGGAAAGTCAAACTGGAGCACCAGGAGAGGGACTATTCGTTGAGTTTTAGAAACCTTTCGTATTCACAGTGTGTCCATTCTCTAGGTTTCCTGTACATGTTATAGCTGTAGTAATATTCCCTTGAACCTGGAGAGTTGGGACCCATGGAATGGGGGCCATGCATTATTGCTTGAAAGGGTCTGCATTTGCTCACCCAATCTCACCAATCCTCTCAGTCCCAAGTGTCCAGCCTTATGCCACATCCAGCTGTCATTGTAGATAGGGTCTTTCCAGGTTTCCTCAGACACCCTGAAGGAATTGTAAAGAATTTCCATGTTTTTTGGTTTTGCTTTTGAAATTCCTTTTTATAGTGGGTTTGAGCTGATTCTCGCTGCCATGTTTATGCCACTCTAGACACACTTGATTCCCTTATGGAGTCATATCTATACATAGGTTTTAAGATTCTTACTAGTCAGATATATTCCTCTGCGGGAAATATGGGGTTTTGAGTCTCTTTCACTGAGGAAGGTGTAGGTCTTGTCTATTCCAAAGTTGGTTTTTGGAACGGTCCCTGTGCTTATATCAAACTCTGGTTTTATGCATCACCCCACCTCTCCATCCCCTTTATGCAGGCATAAGAGTGTTTTCTAAATGTGAGACTCTGTTCTCTTTCCTAACTCAGTTCACGTGTAGCCATGTTTACAGGATCTTCATAAGTGATATCTTATGATAAGTTTCTTTTTCTGTGTGACTTATTTCACTTAGAATCATCGTACCTGAATCCACTCACTTTGCTGCTACTGGTCTTATGACATTGATTTCATGGCTGAGGAATATTCCATCGTACGTAAGTACCACAATGTTTTGAACCATTTTTATATTTCCTGGGATATTTAAGGTGTACCCAAGTTTAGGTTCTTGTAGTCAGTGCAGCCCTAAATTTGGAGGTGGCTCTTTCTTATTGATTTTCAGTTTTCCCAAGGTATATTCCCTAGACTGGAAGTGGCCTTGGCTCTGTAGCTCTGTTGTTTACTTGTTTTAGGGAACACAATGCACTCCTCCAGTGAGGCAGTTGGCAATTGACATCCCGCCCATCAGCATAACAAGGCTCCCTGTTCTCCAGGGCCTGTCTTGCCTTTCTGGTTTTTACACATTTTGTGGATGTCCCTTTTGACCGGTGGGAAGTGATACTTCTTTGTAGTGCAGATTTGCATTGCCCGCTTGCTTGCTTGGCCAAAAAGGGCGTATGCGTTTTCTCCTGAATATATTCAGGAGAAAACGCATACGCCCTTTTTGGCCAAGTGCACCATTGTCCAAGTTGTGCCCCTCTTCCTGTGCTTTACAGGTGATTCCAAGGTACCTCTTGAAATCTGTTTCCTGCTATTTTGCCTCGCTTTCAAGTCTGCCTCGTTGACTTCCCTCAACAGATTTTTGGACGATAGTTGTCCTTTATCACTCTGCCAGTTTGTGAATTGCTGTGCCCCTGAGCTCCATTTCTCAACTCGTTTTTTGTGAGCTGAACGCAAGTCCAAAATTTTGGATCATGTCCTATACTGGTTCCCGGTGGGTGGCTGAGACTTTGGTTAATTCTTCTTCCTGCCGGGAAATTAGAGTGACATGTGCCCGTCCAAATGCCTAACAGCTACTCTCTCATGGGTTCTCCCTCGTCCCTTCCATCCTCTGGCAAATTGGGAACCTGTGCAAACCAGGAGGTTAAAGGGCCTGTCTCTCCAAGTTGGGAGATTGATAGTAAGGCAGTTGGAAAGTCAAACTGGAGCACCAGGAGAGGGACTATTCGTTGAGTTTTAGAAACCTTTCGTATTCACAGTGTGTCCATTCTCTAGGTTTCCTGTACATGCTAGAGCTGTAGTAATATTCCCTTGAACCTGGAGAGTTGGGACCCATGGAATGGGGGCCATGCATTATTGCTTGAAAGGGTCTGCATTTGCTCACCCAATCTCACCAATCCTCTCAGTCCCAAGTGTCCAGCCTTATGCCACATACAGCTGTCATGGTAGATAGGGTCTTTCCAGGTTTCCTCAGACACCCTGAAGGAATTGTAAAGAATTTCCCTGTTTTTTGGTTTTGCTTTTGAAATTCCTTTTTATAGTGGGTTTGAGCTGATTCTCGCTGCCATGTTTATGCCACTCTAGATACACTTGATTCCCTTATGGAGACATATCAATACATAGGTTTTAAGATTCTTACTAGTCAGATATATTCCTCTGTGGGAAATATGGTGTTTTGAGTGTCTTTCACTGAGCAAGGTGTAGGTCTTGTCTATTCCAAAGTTGGTTTTTGGAACGGTCCCTGTGCTTATATCAAACTCTGGTTTTATGCATCACCCCACCTCTCCTTCCCCTTTATGCAGGCATAAGAGTGTTTTCTAAATGTGAGACTCTGTTCTCTTTCCTAACTCAGTTCATGTGTAGCCATGTTTACAGGATCTTCATAAGTGATATCTTATGATAAGTTTCTTTTTCTGTGTGACTTATTTCACTTAGAATCATCGTACCTGAATCCACTCACTTTGCTGCTACTGGTCTTATGACATTGATTTCATGGCTGAGGGATATTCCATCGTACGTAAGTACCACAATGTTATGAACAATTTTTATATTTCCTAGGATAATTAAAGTGTACCCAAGTTGAGGTTCTTGTAGTCAGTGCAGCCCTAAATTTGGAGGTGGCTCTTTCTTATTGATTTTCAGTTTTCCCAAGGTATTTTCCCTAGACTGGAAGTGGCCTTGGCTCTGTAGCTCTGTTGTTTACTTGTTTTAGGGAACACAATGCACTCCTCCAGTGAGGCAGTTGGCAATTTACATCCCGCCCATCAGCATAACAAGGCTCCCTGTTCTCCAGGGCCTGTCTTGCTTTTCTGGTTTTTACACATTTTGTTGGTTTCCCTTTTGACCGGTGGGAAGTGATACTTCTTTGTAGTGCAGATTTGCATTGCCCGCTTGCTTGCTTGGCCAAAAAGGGCGTATGCGTTTTCTCCTGAATATATTCAGGAGAAAACGCATACGCCCTTTTTGGCCAAGTGCACCATTGTCCAAGTTGTGCCCCTCTTCCTGTGCTTTACAGGCGATTCCAAGGTACCTCTTGAAATCTGTTTCCTGGTATTTTGCCTCGCTTACAAGTCCGCCTCGTTGACTTCCCTCAACAGATTTTTGGACGATAGTTGTCCTTTATCACTCTGCCAGTTTGTGAATTGCTGTGCCCCTGAGCTCCATTTCTCAACTCGTTTTTTGTGAGCTGAACGCAAGTCCAAAATTTTGGATCATGTCCTATACTGGTTCCCGGTGGGTGGCTGAGGCTTTGGTTAATTCTTCTTCCTGCCGGGAAATTAGAGTGACATGTCCCCGTCCAAATGCCTAACAGCTACTCTCTCATGGGTTCTCCCTCGTCCCTTCCATCCTCTGCCAAATTGGGAACCTGTGCAAACCAGGAGGTTAAAGGGCCTGTCTCTCCAAGTTGGGAGATTGATAGTAAGGCAGTTGGAAAGTCAAACTGGAGCACCAGGAGAGGGACTATTCGTTGAGTTTTAGAAACCTTTCGTATTCACAGTGTGTCCATTCTCTAGGTTTCCTGTACATGTTATAGCTGTAGTAATATTCCCTTGAACCTGGAGAGTTGGGACCCATGGAATGGGGGCCATGCATTATTGCTTGAAAGGGTCTGCATTTGCTCACCCAATCTCACCAATCCTCTCAGTCCCAAGTGTCCAGCCTTATGCCACATCCAGCTGTCATTGTAGATAGGGTCTTTCCAGGTTTCCTCAGACACCCTGAAGGAATTGTAAAGAATTTCCATGTTTTTTGGTTTTGCTTTTGAAATTCCTTTTTATAGTGGGTTTGAGCTGATTCTCGCTGCCATGTTTATGCCACTCTAGACACACTTGATTCCCTTATGGAGTCATATCTATACATAGGTTTTAAGATTCTTACTAGTCAGATATATTCCTCTGCGGGAAATATGGGGTTTTGAGTCTCTTTCACTGAGGAAGGTGTAGGTCTTGTCTATTCCAAAGTTGGTTTTTGGAACGGTCCCTGTGCTTATATCAAACTCTGGTTTTATGCATCACCCCACCTCTCCATCCCCTTTATGCAGGCATAAGAGTGTTTTCTAAATGTGAGACTCTGTTCTCTTTCCTAACTCAGTTCACGTGTAGCCATGTTTACAGGATCTTCATAAGTGATATCTTATGATAAGTTTCTTTTTCTGTGTGACTTATTTCACTTAGAATCATCGTACCTGAATCCACTCACTTTGCTGCTACTGGTCTTATGACATTGATTTCATGGCTGAGGAATATTCCATCGTACGTAAGTACCACAATGTTTTGAACCATTTTTATATTTCCTGGGATATTTAATGTGTACCCAAGTTTAGGTTCTTGTAGTCAGTGCAGCCCTAAATTTGGAGGTGGCTCTTTCTTATTGATTTTCAGTTTTCCCAAGGTATATTCCCTAGACTGGAAGTGGCCTTGGCTCTGTAGCTCTGTTGTTTACTTGTTTTAGGGAACACAATGCACTCCTCCAGTGAGGCAGTTGGCAATTTACATCCCGCCCATCAGCATAACAAGGCTCCCTGTTCTCCAGGGCCTGTCTTGCCTTTCTGGTTTTTACACATTTTGTGGATGTCCCTTTTGACCGGTGGGAAGTGATACTTCTTTGTAGTGCAGATTTGCATTGCCCGCTTGCTTGCTTGGCCAAAAAGGGCGTATGCGTTTTCTCCTGAATATATTCAGGAGAAAACGCATACGCCCTTTTTGGCCAAGTGCACCATTGTCCAAGTTGTGCCCCTCTTCCTGTGCTTTACAGGTGATTCCAAGGTACCTCTTGAAATCTGTTTCCTGCTATTTTGCCTCGCTTTCAAGTCTGCCTCGTTGACTTCCCTCAACAGATTTTTGGACGATAGTTGTCCTTTATCACTCTGCCAGTTTGTGAATTGCTGTGCCCCTGAGCTCCATTTCTCAACTCGTTTTTTGTGAGCTGAACGCAAGTCCAAAATTTTGGATCATGTCCTATACTGGTTCCCGGTGGGTGGCTGAGACTTTGGTTAATTCTTCTTCCTGCCGGGAAATTAGAGTGACATGTGCCCGTCCAAATGCCTAACAGCTACTCTCTCATGGGTTCTCCCTCGTCCCTTCCATCCTCTGGCAAATTGGGAACCTGTGCAAACCAGGAGGTTAAAGGGCCTGTCTCTCCAAGTTGGGAGATTGATAGTAAGGCAGTTGGAAAGTCAAACTGGAGCACCAGGAGAGGGACTATTCGTTGAGTTTTAGAAACCTTTCGTATTCACAGTGTGTCCATTCTCTAGGTTTCCTGTACATGCTAGAGCTGTAGTAATATTCCCTTGAACCTGGAGAGTTGGGACCCATGGAATGGGGGCCATGCATTATTGCTTGAAAGGGTCTGCATTTGCTCACCCAATCTCACCAATCCTCTCAGTCCCAAGTGTCCAGCCTTATGCCACATACAGCTGTCATGGTAGATAGGGTCTTTCCAGGTTTCCTCAGACACCCTGAAGGAATTGTAAAGAATTTCCCTGTTTTTTGGTTTTGCTTTTGAAATTCCTTTTTATAGTGGGTTTGAGCTGATTCTCGCTGCCATGTTTATGCCACTCTAGATACACTTGATTCCCTTATGGAGACATATCAATACATAGGTTTTAAGATTCTTACTAGTCAGATATATTCCTCTGTGGGAAATATGGTGTTTTGAGTGTCTTTCACTGAGCAAGGTGTAGGTCTTGTCTATTCCAAAGTTGGTTTTTGGAACGGTCCCTGTGCTTATATCAAACTCTGGTTTTATGCATCACCCCACCTCTCCTTCCCCTTTATGCAGGCATAAGAGTGTTTTCTAAATGTGAGACTCTGTTCTCTTTCCTAACTCAGTTCATGTGTAGCCATGTTTACAGGATCTTCATAAGTGATATCTTATGATAAGTTTCTTTTTCTGTGTGACTTATTTCACTTAGAATCATCGTACCTGAATCCACTCACTTTGCTGCTACTGGTCTTATGACATTGATTTCATGGCTGAGGGATATTCCATCGTACGTAAGTACCACAATGTTATGAACAATTTTTATATTTCCTAGGATAATTAAAGTGTACCCAAGTTGAGGTTCTTGTAGTCAGTGCAGCCCTAAATTTGGAGGTGGCTCTTTCTTATTGATTTTCAGTTTTCCCAAGGTATTTTCCCTAGACTGGAAGTGGCCTTGGCTCTGTAGCTCTGTTGTTTACTTGTTTTAGGGAACACAATGCACTCCTCCAGTGAGGCAGTTGGCAATTTACATCCCGCCCATCAGCATAACAAGGCCCCCTGTTCTCCAGGGCCTGTCTTGCTTTTCTGGTTTTTACACATTTTGTTGGTTTCCCTTTTGATCGGTGGGAAGTGATACTTCTTTGTAGTGCAGATTTGCATTGCCCGCTTGCTTGCTTGGCCAAAAAGGGCGTATGCGTTTTCTCCTGAATATATTCAGGAGAAAACGCATACGCCCTTTTTGGCCAAGTGCACCATTGTCCAAGTTGTGCCCCTCTTCCTGTGCTTTACAGGCGATTCCAAGGTACCTCTTGAAATCTGTTTCCTGCTATTTTGCCTCGCTTTCAAGTCCGCCTCGTTGACTTCCCTCAACAGATTTTTGGACGATAGTTGTCCTTTATCACTCTGCCAGTTTGTGAATTGCTGTGCCCCTGAGCTCCATTTCTCAACTCGTTTTTTGTGAGCTGAACGCAAGTCCAAAATTTTGGATCATGTCCTATACTGGTTCCCGGTGGGTGGCTGAGACTTTGGTTAATTCTTCTTCCTGCCGGGAAATTAGAGTGACATGTCCCCGTCCAAATGCCTAACAGCTACTCTCTCATGGGTTCTCCCTCGTCCCTTCCATCCTCTGCCAAATTGGGAACCTGTGCAAACCAGGAGGTTAAAGGGCCTGTCTCTCCAAGTTGGGAGATTGATAGTAAGGCAGTTGGAAAGTCAAACTGGAGCACCAGGAGAGGGACTATTCGTTGAGTTTTAGAAACCTTTCGTATTCACAGTGTGTCCATTCTCTAGGTTTCCTGTACATGTTATAGCTGTAGTAATATTCCCTTGAACCTGGAGAGTTGGGACCCATGGAATGGGGGCCATGCATTATTGCTTGAAAGGGTCTGCATTTGCTCACCCAATCTCACCAATCCTCTCAGTCCCAAGTGTCCAGCCTTATGCCACATACAGCTGTCATTGTAGATAGGGTCTTTCCAGGTTTCCTCAGACACCCTGAAGGAATTGTAAAGAATTTCCCTGTTTTTTGGTTTTGCTTTTGAAATTCCTTTTTATAGTGGGTTTGAGCTGATTCTCGCTGCCATGTTTATGCCACTCTAGACACACTTGATTCCCTTATGGAGACATATCAATACATAGGTTTTAAGATTCTTACTAGTCAGATATATTCCTCTGTGGGAAATATGGGGTTTTGAGTCTCTTTCACGGAAGAAGGTGTCGGTTTTGTCAATTCCAAAGTTGGTTTTTGAAACGGTCCCTGTGCTTATATCAAACTCTGGTTTTATGCATCACCCCACCTCTCCTTCCCCTTTATGCAGGCATAAGAGTGTTTTCTAAATGTGAGACTCTGTTCTCTTTCCTAACTCAGTTCACGTGTAGCCATGTTTACAGGATCTTCATAAGTGATATCTTATGATAAGTTTCTTTTTCTGTGTGACTTATTTCACTTAGAATCATCGTACCTGAATCCACTCACTTTGCTGCTACTGGTCTTATGACATTGATTTCATGGCTGAGGAATATTCCATCGTACGTAAGTACCACAATGTTTTGAACCATTTTTATATTTCCTGGGATATTTAAGGTGTACCCTAGTTGAGGTTCTTGTAGTCAGTGCAGCCCTAAATTTGGAGGTGGCTCTTTCTTATTGATTTTCAGTTTTCCCAAGGTATATTCCCTAGACTGGAAGTGGCCTTGGCTCTGTAGCTCTGTTGTTTACTTGTTTTAGGGAACACAATGCACTCCTCCAGTGAGGCAGTTGGCAATTGACATCCCGCCCATCAGCATAACAAGGCCCCCTGTTCTCCAGGGCCTGTCTTGCCTTTCTGGTTTTTACACATTTTGTGGATGTCCCTTTTGACCGGTGGGAAGTGATACTTCTTTGTAGTGCAGATTTGCATTGCCCGCTTGCTTGCTTGGCCAAAAAGGGCGTATGCGTTTTCTCCTGAATATATTCAGGAGAAAACGCATACGCCCTTTTTGGCCAAGTGCACCATTGTCCAAGTTGTGCCCCTCTTCCTGTGCTTTACAGGCGATTCCAAGGTACCTCTTGAAATCTGTTTCCTGCTATTTTGTCTCGCTTTCAAGTCCGCCTCGTTGACTTCCCTCAACAGATTTTTGGACGATAGTTGTCCTTTATCACTCTGCCAGTTTGTGAATTGCTGTGCCCCTGAGCTCCATTTCTCAACTCGTTTTTTGTGAGCTGAACGCAAGTCCAAAATTTTGGATCATGTCCTATACTGGTTCCCGGTGGGTGGCTGAGACTTTGGTTAATTCTTCTTCCTGCCGGGAAATTAGAGTGACATGTGCCCGTCCAAATGCCTAACAGCTACTCTCTCATGGGTTCTCCCTGGTCCCTTCCATCCTCTGCCAAATTGGGAACCTGTGCAAACCAGGAGGTTAAAGGGCCTGTCTCTCCAAGTTGGGAGATTGATAGTAAGGCAGTTGGAAAGTCAAACTGGAGCACCAGGAGAGGGACTATTCGTTGAGTTTTAGAAACCTTTCGTATTCACAGTGTGTCCATTCTCTAGGTTTCCTGTACATGTTAGAGCTGTAGTAATATTCCCTTGAACCTGGAGAGTTGGGACCCATGGAATGGGGGCCATGCATTATTGCTTGAAAGGGTCTGCATTTGCTCACCCAATTTCACCAATCCTCTCAGTCCCAAGTGTCCAGCCTTATGCCACATCCAGCTGTCATGGTAGATAGGGTCTTTCCAGGTTTCCTCAGACACCCTGAAGGAATTGTAAAGAATTTCCCTGTTTTTTGGTTTTGCTTTTGAAATTCCTTTTTATAGTGGGTTTGAGCTGATTCTCGCTGCCATGTTTATGCCACTCTAGACACACTTGATTCCCTTATGGAGTCATATCTATACATAGGTTTTAAGATTCTTACTAGTCAGATATATTCCTCTGCGGGAAATATGGGGTTTTGAGTCTCTTTCACTGAGGAAGGTGTAGGTCTTGTCTATTCCAAAGTTGGTTTTTGAAACGGTCCCTGTGCTTATATCAAACTCTGGTTTTATGCATCACCCCACCTCTCCATCCCCTTTATGCAGGCATAAGAGTGTTTTCTAAATGTGAGACTCTGTTCTCTTTCCTAACTCAGTTCACGTGTAGCCATGTTTACAGGATCTTCATAAGTGATATCTTATGATAAGTTTCTTTTTCTGTGTGACTTATTTCACTTAGAATCATCGTACCTGAATCCACTCACTTTGCTGCTACTGGTCTTATGACATTGATTTCATGGCTGAGGAATATTCCATCGTACGTAAGTACCACAATGTTTTGAACCATTTTTATATTTCCTGGGATATTTAAGGTGTACCCAAGTTTAGGTTCTTGTAGTCAGTGCAGCCCTAAATTTGGAGGTGGATCTTTCTTATTGATTTTCAGTTTTCCCAAGGTATATTCCCTAGACTGGAAGTGGCCTTGGCTCTGTAGCTCTGTTGTTTACTTGTTTTAGGGAACACAATGTACTCCTCCAGTGAGGCAGTTGGCAATTGACATCCCGACCATCAGCATAACAAGGCCCCCTGTTCTCCAGGGCCTGTCTTGCCTTTCTGGTTTTTACACATTTTGTGGATGTCCCTTTTGACCGGTGGGAAGTGATACTTCTTTGTAGTGCAGATTTGCATTGCCCGCTTGCTTGCTTGGCCAAAAAGGGCGTATGCGTTTTCTCCTGAATATATTCAGGAGAAAACGCATACGCCCTTTTTGGCCAAGTGCACCATTGTCCAAGTTGTGCCCCTCTTCCTGTGCTTTACAGGCGATTCCAAGGTACCTCTTGAAATCTGTTTCCTGCTATTTTGCCTCGCTTTCAAGGCCGCCTCGTTGACTTCCCTCAACAGATTTTTGGACGATAGTTGTCCTTTATCACTCTGCCAGTTTGTGAATTGCTGTGCCCCTGAGCTCCATTTCTCAACTCGTTTTTTGTGAGCTGAACGCAAGTCCAAAATTTTGGATCATGTCCTATACTGGTTCCCGGTGGGTGGCTGAGACTTTGGTTAATTCTTCTTCCTGCCGGGAAATTAGAGTGACATGTGCCCGTCCAAATGCCTAACAGCTACTCTCTCATGGGTTCTCCCTCGTCCCTTCCATCCTCTGCCAAATTGGGAACCTGTGCAAACCAGGAGATTAAAGGGCCTGACTCTCCAAGTTGGGAGATTGATAGTAAGGCAGTTGGAAAGTCAAACTGGAGCACCAGGAGAGGGACTATTCGTTGAGTTTTAGAAACCTTTCGTATTCACAGTGTGTCCATTCTCTAGGTTTCCTGTACATGTTATAGCTGTAGTAATATTCCCTTGAACCTGGAGAGTTGGGACCCATGGAATGGGGGCCATGCATTATTGCTTGAAAGGGTCTGCATTTGCTCACCCAATCTCACCAATCCTCTCAGTCCCAAGTGTCCAGCCTTATGCCACATCCAGCTGTCATTGTAGATAGGGTCTTTCCAGGTTTCCTCAGACACCCTGAAGGAATTGTAAAGAATTTCCCTGTTTTTTGGTTTTGCTTTTGAAATTCCTTTTTATAGTGGGTTTGAGCTGATTCTCGCTGCCATGTTTATGCCACTCTAGACACACTTGATTCCCTTATGGAGTCATATCTATACATAGGTTTTAAGATTCTTACTAGTCAGATATATTCCTCTGCGGGAAATATGGGGTTTTGAGTCTCTTTCACTGAGGAAGGTGTAGGTCTTGTCTATTCCAAAGTTGGTTTTTGGAACGGTCCCTGTGCTTATATCAAACTCTGGTTTTATGCATCACCCCACCTCTCCATCCCCTTTATGCAGGCATAAGAGTGTTTTCTAAATGTGAGACTCTGTTCTCTTTCCTAACTCAGTTCACGTGTAGCCATGTTTACAGGATCTTCATAAGTGATATCTTATGATAAGTTTCTTTTTCTGTGTGACTTATTTCACTTAGAATCATCGTACCTGAATCCACTCACTTTGCTGCTACTGGTCTTATGACATTGATTTCATGGCTGAGGAATATTCCACCGTACGTAAGTACCACAATGTTTTGAACCATTTTTATATTTCCTGGGATATTTAAGGTGTACCCAAGTTGAGGTTCTTGTAGTCAGTGCAGCCCTAAATTTGGAGGTGGCTCTTTCTTATTGATTTTCAGTTTTCCCAAGGTATATTCCCTAGACTGGAAGTGGCCTTGGCTCTGTAGCTCTGTTGTTTACTTGTTTTAGGGAACACAATGTACTCCTCCAGTGAGGCAGTTGGCAATTGACATCCCGCCCATCAGCATAACAAGGCCCCCTGTTCTCCAGGGCCTGTCTTGCCTTTCTGGTTTTTACACATTTTGTGGATGTCCCTTTTGACCGGTGGGAAGTGATACTTCTTTGTAGTGCAGATTTGCATTGCCCGCTTGCTTGCTTGGCCAAAAAGGGCGTATGCGTTTTCTCCTGAATATATTCAGGAGAAAACGCATACGCCCTTTTTGGCCAAGTGCACCATTGTCCAAGTTGTGCCCCTCTTCCTGTGCTTTACAGGCGATTCCAAGGTACCTCTTGAAATCTGTTTCCTGCTATTTTGCCTCGCTTTCAAGGCCGCCTCGTTGACTTCCCTCAACAGATTTTTGGACGATAGTTGTCCTTTATCACTCTGCCAGTTTGTGAATTGCTGTGCCCCTGAGCTCCATTTCTCAACTCGTTTTTTGTGAGCTGAACGCAAGTCCAAAATTTTGGATCATGTCCTATACTGGTTCCCGGTGGGTGGCTGAGACTTTGGTTAATTCTTCTTCCTGCCGGGAAATTAGAGTGACATGTGCCCGTCCAAATGCCTAACAGCTACTCTCTCATGGGTTCTCCCTCGTCCCTTCCATCCTCTGCCAAATTGGGAACCTGTGCAAACCAGGAGATTAAAGGGCCTGTCTCTCCAAGTTGGGAGATTGATAGTAAGGCAGTTGGAAAGTCAAACTGGAGCACCAGGAGAGGGACTATTCGTTGAGTTTTAGAAACCTTTCGTATTCACAGTGTGTCCATTCTCTAGGTTTCCTGTACATGTTATAGCTGTAGTAATATTCCCTTGAACCTGGAGAGTTGGGACCCATGGAATGGGGGCCATGCATTATTGCTTGAAAGGGTCTGCATTTGCTCACCCAATCTCACCAATCCTCTCAGTCCCAAGTGTCCAGCCTTATGCCACATCCAGCTGTCATTGTAGATAGGGTCTTTCCAGGTTTCCTCAGACACCCTGAAGGAATTGTAAAGAATTTCCCTGTTTTTTGGTTTTGCTTTTGAAATTCCTTTTTATAGTGGGTTTGAGCTGATTCTCGCTGCCATGTTTATGCCACTCTAGACACACTTGATTCCCTTATGGAGTCATATCTATACATAGGTTTTAAGATTCTTACTAGTCAGATATATTCCTCTGCGGGAAATATGGGGTTTTGAGTCTCTTTCACTGAGGAAGGTGTAGGTCTTGTCTATTCCAAAGTTGGTTTTTGGAACGGTCCCTGTGCTTATATCAAACTCTGGTTTTATGCATCACCCCACCTCTCCATCCCCTTTATGCAGGCATAAGAGTGTTTTCTAAATGTGAGACTCTGTTCTCTTTCCTAACTCAGTTCACGTGTAGCCATGTTTACAGGATCTTCATAAGTGATATCTTATGATAAGTTTCTTTTTCTGTGTGACTTATTTCACTTAGAATCATCGTACCTGAATCCACTCACTTTGCTGCTACTGGTCTTATGACATTGATTTCATGGCTGAGGAATATTCCATCGTACGTAAGTACCACAATGTTTTGAACCATTTTTATATTTCCTGGGATATTTAAGGTGTACCCAAGTTTAGGTTCTTGTAGTCAGTGCAGCCCTAAATTTGGAGGTGGCTCTTTCTTATTGATTTTCAGTTTTCCCAAGGTATATTCCCTAGACTGGAAGTGGCCTTGGCTCTGTAGCTCTGTTGTTTACTTGTTTTAGGGAACACAATGTACTCCTCCAGTGAGGCAGTTGGCAATTGACATCCCGCCCATCAGCATAACAAGGCCCCCTGTTCTCCAGGGCCTGTCTTGCCTTTCTGGTTTTTACACATTTTGTGGATGTCCCTTTTGACCGGTGGGAAGTGATACTTCTTTGTAGTGCAGATTTGCATTGCCCGCTTGCTTGCTTGGCCAAAAAGGGCGTATGCGTTTTCTCCTGAATATATTCAGGAGAAAACGCATACGCCCTTTTTGGCCAAGTGCACCATTGTCCAAGTTGTGCCCCTCTTCCTGTGCTTTACAGGCGATTCCAAGGTACCTCTTGAAATCTGTTTCCTGCTATTTTGCCTCGCTTTCAAGGCCGCCTCGTTGACTTCCCTCAACAGATTTTTGGACGATAGTTGTCCTTTATCACTCTGCCAGTTTGTGAATTGCTGTGCCCCTGAGCTCCATTTCTCAACTCGTTTTTTGTGAGCTGAACGCAAGTCCAAAATTTTGGATCATGTCCTATACTGGTTCCCGGTGGGTGGCTGAGACTTTGGTTAATTCTTCTTCCTGCCGGGAAATTAGAGTGACATGTGCCCGTCCAAATGCCTAACAGCTACTCTCTCATGGGTTCTCCCTCGTCCCTTCCATCCTCTGCCAAATTGGGAACCTGTGCAAACCAGGAGATTAAAGGGCCTGTCTCTCCAAGTTGGGAGATTGATAGTAAGGCAGTTGGAAAGTCAAACTGGAGCACCAGGAGAGGGACTATTCGTTGAGTTTTAGAAACCTTTCGTATTCACAGTGTGTCCATTCTCTAGGTTTCCTGTACATGTTATAGCTGTAGTAATATTCCCTTGAACCTGGAGAGTTGGGACCCATGGAATGGGGGCCATGCATTATTGCTTGAAAGGGTCTGCATTTGCTCACCCAATCTCACCAATCCTCTCAGTCCCAAGTGTCCAGCCTTATGCCACATCCAGCTGTCATTGTAGATAGGGTCTTTCCAGGTTTCCTCAGACACCCTGAAGGAATTGTAAAGAATTTCCCTGTTTTTTGGTTTTGCTTTTGAAATTCCTTTTTATAGTGGGTTTGAGCTGATTCTCGCTGCCATGTTTATGCCACTCTAGACACACTTGATTCCCTTATGGAGTCATATCTATACATAGGTTTTAAGATTCTTACTAGTCAGATATATTCCTCTGCGGGAAATATGGGGTTTTGAGTCTCTTTCACTGAGGAAGGTGTAGGTCTTGTCTATTCCAAAGTTGGTTTTTGGAACGGTCCCTGTGCTTATATCAAACTCTGGTTTTATGCATCACCCCACCTCTCCATCCCCTTTATGCAGGCATAAGAGTGTTTTCTAAATGTGAGACTCTGTTCTCTTTCCTAACTCAGTTCACGTGTAGCCATGTTTACAGGATCTTCATAAGTGATATCTTATGATAAGTTTCTTTTTCTGTGTGACTTATTTCACTTAGAATCATCGTACCTGAATCCACTCACTTTGCTGCTACTGGTCTTATGACATTGATTTCATGGCTGAGGAATATTCCACCGTACGTAAGTACCACAATGTTTTGAACCATTTTTATATTTCCTGGGATATTTAAGGTGTACCCAAGTAGAGGTTCTTGTAGTCAGTGCAGCCCTAAATTTGGAGGTGGCTCTTTCTTATTGATTTTCAGTTTTCCCAAGGTATATTCCCTAGACTGGAAGTGGCCTTGGCTCTGTAGCTCTGTTGTTTACTTGTTTTAGGGAACACAATGTACTCCTCCAGTGAGGCAGTTGGCAATTGACATCCCGCCCATCAGCATAACAAGGCCCCCTGTTCTCCAGGGCCTGTCTTGCCTTTCTGGTTTTTACACATTTTGTGGATGTCCCTTTTGACCGGTGGGAAGTGATACTTCTTTGTAGTGCAGATTTGCATTGCCCGCTTGCTTGCTTGGCCAAAAAGGGCGTATGCGTTTTCTCCTGAATATATTCAGGAGAAAACGCATACGCCCTTTTTGGCCAAGTGCACCATTGTCCAAGTTGTGCCCCTCTTCCTGTGCTTTACAGGCGATTCCAAGGTACCTCTTGAAATCTGTTTCCTGCTATTTTGCCTCGCTTTCAAGGCCGCCTCGTTGACTTCCCTCAACAGATTTTTGGACGATAGTTGTCCTTTATCACTCTGCCAGTTTGTGAATTGCTGTGCCCCTGAGCTCCATTTCTCAACTCGTTTTTTGTGAGCTGAACGCAAGTCCAAAATTTTGGATCATGTCCTATACTGGTTCCCGGTGGGTGGCTGAGACTTTGGTTAATTCTTCTTCCTGCCGGGAAATTAGAGTGACATGTGCCCGTCCAAATGCCTAACAGCTACTCTCTCATGGGTTCTCCCTCGTCCCTTCCATCCTCTGCCAAATTGGGAACCTGTGCAAACCAGGAGATTAAAGGGCCTGTCTCTCCAAGTTGGGAGATTGATAGTAAGGCAGTTGGAAAGTCAAACTGGAGCACCAGGAGAGGGACTATTCGTTGAGTTTTAGAAACCTTTCGTATTCACAGTGTGTCCATTCTCTAGGTTTCCTGTACATGTTATAGCTGTAGTAATATTCCCTTGAACCTGGAGAGTTGGGACCCATGGAATGGGGGCCATGCATTATTGCTTGAAAGGGTCTGCATTTGCTCACCCAATCTCACCAATCCTCTCAGTCCCAAGTGTCCAGCCTTATGCCACATCCAGCTGTCATTGTAGATAGGGTCTTTCCAGGTTTCCTCAGACACCCTGAAGGAATTGTAAAGAATTTCGCTGTTTTTTGGTTTTGCTTTTGAAATTCCTTTTTATAGTGGGTTTGAGCTGATTCTCGCTGCCATGTTTATGCCACTCTAGACACACTTGATTCCCTTATGGAGTCATATCTATACATAGGTTTTAAGATTCTTACTAGTCAGATATATTCCTCTGCGGGAAATATGGGGTTTTGAGTCTCTTTCACTGAGGAAGGTGTAGGTCTTGTCTATTCCAAAGTTGGTTTTTGGAACGGTCCCTGTGCTTATATCAAACTCTGGTTTTATGCATCACCCCACCTCTCCATCCCCTTTATGCAGGCATAAGAGTGTTTTCTAAATGTGAGACTCTGTTCTCTTTCCTAACTCAGTTCACGTGTAGCCATGTTTACAGGATCTTCATAAGTGATATCTTATGATAAGTTTCTTTTTCTGTGTGACTTATTTCACTTAGAATCATCGTACCTGAATCCACTCACTTTGCTGCTACTGGTCTTATGACATTGATTTCATGGCTGAGGAATATTCCACCGTACGTAAGTACCACAATGTTTTGAACCATTTTTATATTTCCTGGGATATTTAAGGTGTACCCAAGCTGAGGTTCTTGTAGTCAGTGCAGCCCTAAATTTGGAGGTGGCTCTTTCTTATTGATTTTCAGTTTTCCCAAGGTATATTCCCTAGACTGGAAGTGGCCTTGGCTCTGTAGCTCTGTTGTTTACTTGTTTTAGGGAACACAATGTACTCCTCCAGTGAGGCAGTTGGCAATTGACATCCCGCCCATCAGCATAACAAGGCCCCCTGTTCTCCAGGGCCTGTCTTGCCTTTCTGGTTTTTACACATTTTGTGGATGTCCCTTTTGACCGGTGGGAAGTGATACTTCTTTGTAGTGCAGATTTGCATTGCCCGCTTGCTTGCTTGGCCAAAAAGGGCGTATGCGTTTTCTCCTGAATATATTCAGGAGAAAACGCATACGCCCTTTTTGGCCAAGTGCACCATTGTCCAAGTTGTGCCCCTCTTCCTGTGCTTTACAGGCGATTCCAAGGTACCTCTTGAAATCTGTTTCCTGCTATTTTGCCTCGCTTTCAAGTCCGCCTCGTTGACTTCCCTCAACAGATTTTTGGACGATAGTTGTCCTTTATCACTCTGCCAGTTTGTGAATTGCTGTGCCCCTGAGCTCCATTTCTCAACTCGTTTTTTGTGAGCTGAACGCAAGTCCAAAATTTTGGATCATGTCCTATACTGGTTCCCGGTGGGTGGCTGAGACTTTGGTTAATTCTTCTTCCTGCCGGGAAATTAGAGTGACATGTGCCCGTCCAAATGCCTAACAGCTACTCTCTCATGGGTTCTCCCTCGTCCCTTCCATCCTCTGCCAAATTGGGAACCTGTGCAAACCAGGAGGTTAAAGGGCCTGTCTCTCCAAGTTGGGAGATTGATAGTAAGGCAGTTGGAAAGTCAAACTGGAGCACCAGGAGAGGGACTATTCGTTGAGTTTTAGAAACCTTTCGTATTCACAGTGTGTCCATTCTCTAGGTTTCCTGTACATGTTAGAGCTGTAGTAATATTCCCTTGAACCTGGAGAGTTGGGACCCATGGAATGGGGGCCATGCATTATTGCTTGAAAGGGTCTGCATTTGCTCACCCAATCTCACCAATCCTCTCAGTCCCAAGTGTCCAGCCTTATGCCACATACAGCTGTCATGGTAGATAGGGTCTTTCCAGGTTTCCTCAGACACCCTGAAGGAATTGTAAAGAATTTCCCTGTTTTTTGGTTTTGCTTTTGAAATTCCTTTTTATAGTGGGTTTGAGCTGATTCTCGCTGCCATGTTTATGCCACTCTAGATACACTTGATTCCCTTATGGAGACATATCAATACATAGGTTTTAAGATTCTTACTAGTCAGATATATTCCTCTGTGGGAAATATGGGGTTTTGAGTGTCTTTCACTGAGGAAGGTGTAGGTCTTGTCTATTCCAAAGTTGGTTTTTGAAACGGTCCTTGTGCTTATATCAAACTCTGGTTTTATGCATCACCCCACCTCTCATTCCCCTTTATGCAGGCATAAGAGTGTTTTCTAAATGTGAGACTCTGTTCTCTTTCGTAACTCAGTTCACGTGTAGCCATGTTTACAGGATCTTCATAAGTGATATCTTATGATAAGTTTCTTTTTCTGTGTGACTTATTTCACTTAGAATCATCGTACCTGAATCCACTCACTTTGCTGCTACTGGTCTTATGACATTGATTTCATGTCTGAGGGATATTCCATCGTACGTAAGTACCACAATGTTTTGAACCATTTTTATATTTCCTGGGATATTTAAGGTGTACCCAAGTTGAGGTTCTTGTAGTCAGTGCAGCCCTAAATTTGGAGGTGGCTCTTTCTTATTGATTTTCAGTTTTCCCAAGGTATATTCCCTAGACTGGAAGTGGCCTTGGCTCTGTAGCTCTGTTGTTTACTTGTTTTAGGGAACACAATGCACTCCTCCAGTGAGGCAGTTTGCAATTCACATACCGCCCATCAGCATAACAAGGCTCCCTGTTCTCCAAGGCCTGTCTTGCCTTTCGGGTTTTTACACATTTTGTGGATGTCCCTTTTGACCGGTGGGAAGTGATACTTCTTTGTAGTGCAGATTTGCATTGCCCGCTTGCTTGCTTGGCCAAAAAGGGCGTATGCGTTTTCTCCTGAATATATTCAGGGAAAAACGCATACGCCCTTTTTGGCCAAGTGCATCATTGTCGAACTTGTGCCCCTCTTCCTGTGCTTTACAGGCGATTCCAACGTACCTCTTTAAATCTGTTTCCTGCTATTCTGCATCGCATTAAAGTCCGCCTCGTTGCCTTCCCTCAACAGATTTTTGGACGATAGTTGTGTTTTATTACTCTGCCAGTTTGTGAATTGCTGTGCCCCTGAGCTCCATTTTTCAACTCGTTTTTAGTGAGCTGAACGCAAGTCCAAAATTTTGGTTCAGGACCTATACTGGTTCCCGGTGGGTGGCTGAGACTTTGGTTAATTCTTCTTCCTACCGGTATATTAGAGTGACATGTGCCCGTCCAAATGCCTAACAGCTACTCTCTCATTGGTTCTCCCTCTTCCCTTTCATCCTCTGCCAAATTGGCAACCTATTCGAACCAGGAGGTAAATGGCGCTGTGTCTCCAAGTTTGGAGATTGATAGTAAAGCAGTTGGAAAGTCAAACCAGAGCACCAGGAGAGGGACTATTCATTGAGATTTAGAAACATTTCGTATTCACAGTGTGTCCATTCTCTAGGTCTCCTGTACCAGTTCTTGCTGTATTAATATTCCCTTCAACCTCGAGAGTTGGGACCCATGGAATGGGGGCCACGCATTCTTGCTTTAATGGGTCTGCATTTGCTCACCCAATCTCACCAATCCTCTCAGTCCCAAGTGTCCAGCCTTATGCCATATCCAGCTGTCATTGTAGATAGTTTCATTCCACGTTTCATCAGAGACCCTGAAGGAATTGTAAAGACTTTCCCTGTTTTTTTGTTTTGTTTTTGAAATTCCTTTTTATAGTGGGTTTGAGCTGATTCTCGCTGCCATGTTTATGCCAGTCAAGACACACTTGATAACCTTATGGAGACATATCAATACATAGGTTTTAAGATTCTTACTAGTCAGATCTATTCCTCTGCGGGAAATATGTGGTTTTGAGTCCCTTTCACTGAGGAAGGTGCAGGTCTTATCTATTCCATAGTAAGTTTTTGGAACGGTCCCTGTGATTATATCAAACTCTGGTTTTATGCATTACCCCACCTCTCTTTCTCCCTTAAGCATGCATACGAGTTTTTTTGTAAATGTGAGACACTGTTCTCTTTCCTAACTCAGTTCATATGTAGCCATGTTTACAGGATCTCCAAAAGTCATATCTTATGATAAGTTTCTTTTTCTGTGTGACTTATTTCACTTAGAATCATCGTACCTGAATCGACTCATTTTGCTGCTACTGGTCTTATGACATTGATTTCATGGATGAGGGATATTACATCTTTCGTATGTACCACAATTTTTTGAATCCATTTTATATTTCCTGGGATATTTAAGGTGTACCCAAGTTGAGGTTCTTGTAAGCAGTGCAGCCCTAAATTTTGGGGTGACTCTGTCTTATTGATTTTCAGTTTTCCCAAGATATATTCCCTAGACTGAAATTGCCCTTGGCTCTGTAGCTCTGTTGTTTACTTGTTTTAGGGAACACAGTGCACTCCTCCAGAGAGGCAGTTGGCAATTTACATCCGGACCATCAGCATAAAAAGGCTCCGTGTTCTCCTGGCCCTGTCATGCCTTTCTGGTTTTTACACATTTTGTTGATGTCCCTTTTGACCGGTGGGAAGTGACACTTCTTTGTAGTGCAAATTTGCATTGCCCGCTTGCTTGCTTGGCCAAAAAGGGCGTATGCGTTTTCTCCTGAATATATTCAGGAGAAAACGCATACGCCCTTTTTCTCCAATTGCATCATTGTCAAAGTCGTGCCTCTCTTCCTGTGCTTTAAAGGCGATTCCAACGTACCTCTTGAAATCTGTTACCTGCTATTCGGCATCGCTTTCAAGTCCGCCTCGTTTACTTCCCTCAACAGATTTATGGACGATAGATGTCCTGTATTACTCTGCCAGTTTGTGAATTGCTGTGCCCCTGAGCTCCATTTTACAACTCGATTTTTGTGAGCTGAACGCAATTCCAAAATTTTGGTTCAGGATCTATACTGGTTCCCGGTGGGAGGCTGAGACTTTGGTTAATTCTTCTTCCTGCCGGGAAATTAGTATGAAATGTGCCTGTCCAAATGCCTAACAGCTACTCTCTCATTGTTTCTTCCTCTTCCCTTTCATCCTCTGCCAAATTGACAACCTGTGCGAACCAGGAGGTTAAAGGGGCTGTCTCTCCTAGTTGGTTGATTGATAGCAAAGCAGTTGGAAAGTCAAACCAGAGCAGCAGTAGAGGGACTATTCGTTGAGTTTTAGAAACCTTTCATAATCACAGTGTGTCTATTCTCTAGGTTTCACGTACATGTTATAGCTGTAGTAATATTCCCTTCAACATGAAGAGTTGGGACCCATGGAAGAGGTGGCATGCATTATTGCTTTAAAGAGACTGCCTTTGCTCACCCAATCTCACCAATTTTCTCAGTCCCAAGTGTCCAGCCTTATGCCACATCCAGCTATCATTGTAGATAGGGTCATTCCAGGTTTCATCAGAGACCCCGAAGGAATTTTAAAGAATTTCCCGTTTTTTTTGTTTTGTTTTTGTAATTCCTTTTTATTGTGTGTTTGAGCTGATTCTCGCTGCCATGTTTATTCCATTCTAGACTCAGTAGATTCCCTTATGGATACATATCAATAAATAAGTTTTATGATTTTTACTCGTGAGAAATATTCATCTGTGGGAAATATGGGGTTTTGAGTCCCTTTCACTGAGGAAGGTGTAGGTCTTGTCTATTCCATAGTTGGTTTTTGGAATGGTACCTGTGCTTATATCAAACTCTGGTTTTATGCATCACCACACCTCTCCTTCCCCCTTAAGAAGGCATAAGAGTGTTTTCTAAATGTGAGACTCTGTTCTCTTTCCTAACTCAGTTCACGTGTAGCCATGTTTACAGGATCTTCATAAGTGATATCTTATGATAAGTTTCATTTTCTGTGTGACATATTTCACTTAGAATCATCGTACCTGAATCCACTCATTTTGGTGCAACTGGTCTTATGACATTGATTTCATGGCTGAGGGATATTCCATCGTATGTAAGTACCACAATTTTTTGAACCAATTTTATATTTCCTAGGATATTTAAGGTGTACCCATGTTGAGGTTCTTGTAAGCAGTGCAGCCCTAAATTTTGGGGTGGCTCTGTCTTATTGATTTTCAGTTTTCCCAAGGTATATTCCCTAGACTGGAAGCGCCCTTGGCTCTGTAGCTCTGTTGTTTACTTGTTTTAGGGAACACAATGCACTCTTCCAGAGAGGCAGTTGGCAATTTACATCCCGCCCATCAGCATAACAAGGCTCCTTGTTCTCCAGGGTCTGTCTTGCCTTTCAGGTTTTTACACATTTTGTGGATGTCCCTTTTGACCGTTGGGAAGTGATACTTCTTTGTAGTGCAGATTTGCATTGCCCGCTTGCTTGCATGGCCAAAAAGGGCGTATGCGTTTTCTCCTGAATATATTCAGGAGAAAACGCATACGCCCTTTTTGGCCAAGTGCATCATTGTCCAAGTTGTGCCCCTCTTCCTGTGCTTTAAAGGTGATTCCAACGTACCTCTTGAAATCTGTTTCCTGCCATTCTGCCTCACATTCAAGTCCGCCTCGTTGCCTTCCCTCAACAGATTTTTGGACGATAGTTGTCCTTTATTACTCTGCCAGTTTGTGAATTGCTGTGCCCCTGAGCTCCATTTTTCAACTCGTTTTTTGTGAGCTGAACGCAAGTCCAAAATTTTGGTTCAGGACTTATACTGGTTCCCGGTGGGTGGGAGAGATTTTGGTTAATTCTTCTTCCTGCCGGGAAATTAGAGTGACATGTGCCCGTCCAAATGCCTAACAGCTACTCTCTCATTGGATCTCCCTCTTCCCATTCCTCCTCAGCAAAATTGGCAACCTGTGCAAACCAGGAGGTAAAAGGGGCTGTCTCTCCATGTTGGGAGATTGATAGTAAATCAGTTGGAAAGTCAAACCAGAGCACCAGGAGAGGGACAATTCATTGAGTTTTTGTAACCTTTCGTATTCCCAGTGTGTCCATTCTCTAGGTTTCCCGTACATGTTATAGCTGTCGTAATATTCACTTCAATCTGAAGAGTTGGGACCCATGGAATGGGTCCATGCATTATTGCTTTAAAGGGTCTGCTTTTGCTCACCCAATCTCACCAGTCCTCTCAGTCCCAAGTGTCCAGCCTTATGCCACATCCAGCTGTCATTGGAGATAGAGTCATTTCAGGTTTCATCAGAGACCCTGAGGGAATTATAAAGAATTTCCCTGTTTTTTTCTTTTGTTTTTGAAATTACTTTTTATAGTGGGTTTGAGCTGATTCTCGCTGCCATGTTTATGCCACTCTAGACACACTTGATTCCCTTATGCAGATATATCAATACATTGGTTTTAATATTCTTACAAGTGAAATATATTCCTCTGCAGGAAATATGGGGTTTTGATTCCCTTTCACTGAGGAAGGTGTAGGTCTTGTCTATTCAATAGTTGGTTTTTGGAACGTGGCCTGAGCTTATATCAAACTCTGGTTTTATTCATCACCCCACCTCTCCTTCCCCTTTAAGAAGGCATAAGAGTGTTTTCTAAATGTGAGACTCTGTTCCCTTTCCTAACTCAGTTCATGTGTAGCCATGTTTAAAGGAGCTTCATAAGTGATATCTTATGATAGGTTTCTTTTTCTGTGTGACTTATTTCACTTAGAATCATCATACCTGAATCGACTCATTTTGTGCAACTGGTCTTATGACATTGATTTCATGGCTGAGGGATATTCCATCGTACGTAAGTACCACAATATTTTGAACCAATTTTATATTTCCTGGGATATTTAAGGTGTACCCAAGTTGAGGTTCTTGTAAGCCGTGCAGCCCTAAATTTTGGGGTGGCTCTGTCTTATTGATTTTCAGTTTTCCCAAGGTATATTCCCTAGACAGGAAGCGCCCTTGGCTCTGTAGCTCGGTTGTTTACTTGTTTTAGGTAACACAATGCACTCCTCCAGAGAGGCAGTTGGCAATTTACATCCCGCCCATCAGCATAACATGGCTCCGTGTTCTCCAGGGCATGTCTTGCCTTTCAGGTTTTTACACATTTTTTGGATGTCCCTTTTGACCGTTTGGTGTGATACTTCTTTGTAGTGCAGATTTGCATTGCCCGCTTGCTTGCTTCGCCAAAAAGGGCGTATGCGTTTTCTCCTGAATATATTCAGGAGAAAACGCATACGCCCTTTTTGTCCAATTCCATCAGTGTCAAAGTTGTGCCCCTCTTCCTGTGCTTTAAAGGCGATTCCAACGTACCTCTTGAAATCTGTTTCCTTCTCTTCTGCCTCACATTCAAGTCTGGCTCGCTGCATTCCCTCAACAGATTTTTGGACGGTAGTTGTCCTTTATCACTCTGCCAGTTTGTGAATTGCTGTGCCCCTGAGCTCCATTTCTCAACTCGTTTTTTGTGAGCTGAACGCAAGTCCAAAATTTTGGATCATGTCCTATACTGGTTCCCGGTGGGTGGCTGAGACTTTGGTTAATTCTTCATCCTGCCGGGAAATTAGAGTGACATGTGCCCGTCCAAATGCCTAACAGCTACTCTCTCATGGGTTCTCCCTCGTCCCTTCCATCCTCTGCCAAATTGGGAACCTGTGCAAACCAGGAGGTTAAAGGGCCTGTCTCTCCAAGTTGGGAGATTGATAGTAAGGCAGTTGGAAAGTCAAACTGGAGCACCAGGAGAGGGACTATTCGTTGAGTTTTAGAAACCTTTCGTATTCACAGTGTGTCCATTCTCTAGGTTTCCTGTACATGTTATAGCTGTAGTAATATTCCCTTAAACCTGGAGAGTTGGGACCCATGGAATGGGGGCCATGCATTATTGCTTGAAAGGGTCTGCATTTGCTCACCCAATCTCACCAATCCTCTCAGTCCCAAGTGTCCAGCCTTATGCCACATCCAGCTGTCATTGTAGATAGGGTCTTTCCAGGTTTCCTCAGACACCCTGAAGGAATTGTAAAGAATTTCCCTGTTTTTTGGTTTTGCTTTTGAAATTCCTTTTTATAGTGGGTTTGAGCTGATTCTCGCTGCCATGTTTATGCCACTCTAGACACACTTGATTCCCTTATGGAGTCATATCAATACATAGGTTTTAAGATTCTTACTAGTCAGATATATTCCTCTGCGGGAAATATGGGGTTTTGAGTCTCTTTCACTGAGGAAGGTGTAGGTCTTGTCTATTCCAAAGTTGGTTTTTGGAACGGTCCCTGTGCTTATATCAAACTCTGGTTTTATGCATCTCCCCACCTCTCCTTCCCCTTTATGCAGGCATAAGAGTGTTTTCTAAATGTGAGACTCTGTTCTCTTTCCTAACTCAGTTCACGTGTAGCCATGTTTACAGGATCTTCATAAGTGATATCTTATGATAAGTTCCTTTTTCTGTGTGACTTATTTCACTTAGAATCATCGTACCTGAATCCACTCACTTTGCTGCTACTGGTTTTATGACATTGATTTCATGGCTGAGGGATATTCCATCGTACGTAAGTACCACAATGTTTTGAACCATTTTTATATTTCCTGGGATATTTAAGGTGTACCCAAGTTGAGGTTCTTGTAGCCAGTGCAGCCCTAAATTTGGAGGTGGCTCTTTCTTATTGATTTTCAGTTTTCCCAAGGTATATTCCCTAGACTGGAAGTGGCCTTGGCTCTGTAGCTCTGTTGTTTACTTGTTTTAGGGAACACAATGCACTCCTCCAGTGAGGCAGTTGGCAATTTACATCCCGCCCATCAGCATAACAAGGCTCCCTGTTCTCCAGGGCCTGTCTTGCCTTTCTGGTTTTTACACATTTTGTGGATGTCCCTTTTGACCGGTGGGAAGTGATACTTCTTTGTAGTGCAGATTGGCATTGCCCGCTTGCTTGCTTGGCCAAAAAGGGCGTATGCGTTTTCTCCTGAATATATTCAGGAGAAAACGCATACGCCCTTTTTGGCCAAGTGCACCATTGTCCAAGTTGTGCCCCTCTTCCTGTGCTTTACAGGCGATTCCAAGGTACCTCTTGAAATCTGTTTCCTGCTATTTTGCCTCGCTTTCAAGTCCGCCTCGTTGACGTCCCTCAACAGATTTTTGGACGATAGTTGTCCTTTATCACTCTGCCAGTATGTGAATTGCTGTGCCCCTGAGCTCCATTTCTCAACTCGTTTTTTGTGAGCTGAACGCAAGTCCAAAATTTTGGATCATGTCCTATACTGGTTCCCGGTGGGTGGCTGAGACTTTGGTTAATTCTTCTTCCTGCCGGGAAATTAGAGTGACATGTGCCCGTCCAAATGCCTAACAGCTACTCTCTCATGGGTTCTCCCTCGTCCCTTCCATCCTCTGCCAAATTGGGAACCTGTGCAAACCAGGAGGTTAAAGGGCCTGTCTCTCCAAGTTGGGAGATTGATAGTAAGGCAGTTGGAAAGTCAAACTGGAGCACCAGGAGAGGGACTATTCGTTGAGTTTTAGAAACCTTTCGTATTCACAGTGTGTCCATTCTCTAGGTTTCCTGTACATGTTATAGCTGTAGTGATATTCCCTTGAACATGGAGAGTTGGGACCCATGGAATGGGGGCCATGCATTATTGCTTGAAAGGGTCTGCATTTGCTCACCCAATCTCACCAATCCTCTCAGTCCCAAGTGTCCAGCCTTATGCCACATCCAGCTGTCATGGTAGATAGGGTCTTTCCAGGTTTCCTCAGACACCCTGAAGGAATTGTAAAGAATTTCCCTGTTTTTTGGTTTTGCTTTTGAAATTCCTTTTTATAGTGGGTTTGAGCTGATTCTCGCTGCCATGTTTATGCCACTCTAGACACACTTGATTCCCTTATGGAGACATATCAATACATAGGTTTTAAGATTCTTACTAGTCAGATATATTCCTCTGCGGGAAATATGGGGTTTTGAGTCTCTTTCACTGAGGAAGGTGTCGGTCTTGTCTATTCCAAAGTTGGTTTTTGGAACGGTCCCTGTGCTTATATCAAACTCTGGTTTTATGCATCACCCCACCTCTCCTTCCCCTTTAAGCAGGCATAAGAGTGTTTTCTAAATGTGAGACTCTGTTCTCTATCCTAACTCAGTTCACGTGTAGACATGTTCACAGGATCTTCCTAAGTGATATCTTATGATAAGTTTCTTTTTCTGTGTGACTTATTTCACTTAGAATCATCGTACCTGAATCCACTCACTTTGCTGCTACTGGTCTTATGACATTGATTTCATGGCTGAGGGATATTCCATCGTACGTAAGTACCACAATGTTTTGAACCATTTTTATATTTCCTGGGATATTTAAGGTGTACCCAAGTTGAGGTTCTTGTAGCCAGTGCAGCCCTAAATTTGGAGGTGGCTCTTTCTTATTGATTTTCAGTTTTCCCCAGGTATATTCTCTACACTGGAATTGGCCTTGGCTCTGTAGCTCTGTTGTTTACTTGTTTTAGGGAACACAATGCACTCCTCCAGTGAGGCAGTTGGCAATTTACATCCCGCCCATCAGCATAACAAGGCTCCCTGTTCTCCAGGGCCTGTCTTGCCTTTCTGGTTTTTACACATTTTGTGGATGTCCCTTTTGACCGGTGGGAAGTGATACTTCTTTGTAGTGCAGATTTGCATTGCCCGCTTGCTTGCTTGGCCAAAAAGGGCGTATGCGTTTTCTCCTGAATATATTCAGGAGAAAACGCATACGCCCTTTTTGGCCAAGTGCACCATTGTCCAAGTTGTGCCCCTCTTCCTGTGCTTTACAGGCGATTCCAAGGTACCTCTTGAAATCTGTTTCCTGCTATTTTGCCTCACTTTCAAGTCCGCCTCGTTGACTTCCCTCAACAGATTTTTGGACGATAGTTGTCCTTTATCACTCTGCCAGTTTGTGAATTGCTGTGCCCCTGAGCTCCATTTCTCAACTCGTGTTTTGTGAGCTGAACGCAAGTCCAAAATTTTGGATCATGTCCTATACTGGTTCCCGGTGGGTGGCTGAGACTTTGGTTAATTCTTCTTCCTGCTGGGAAATTAGAGTGACATGTGCCCGTCCAAATGCCTAACAGCTACTCTCTCATGGGTTCTCCCTCGTCCCTTCCATCCTCTGCCAAATTGGGAACCTGTGCAAACCAGGAGGTTAAAGGGCCTGTCTCTCCAAGTTGGGAGATTGATAGTAAGGCAGTTGGAAAGTCAAACTGGAGCACCAGGAGAGGGACTATTCGTTGAGTTTTAGAAACCTTTCGTATTCACAGTGTGTCCATTCTCTAGGTTTCCTGTACATGTTATAGCTGTAGTAATATTCCCTTGAAACTGGAGAGTTGGGACCCATGGAATGGGGGCCATGCATTATTGCTTGAAAGGGTCTGCATTTGCTCACCCAATCTCACCAATCCTCTCAGTCCCAAGTGTCCAGCCTTATGCCACATACAGCTGTCATTGTAGATAGGGTCTTTCCAGGTTTCCTCAGACACCCTAAAGGAATTGTAAAGAATTTCCCTGTTTTTTGGTTTTGCTTTTGAAATTCCTTTTTATAGTGGGTTTGAGCTGATTCTCGCTGCCATGTTTATGCCACTCTAGACACACTTGATTCCCTTATGGAGACATATCAATACATAGGTTTTAAGATTCTTACTAGTCAGATATATTCCTCTGTGGGAAATATGGGGTTTTGAGTCTCTTTCACTGAGGAAGGTGTCGGTCTTGTCAATTCCAAAGTTGGTTTTTGAAACGGTCCCTGTGCTTATATCAAACTCTGGTTTTATGCATCACCCCACCTCTCCTTCCCCTTTATGCAGGCATAAGCGTGTTTTCTAAATGTGAGACTCTGTTCTCTTTCCTAACTCAGTTCACGTGTAGCCATGTTTACAGGATCTTCATAAGTGATATCTTATGATAAGTTTCTTTTTCTGTGTGACTTATTTCACTTAGAATCATCGTACCTGAATCCATTCACTTTGTTGCTACTGGTCTTATGACATTGATTTCATGGCTGAGGGATATTCCATCGTACGTAAGTACCACAATGTTCTGAACCATTTTTATATTTCCTGGGATATTTAAGGTGTACCCAAGTTGAGGTTCTTGTAGTCAGTGCAGCCCTAAATTTGGAGGTGGCTCTTTCTTATTGATTTTCATTTTTCCCCAGGTATATTCCCTAGACTGGAAGTGGCCTTGGCTCTGTAGCTCTGTTGTTTACTTGTTTTAGGGAACACAATGCACTCCTCCAGTGAGGCAGTTGGCAATTTACATCCCGCCCATCAGCATAACAAGGCTCCCAGTTCTCCAGGGCCTGTCTTGCCTTTCTGGTTTTTACACATTTTGTGGATGTCCCTTTTGACCGGTGGGAAGTGATACTTCTTTGTAGTGCAGATTGGCATTGCCCGCTTGCTTGCTTGGCCAAAAAGGGCGTATGCGTTTTCTACTGAATATATTCAGGAGAAAACACATACGCCCTTTTTGGCCAAGTGCACCATTGTCCAAGTTGTGCCCCTCTTCCTGTGCTTTACAGGCGATTCCAAGGTACCTCTTGAAATCTGTTTCCTGCTATTTTGCCTCGCTTTCAAGTCCGCCTCGTTGACTTCCCTCAACAGATTTTTGGACGATAGTTGTCCTTTATCACTCTGCCAGTTTGTGAATTGCTGTGCTCCTGAGCTCCATTTCTCAACTCGTTTTTTGTGAGCTGAACTCAAGTCCAAAATTTTGGATCATGTCCTATACTGGTTCCCGGTGGGTGGCTGAGACTTTGGTTAATTCTTCTTCCTGCCGGGAAATTAGAGTGACATGTGCCCGTCTAAATGCCTAACAGCTACTCTCTCATGGGTTCTCCCTCGTCCCTTCCATCCTCTGCCAAATTGGGAACCTGTGCAAACCAGGAGGTTAAAGGGCCTGTCTCTCCAAGTTGGGAGATTGATAGTAAGGCAGTTGGAAAGTCAAACTGGAGCACTTGGAGAGGGAGTATTCGTTGAGTTTTAGAAACCTTTCGTATTCACAGTGTGTCCATTCTCTAGGTTTCCTGTACATGTTATAGCTGTAGTAATATTCCCTTGAACCTGGAGAGTTGGGACCCATGGAATGGGGGCCATGCATTATTGCTTGAAAGGGTCTGCATTCGCTCACCCAATCTCACCAATCCTCTCAGTCCCAAGTGTCCAGCCTTAGGCCATATCCAGCTGTCATTGTAGATAGGGTCTTTCCAGGTTTCCTCAGACACCCTGAAGGAATTGTAAAGAATTTCCCTGTTTTTTGGTTTTGCTTTTGAAATTCCTTTTTATAGTGGGTTTGAGCTGATTCTCGCTGCCATGTTTATGCCACTCTAGACACACTTGATTCCCTTATGGAGTCATATCAATACATAGGTTTTAAGATTCTTACTAGTCATATATATTCCTCTGCGGGAAATATGGGGTTTTGAGTCTCTTTCACTGAGGAAGGTGTAGGTCTTGTCTATTCCAAAGTTGGTTTTTGGAACGGTCCCTGTGCTTATATCAAACTCTGGTTTTATGCATCACCCCACCTCTCCTTCCCCTTTATGCAGGCATAAGAGTGTTTTCTAAATGTGAGACTCTGTTCTCTTTCCTAACTCAGTTCACGTGTAGCCATTTTTACAGGATTTTCATAAGTGATATCTTATGATAAGTTTCTTTTTCTGTGTGACTTATTTCACTTAGAATCATCGTACCTGAATCCACTCACTTTGCTGCTACTGGTCTTATGACATTGATTTCATGGCTGAGGGATATTCCATCGTACGTAAGTACCACAATGTTTTGAACCATTTTTATATTTCCTGGGATATTTAAGGTGTACCCAAGTTGAGGTTCTTGTAGCCAGTGCAGCCCTAAATTTGGAGGTGGCTCTTTCTTATTGATTTTCAGGTTTCCCCAGGTATATTCCCTAGACTGGAAGTGGCCTTGGCTCTGTAGCTCTGTTGTTTACTTGTTTTAGGGAACACAATGCACTCCTCCAGTGAGGCAGTTGGCAATTTACATCCCGCCCATCAGCATAACAAGGCTCCCTGTTCTCCAGGGCCTGTCTTGCCTTTCTGGTTTTTACACATTTTGTGGATGTCCCTTTTGACCGGTGGGAAGTGATACTTCTTTGTAGTGCAGATTTGCATTGCCCGCTTGCTTGCTTGGCCAAAAAGGGCGTATGCGTTTTCTCCTGAATATATTCAGGAGAAAACGCATACGCCCTTTTTGGCCAAGTGCACCATTGTCCAAGTTGTGCCCCTCTTCCTGTGCTTTACAGGCGATTCCAAGGTACCTCTTGAAATCTGTTTCCTGCTATTTTGCCTCGCTTTCAAGTCCGCCTCGTTGACTTCCCTCAACAGATTTTTGGACGATAGTTGTCCTTTATCACTCTGCCAGTTTGTGAATTGCTGTGCCCCTGAGCTCCATTTCTCAACTCGTTTTTTGTGAGCTGAACGCAAGTCCAAAATTTTGGATCCTGTCCTATACTGGTTCCCGGTGGGTGGCTGAGACTTTGGTTAATTCTTCTTCCTGCCGGGAAATTAGAGTGACATGTGCCCGTCCAAATGCCTAACAGCTACTCTCTCATGGGTTCTCCCTCGTCCCTTCCATCCTCTGCCAAATTGGGAACCTGTGCAAACCAGGAGGTTAAAGGGCCTGTCTCTCCAAGTTGGGAGATTGATAGTAAGGCAGTTGGAAAGTCAAACTGGAGAACCAGGAGAGGGACTATTCGTTGAGTTTTAGAAACCTTTCGTATTCACAGTGTGTCCATTCTCTAGGTTTCCTGTACATGTTATAGCTGTAGTAATATTCCCTTGAACATGGAGAGTTGGGACCCATGGAATGGGGGCCATGCATTATTGCTTGAAAGGGTCTGCATTTGCTCACCCAATCTCACCAATCCTCTCAGTCCCAAGTGTCCAGCCTTATGCCACATCCAGCTGTCATTGTAGATAGGGTCTTTCCAGGTTTCCTCAGACACCCTGAAGGAATTGTAAAGAATTTCCCTGTTTTTTGGTTTTGCTTTTGAAATTCCTTTTTATAGTGGGTTTGAGCTGATTCTCGCTGCCATGTTTATGCCACTCTAGACACACTTGATTCCCTTATGGAGACATATCAATACATAGGTTTTAAGATTCTTACTAGTCAGATATATTCCTCTGTGGGAAATATGGGGTTTTGAGTCTCTTTCACTGAGGAAGGTGTCGGTCTTGTCAATTCCAAAGTTGGTTTTTGGAACGGTCCCTGTGCTTATATCAAACTCTGGTTTTATGCATCACCCCACCTCTCCTTCCCCTTTATGCAGGCATAAGAGTGTTTTCTAAATGTGAGACTCTGTTCTCTTTCCTAACTCAGTTCACGTGTAGCCATGTTTACAGGATCTTCATAAGTGATATCTTATGATAAGTTTCTTTTTCTGTGTGACTTATTTCACTTAGAATCATCGTACCTGAATCCACTCACTTTGCTGCTACTGGTCTTATGACATTGATTTCATGGCTGAGGGATATTCCATCGTACGTAAGTACCACAATGTTTTGAACCATTTTTATATTTCCTGGGATATTTAAGGTGTACCCAAGTTGAGGTTCTTGTAGCCAGTGCAGCCCTAAATTTGGAGGTGGCTCTTTCTTATTGATTTTCAGTTTTCCCCAGGTATATTCCCTAGACTGGAAGTGGCCTTGGCTCTGTAGCTCTGTTGTTTACTTGTTTTAGGGAACACAATGCACTCCTCCAGTGAGGCAGTTGGCAATTTACATCCCGCCCATCAGCATAACAAGGCTCCCTGTTCTCCAGGACCTGTCTTGCCTTTCTGGTTTTTACACATTTTGTGGATGTCCCTTTTGACCGGTGGGAAGTGATACTTCTTTGTAGTGCAGATTGGCATTGCCCGCTTGCTTGCTTGGCCAAAAAGGGCGTATGCGTTTTCTCCTGAATATATTCAGGAGAAAACGCATACGCCCTTTTTGGCCAAGTGCACCATTGTCCAAGTTGTGCCCCTCTTCCTGTGCTTTACAGGCGATTCCAATGTACCTCTTGAAATCTGTTTCCTGCTATTTTGCCTCACTTTCAAGTCCGCCTCGTTGACTTCCCTCAACAGATTTTTGGACGATAGTTGTCCTTTATCACTCTGCCAGTTTGTGAATTGCTGTGCCCCTGAGCTCCATTTCTCAACTCGTTTTTTGTGAGCTGAACGCAAGTCCAAAATTTTGGATCATGTCCTATACTGGTTCCCGGTGGGTGGCTGAGACTTTGGTTAATTCTTCTTCCTGCCGGGAAATTAGAGTGACATGTGCCCGTCCAAATGCCTAACAGCTACTCTCTCATGGGTTCTCCCTCGTCCCTTCCATCCTCTGCCAAATTGGGAACCTGTGCAAACCAGGAGGTTAAAGGGCCTGTCTCTCCAAGTTGGGAGATTGATAGTAAGGCAGTTGGAAAGTCAAACTGGAGCACCAGGAGAGGGACTATTCGTTGAGTTTTAGAAACCTTTCATATTCACAGTGTGTCCATTCTCTAGGTTTCCTGTACATGTTATAGCTGTAGTAATATTCCCTTGAACCTGGAGAGTTGGGACCCATGGAATGGGGGCCATGCATTATTGCTTGAAAGGGTCTGCATTCGCTCACCCAATCTCACCAATCCTCTCAGTCCCAAGTGTCCAGCCTTATGCCACATCCAGCTGTCATTGTAGATAGGGTCTTTCCAGGTTTCCTCAGACACCGTGAAGGAATTGTAAAGAATTTCCCTGTTTTTTGGTTTTCCTTTTGAAATTCCTTTTTATAGTGGGTTTGAGCTGATTCTCGCTGCCATGTTTATGCCACTCTAGACACACTTGATTCCCTTATGGAGACATATCAATACATAGGATTTAAGATTCTTACTAGTCAGATATATTCCTCTGCGGGAAATATGGGGTTTTGAGTCTCTTTCACTGAGGAAGGTGTAGGTCTTGTCTATTCCAAAGTTGGTTTTTGGAACGGTCCCTGTGCTTATATCAAACTCTGGTTTTATGCATCACCCCACCTCTCCTTCCCCTTTATGCAGGCATAAGAGTGTTTTCTAAATGTGAGACTCTGTTCTCTTTCCTAACTCAGTTCACGTGTAGCCATGTTTACAGGATCTTCATAAGTGATATCTTATGATAAGTTTCTTTTTCTGTGTGACTTATTTCACTTAGAATCATCGTACCTGAATCCACTCACTTTGCTGCTACTGGTCTTATGACATTGATTTCATCGCTGAGGGATATTCCATCATACGTAAGTACCACAATGTTTTGAACCATTTTTATATTTCCTGGGATATTTAAGGTGTACCCAAGTTGAGGTTCTTGTAGTCAGTGCAGCCCTAAATTTGGAGGTGGCTCTTTCTTATTGATTTTCAGTTTTCCCAAGGTATATTAACTAGACTGGAAGTGGCCTTGGCTCTGTAGCTTTGTTGTTTACTTGTTTTAGGGAACACAATGCACTCCTCCAGTGAGGCAGTTGGCAGTTTACATCCCGCCCATCAGCATAACAAGGCTCCCAGTTCTCCAGGGCCTGTCTTGCCTTTCTGGTTTTTACACATTTTGTGGATGTCCCTTTTGACCGGTGGGAAGTGGTACTTCTTTGTAGTGCAGATTTGCATTGCCCGCTTGCTTGCTTGGCCAAAAAGGGCGTATGCGTTTTCTCCTGAATATATTCAGGAGAAAACGCATACGCCCTTTTTGGCCAAGTGCACCATTGTCCAAGTTGTGCCCCTCTTCCTGTGCTTTACAGGCGATTCCAACGTACCTCTAGAAATCTATTTCCTGCTATTTTGCCCCGCTTTCAAGTCCGCCTCGTTGACTTCCCTCAACAGATTTTTGGACGATAGTTGTCCTTTATCACTCTGCCAGTTTGTGAATTGCTGTGCCCCTGAGCTCCATTTCTCAACTCGTTTTTTGTGAGCTGAACGCAAGTCCAAAATTTTGGATCATGTCCTATACTGGTTCCCGGTGGGTGGCTGAGACTTTGGTTAATTCTTCTTCCTGCCGGGAAATTAGAGTGACATGTGCCCGTCCAAATGCCTAACAGCTACTCTCTCATGGGTTCTCCCTCGTCCCTTCCATCCTCTGCCAAATTGGGAACCTGTGCAAACCAGGAGGTTAAAGGGCCTGTCTCTCCAAGTTGGGAGATTGATAGTAAGGCAGTTGGAAAGTCAAACTGGAGCACCAGGAGAGGGACTATTCGTTGAGTTTTAGAAACCTTTCGTATTCACAGTGTGTCCATTCTCTAGGTTTCCTGTACATGTTATAGCTGTAGTAATATTCCCTTGAACCTGGAGAGTTGGGACCCATGGAATGGGGGCCATGCATTATTGCTTGAAAGGGTCTGCATTTGCTCACCCAATCTCACCAATCCTCTCAGTCCCAAGTGTCCAGCCTTATGCCACATACAGCTGTCATTGTAGATAGGGTCTTTCCAGGTTTCCTCAGACACCCTGAAGGAATTGTAAAGAATTTCCCTGTTTTTTGGTTTTGCTTTTGAAATTCCTTTTTATAGTGGGTTTGAGCTGATTCTCGCTGCCATGTTTATGCCACTCTAGACACACATGATTCCCTTATGGAGACATATCAATACATAGGTTTTAAGATTCTTACTAGTCAGATATATTCCTCTGTGGGAAATATGGGGTTTTGAGTCTCTTTCACTGAGGAAGGTGTCGGTTTTGTCAATTCCAAAGTTGGTTTTTGAAACGGTCCCTGTGCTTATATCAAACTCTGGTTTTATGCATCACCCCACCTCTCCTTCCCCTTTATGCAGGCATAAGAGTGTTTTCTAAATGTGAGACTCTGTTCTCTTTCCCAACTCAGTTCACGTGTAGCCATGTTTACAGGATCTTCCTAAGTGATATCTTATGATAAGTTTCTTTTTCTGTGTGACTTATTTCACTTAGAATCATCGTACCTGAATCCACTCACTTTGCTGCTACTGGTCTTATGACATTGATTTCATGGCTGAGGGATATTCCATCGTACGTAAGTACCACAATGTTTTGAACCATTTTTATATTTCCTGGGATATTTAAGGTGTACCCAAGTTGAGGTTCTTGTAGCCAGTGAAGCCCTAAATTTGGAGGTGGCTCTTTCTTATTGATTTTCAGTTTTCCCAAGGTATATTCCCTAGACTGGAAGTGGCCTTGGCTCTGTAGCTCTGTTGTTTACTTGTTTTAGGGAACACAATGCACTCCTCCAGTGAGGCAGTTGGCAATTTACATCCCGCCCATCAGCATAACAAGGCTCCCTGTTCTCCAGGGCCTGTCTTGCCTTTCTGGTTTTTACACATTTTGTGGATGTCCCTTTTGACCGGTGGGAAGTGATACTTCTTTGTAGTGCAGATTTGCATTGCCCGCTTGCTTGCTTGGCCAAAAAGGGCGTATGCGTTTTCTCCTGAATATATTCAGGAGAAAACGCATACGCCCTTTTTGGCCAAGTGCACCATTGTCCAAGTTGGGCCCCTCTTCCTGTGCTTTACAGGCGATTCCAACGTACCTCTTGAAATCTGTTTCCTGCTATTTTGCCTCGCTTTCAAGTCCGCCTCGTTGACTTCCCTCAACAGATTTTTGGACGATAGTTGTCCTTTATCACTCTGCCAGTTTGTGAATTGCTGTGCCCCTGAGCTCCATTTCTCAACTCGTTTTTTGGGAGCTGAACGCAAGTCCAAAATTTTGGATCATGTCCTATACTGGTTCCTGGTGGGTGGCTGAGACTTTGGTTAATTCTTCTTCCTGCCGGGAAATTAGAGTGACATGTGCCCGTCCAAATGCCTAACAGCTACTCTCTCATGGGTTCTCCCTCGTCCCTTCCATACTCTGCCAAATTGGGAACCTGTGCAAACCAGGAGGTTAAGGGGCCTGTCTCTCCAAGTTGGGAGATTGATAGTAAGGCAGTTGGAAAGTCAAACTGGAGCACCAGGAGAGGGACTATTCGTTGAGTTTTAGAAACCTTTCTTATTCACAGTGTGTCCATTCTCTAGGTTTCCTGTACATGTTATAGCTGTAGTGATATTCCCTTGAACATGGAGAGTTGGGACCCATGGAATGGGGGCCATGCATTATTGCTTGAAAGGGTCTGCATTTGCTCACCCAATCTCACCAATCCTCTCAGTCCCAAGTGTCCAGCCTTATGCCACATCCAGCTGTCATTGTAGATAGGGTCTTTCCAGGTTTCCTCAGACACCCTGAAGGAATTGTAAAGAATTTCCCTGTTTTTTGGTTTTGCTTTTGAAATTCCTTTTTATAGTGGGTTTGAGCTGATTCTCGCTGCCATGTTTATGCCACTCTAGACACACTTGATTCCCTTATGGAGTCATATCAATACATAGGTTTTAAGATTCTTACTAGTCAGATATATTCCTCTGCGGGAAATATGGGGTTTTGAGCCTCTTTCAATGAGGAAGGTGTAGGTCTTGTCTATTCCAAAGTTGGTTTTTGGAACGGTCCATGTGCTTATATCAAACTCTGGTTTTATGCATCACCCCACCTCTCCATCCCCTTTATGCAGGCATAAGAGTGTTTTCTAAATATGAGACTCTGTTCTATTTCCTAACTCAGTTCACGTGTAGCCATGTTTACAGGATCTTCATAAGTGATATCTTATGATAAGTTCCTTATTCTGTGTGACTTATTTCACTTAGAATCATCGTACCTGAATCCACTCACTTTGCTGCTACTGGTCTTATGACATTGATTTCATCGCTGAGGGATATTCCATCGTACGTAAGTACCACAATGTTTTGAACCATTTTTATATTTCCTGGGATATTTAAGGTGTACCCAAGTTGAGGTTCTTGTAGCCAGTGCAGCCCTAAATTTGGACGTGGCTCTTTCTTATTGATTTTCAGTTTTCCCAAGGTATATTCCCTAGACTGGATGTGGCCTTGGCTCTATAGCTCTGTTGTTTACTTGTTTTAGGGAACACAATGCACTCCTACAGTGAGGCAGTTGGCAATTTACATCCCACCCATCAGCATAACAAGGCTCCCAGTTCTCCAGGGCCTGTCTTGCCTTTCTGGTTTTTACACATTTTGTGGATGTCCCTTTTGACCGGTGGGAAGTGATACTTCTTTGTAGTGCAGATTTGCATTGCCTGCTTGCTTGCTTGGCCAAAAAGGGCGTATGCGTTTTCTCCTGAATATATTCAGGAGAAAACGCATACACCCTCTTTGGCCAAGTGCACCATTGTCCAAGTTGTGCCCCTCTTCCTGTGCTTTACAGGCGATTCCAAGGTACCTCTTGAAATCTGTTTCCTGCTATTTTGCCTCGCTTTCAAGTCCGCCTCGTTGACTTCCCTCAACAGATTTTTGGACGATAGTTGTCCTTTATCACTCTGCCAGTATGTGAATTGCTGTGCCCCTGAGCTCCATTTCTCAACTCGTTTTTTGGGAGCTGAACGCAAGTCCAAAATTTTGGATCATGTCCTATACTGGTTCCCGGTGGGTGGCTGAGACTTTGGTTAATTCTTCTTCCTGCCGGGAAATTAGAGTGACATGTGCCCGTCCAAATGCCTGACAGCTACTCTCTCATGGGTTCTCCCTCGTCCCTTCCATCCTCTGCCAAATTGGGAACCTGTGCAAACCAGGAGGTTAAAGGGCCTGTCTGTCCAAGTTGGGAGATTGATAGTAAGGCAGTTGGAAAGTCAAACTGGAGCACCAGGAGAGGGACTATTCGTTGAGTTTTAGAAACCTTTCGTATTCACAGTGTGTCCATTCTCTAGGTTTCCTGTACATGTTATAGCTGTAGTAATATTCCCTTGAACCTGGAGAGTTGGGACCCATGGAATGGGGGCCATGCATTATTGCTTGAAAGGGTCTGCATTTGCTCACCCAATCTCACCAATCCTCTCAGTCCCAAGTGTCCAGCCTTATGCCACATACAGCTGTCATTGTAGATAGGGTCTTTCCAGGTTTCCTCAGACACCCTGAAGGAATTGTAAAGAATTTCCCTGTTTTTTGGTTTTGCTTTTGAAATTCCTTTTTATAGTGGGTTTGAGCTGATTCTCGCTGCCATGTTTATGCCACTCTAGACACACATGATTCCCTTATGGAGACATATCAATACATAGGTTTTAAGATTCTTACTAGTCAGATATATTCCTCTGTGGGAAATATGGGGTTTTGAGTCTCTTTCACTGAGGAAGGTGTCGATCTTGTCTATTCCAAAGTTGGTTTTTGAAACGGTCCCTGTGCTTATATCAAACTCTGGTTTTATGCATCACCCCACCTCTCCTTCCCCTTTATGCAGGCATAAGACTGTTTTCTAAATGTGAGACTCTGTTCTCTTTCCCAACTCAGTTCACGTGTAGCCATGTTTACAGGATCTTCCTAAGTGATATCTTATGATAAGTTTCTTTTTCTGTGTGACTTATTTCACTTAGAATCATCGTACCTGAATCCACTCACTTTGCTGCTACTGGTCTTATGACATTGATTTCATGGCTGAGGGATATTCCATCGTACGTAAGTACCACAATGTTTTGAACCATTTTTATATTTCCTGGGATATTTAAGGTGTACCCAAGTTGAGGTTCTTGTAGCCAGTGAAGCCCTAAATTTGGAGGTGGCTCTTTCTTATTGATTTTCAGTTTTCCCAAGGTATATTCCCTAGACTGGAAGTGGCCTTGGCTCTGTAGCTCTGTTGTTTACTTGTTTTAGGGAACACAATGCACTCCTCCAGTGAGGCAGTTGGCAATTTACATCCCGCCCATCAGCATAACAAGGCTCCCTGTTCTCCAGGGCCTGTCTTGCCTTTCTGGTTTTTACACATTTTGTGGATGTCCCTTTTGACCGGTGGGAAGTGATACTTCTTTGTAGTGCAGATTTGCATTGCCCGCTTGCTTGCTTGGCCAAAAAGGGCGTATGCGTTTTCTCCTGAATATATTCAGGAGAAAACGCATACGCCCTTTTTGGCCAAGTGCACCATTGTCCAAGTTGGGCCCCTCTTCCTGTGCTTTACAGGCGATTCCAACGTACCTCTTGAAATCTGTTTCCTGCTATTTTGCCTCGCTTTCAAGTCCGCCTCGTTGACTTCCCTCAACAGATTTTTGGACGATAGTTGTCCTTTATCACTCTGCCAGTTTGTGAATTGCTGTGCCCCTGAGCTCCATTTCTCAACTCGTTTTTTGGGAGCTGAACGCGAGTCCAAAATTTTGGATCATGTCCTATACTGGTTCCCGGTGGGTGGCTGAGACTTTGGTTAATTCTTCTTCCTGCCGGGAAATTAGAGTGACATGTGCCCGTCCAAATGCCTAACAGCTACTCTCTCATGGGTTCTCCCTCGTCCCTTCCATCCTCTGCCAAATTGGGAACCTGTGCAAACCAGGAGGTTAAAGGGCCTGTCTCTCCAAGTTGGGAGATTGATAGTAAGGCAGTTGGAAAGTCAAACTGGAGCACCAGGAGAGGGACTATTCGTTGAGTTTTAGAAACCTTTCGTATTCACAGTGTGTCCATTCTCTAGGTTTCCTGTACATGTTATAGCTGTAGTGATATTCCCTTGAACATGGAGAGTTGGGACCCATGGAATGGGGGCCATGCATTATTGCTTGAAAGGGTCTGCATTTGCTCACCCAATCTCACCAATCCTCTCAGTCCCAAGTGTCCAGCCTTATGCCACATCCAGCTGTCATTGTAGATAGGGTCTTTCCAGGTTTCCTCAGACACCCTGAAGGAATTGTAAAGAATTTCCCTGTTTTTTGGTTTTGCTTTTGAAATTCCTTTTTATAGTGGGTTTGAGCTGATTCTCGCTGCCATGTTTATGCCACTCTAGACACACTTGATTCCCTTATGGAGACATATCAATACATAGGTTTTAAGATTCTTACTAGTCAGATATATTCCTCTGTGGGAAATATGGGGTTTTGAGTCTCTTTCACTGAGGAAGGTGTCGGTCTTGTCAATTCCAAAGTTGGTTTTTGAAACGGTCCCTGTGCTTATATCAAACTCTGGTTTTATGCATCACCCCACCTCTCCTTACCCTTTATGCAGGCATAAGAGTGTTTTCTAAATGTGAGACTCTGTTCTCTTTCCTAACTCAGTTCACGTGTAGCCATGTTTACAGGATCTTCATAAGTGATATCTTATGATAAGTTTCTTTTTCTGTGTGACTTATTTCACTTAGAATCATCGTACCTGAATCCACTCACTTTGCTGCTACTGGTCTTATGACATTGATTTCATGGCTGAGGGATATTCCATCGTACGTAAGTACCACAATGTTTTGAACCATTTTTATATTTCCTGGGATATTTAAGGTGTACCCAAGTTGAGGTTCTTGTAGTCAGTGCAGCCCTAAATTTGCAGGTGGCTCTTTCTTATTGATTTTCAGTTTTCCCCAGGTATATTCCCTAGACTGGAAGTGGCCTTGGCTCTGTAGCTCTGTTGTTTACTTGTTTTAGGGAACACAATGCACTCCTCCAGTGAGGCAGTTGGCAATTTACATCCCGCCCATCAGCATAACAAGGCTCCCTGTTCTCCAGGGCCTGTCTTGCCTTTCTGGTTTTTACACATTTTGTGGATGTCCCTTTTGACCGGTGGGAGGTGATACTTCTTTGTAGTGCAGATTTGCATTGCCCGCTTGCTTGCTTGGCCAAAAAGGGCGTATGCGTTTTCTCCTGAATATATTCAGGAGAAAACGCATACGCCCTTTTTGGCCAAGTGCACCATTGTCCAAGTTGTGCCCCTCTTCCTGTGCTTTACAGGCGATTCCAACGTACCTCTTGAAATCTGTTTCCTGCTATTTTGCCTCACTTTCAAGTCCGCCTCGTTGACTTCCCTCAACAGATTTTTGGACGATAGTTGTCCTTTATCACTCTGCCAGTTTGTGAATTGCTGTGCCCCTGAGCTCCATTTCTCAACTCGTTTTTTGGGAGCTGAACGCAAGTCCAAAATTTTGGATCATGTCCTATACTGGTTCCCGGTGGGTGGCTGAGACTTTGGTTAATTCTTCTTCCTGCCGGGAAATTAGAGTGACATGTGCCCGTCCAAATGCCTAACAGCTACTCTCTCATGGGTTCTCCCTCGTCCCTTCCATCCTCTGCCAAATTGGGAACCTGTGCAAACCAGGAGGTTAAAGGGCCTGTCTCTCCAAGTTGGGAGATTGATAGTAAGGCAGTTGGAAATTCAAACTGGAGCACCAGGAGAGGGACAATTCGTTGAGTTTTAGAAACCTTTCGTATTCACAGTGTGTCCATTCTCTAGGTTTCCTGTACATGTTATAGCTGTAGTAATATTCCCTTGAACCTGGAGAATTGGGACCCATGGAATGGGGGCCATGCATTATTGCTTGAAAGGGTCTGCATTTGCTCACCCAATCTCACCAATCCTCTCAGTCCCAAGTGTCCAGCCTTATGCCACATCCAGCTGTCATTGTAGATAGGGTCTTTCCAGGTTTCCTCAGACACCCTGAAGGAATTGTAAAGAATTTCCCTGTTTTTTGGTTTTGCTTTTGAAATTCCTTTTTATAGTGGGTTTGAGCTGATTCTCGCTGCCATGTTTATGCCACTCTAGACACACTTGATTCCCTTATGGAGTCATATCAATACATAGGTTTTAAGATTCTTACTAGTCAGATATATTCCTCTGCGGGAAATATGGGGTTTTGAGTCTCTTTCACTGAGGAAGGTGTCGGTCTTGTCAATTCCAAAGTTGGTTTTTGAAACGGTCCCTGTGCTTATATCAAACTCTGGTTTTATGCATCACCCCACCTCTCCTTCCCCTTTATGCAGGCATAAGCGTGTTTTCTAAATGTGAGACTCTGTTCTCTTTCCTAACTCAGTTCACGTGTAGCCATGTTTACAGGATCTTCATAAGTGATATCTTATGATAAGTTTCTTTTTCTGTGTGACTTATTTCACTTAGAATCATCGTACCTGAATCCACTCACTTTGCTGCTACTGGTCTTATGACATTGATTTCATGGCTGAGGGATATTCCATCGTACGTAAGTACCACAATGTTTTGAACCATTTTTATATTTCCTGGGATATTTAAGGTGTACCCAAGTTGAGGTTCTTGTAGTCAGTGCAGCCCTAAATTTGGAGGTGGCTCTTTCTTATTGATTTTCAGTTTTCCCCAGGTATATTCCCTAGACTGGAAGTGGCCTTGGCTCTGTAGCTCTGTTGTTTACTTGTTTTAGGGAACACAATGCACTCCTCCAGTGAGGCAGTTGGCAATTTACATCCCGCCCATCAGCATAACAAGGCTCCCAGTTCTCCAGGGCCTGTCTTGCCTTTCTGGTTTTTACACATTTTGTGGATGTCCCTTTTGACCGGTGGGAAGTGATACTTCTTTGTAGTGCAGATTTGCATTGCCCGCTTGCTTGCTTGGCCAAAAAGGGCGTATGCGTTTTCTCCTGAATATATTCAGGAGAAAACGCATACGCCCTTTTTGGCCAAGTGCACCATTGTCCAAGTTGTGCCCCTCTTCCTGTGCTTTACAGGCGATTCCAAGGTACCTCTTGAAATCTGTTTCCTGCTATTTTGCCTCGCTTTCAAGTCCGCCTCGTTGACTTCCCTCAACAGATTTTTGGACGATAGTTGTCCTTTATCACTCTGCCAGTTTGTGAATTGCTGTGCCCCTGAGCTCCATTTCTCAACTCGTTTTTTGTGAGCTGAACGCAAGTCCAAAATTTTGGATCATGTCCTATACTGGTTCCCGGTTGGTGGCTGAGACTTTGGTTAATTCTTCTTCCTGCCGGGAAATTAGAGTGACATGTGCCCGTCCAAATGCCTAACAGCTACTCTCTCATGGGTTCTCCCTCGTCCCTTCCATCCTCTGCCAAATTGGGAACCTGTGCAAACCAGGAGGTTAAAGGGCCTCTCTGTCCAAGTTGGGAGATTGATAGTAAGGCAGTTGGAAAGTCAAACTGGAGCACCAGGAGAGGGACTATTCGTTGAGTTTTAGAAACCTTTCGTATTCACAGTGTGTCCATTCTCTAGGTTTCCTGTACATGTTATAGCTGTAGTAATATTCCCTTGAACCTGGAGAGTTGGGACCCATGGAATGGGGGCCATGCATTATTGCTTGAAAGGGTCTGCATTTGCTCACCCAATCTCACCAATCCTCTCAGTCCCAAGTGTCCAGCCTTATGCCACATCCAGCTGTCATTGTAGATAGGGTCTTTCCAGGTTTCCTCAGACACCCTGAAGGAATTGTAAAGAATTTCCCTGTTTTTTGGTTTTGATTTTGAAATTCCTTTTTATAGTGGGTTTGAGCTGATTCTCGCTGCCATGTTTATGCCACTCTAGACACACTTGATTCGCTTATGGAGACATATCAATACATAGGTTTTAAGATTCTTACTAGTCAGATATATTCCTCTGTGGGAAATATGGGGTTTTGAGTCTCTTTCACTGAGGAAGGTGTCGGTCTTGTCAATTCCAAAGTTGGTTTTTGAAACGGTCCCTGTGCTTATATCAAACTCTGGTTTTATGCATCACCCCACCTCTCCTTACCCTTTATGCAGGCATAAGAGTGTTTTCTAAATGTGAGACTCTGTTCTCTTTCCTAACTCAGTTCACGTGTAGCCATGTTTACAGGATCTTCATAAGTGATATCTTATGATAAGTTTCTTTTTCTGTGTGACTTATTTCACTTAGAATCATCGTACCTGAATCCACTCACTTTGCTGCTACTGGTCTTATGACATTGATTTCATGGCTGAGGGATATTCCATCGTACGTAAGTACCACAATGTTTTGAACCATTTTTATATTTCCTGGGATATTTAAGGTGTACCCAAGTTGAGGTTCTTGTAGTCAGTGCAGCCCTAAATTTGCAGGTGGCTCTTTCTTATTGATTTTCAGTTTTCCCCAGGTATATTCCCTAGACTGGAAGTGGCCTTGGCTCTGTAGCTCTGTTGTTTACTTGTTTTAGGGAACACAATGCACTCCTCCAGTGAGGCAGTTGGCAATTTACATCCCGCCCATCAGCATAACAAGGCTCCCTGTTCTCCAGGGCCTGTCTTGCCTTTCTGGTTTTTACACATTTTGTGGATGTCCCTTTTGACCGGTGGGAGGTGATACTTCTTTGTAGTGCAGATTTGCATTGCCCGCTTGCTTGCTTGGCCAAAAAGGGCGTATGCGTTTTCTCCTGAATATATTCAGGAGAAAACGCATACGCCCTTTTTGGCCAAGTGCACCATTGTCCAAGTTGTGCCCCTCTTCCTGTGCTTTACAGGCGATTCCAACGTACCTCTTGAAATCTGTTTCCTGCTATTTTGCCTCACTTTCAAGTCCGCCTCGTTGACTTCCCTCAACAGATTTTTGGACGATAGTTGTCCTTTATCACTCTGCCAGTTTGTGAATTGCTGTGCCCCTGAGCTCCATTTCTCAACTCGTTTTTTGGGAGCTGAACGCAAGTCCAAAATTTTGGATCATGTCCTATACTGGTTCCCGGTGGGTGGCTGAGACTTTGGTTAATTCTTCTTCCTGCCGGGAAATTAGAGTGACATGTGCCCGTCCAAATGCCTAACAGCTACTCTCTCATGGGTTCTCCCTCGTCCCTTCCATCCTCTGCCAAATTGGGAACCTGTGCAAACCAGGAGGTTAAAGGGCCTGTCTCTCCAAGTTGGGAGATTGATAGTAAGGCAGTTGGAAATTCAAACTGGAGCACCAGGAGAGGGACAATTCGTTGAGTTTTAGAAACCTTTCGTATTCACAGTGTGTCCATTCTCTAGGTTTCCTGTACATGTTATAGCTGTAGTAATATTCCCTTGAACCTGGAGAATTGGGACCCATGGAATGGGGGCCATGCATTATTGCTTGAAAGGGTCTGCATTTGCTCACCCAATCTCACCAATCCTCTCAGTCCCAAGTGTCCAGCCTTATGCCACATCCAGCTGTCATTGTAGATAGGGTCTTTCCAGGTTTCCTCAGACACCCTGAAGGAATTGTAAAGAATTTCCCTGTTTTTTGGTTTTGCTTTTGAAATTCCTTTTTATAGTGGGTTTGAGCTGATTCTCGCTGCCATGTTTATGCCACTCTAGACACACTTGATTCCCTTATGGAGTCATATCAATACATAGGTTTTAAGATTCTTACTAGTCAGATATATTCCTCTGCGGGAAATATGGGGTTTTGAGTCTCTTTCACTGAGGAAGGTGTCGGTCTTGTCAATTCCAAAGTTGGTTTTTGAAACGGTCCCTGTGCTTATATCAAACTCTGGTTTTATGCATCTCCCCACCTCTCCTTCCCCTTTATGCAGGCATAAGCGTGTTTTCTAAATGTGAGACTCTGTTCTCTTTCCTAACTCAGTTCACGTGTAGCCATGTTTACAGGATCTTCATAAGTGATATCTTATGATAAGTTTCTTTTTCTGTGTGACTTATTTCACTTAGAATCATCGTACCTGAATCCACTCACTTTGCTGCTACTGGTCTTATGACATTGATTTCATGGCTGAGGGATATTCCATCGTACGTAAGTACCACAATGTTTTGAACCATTTTTATATTTCCTGGGATATTTAAGGTGTACCCAAGTTGAGGTTCTTGTAGTCAGTGCAGCCCTAAATTTGGAGGTGGCTCTTTCTTATTGATTTTCAGTTTTCCCCAGGTATATTCCCTAGACTGGAAGTGGCCTTGGCTCTGTAGCTCTGTTGTTTACTTGTTTTAGGGAACACAATGCACTCCTCCAGTGAGGCAGTTGGCAATTTACATCCCGCCCATCAGCATAACAAGGCTCCCAGTTCTCCAGGGCCTGTCTTGCCTTTCTGGTTTTTACACATTTTGTGGATGTCCCTTTTGACCGGTGGGAAGTGATACTTCTTTGTAGTGCAGATTTGCATTGACCGCTTGCTTGCTTGGCCAAAAAGGGCGTATGCGTTTTCTCCTGAATATATTCAGGAGAAAACGCATACGCCCTTTTTGGCCAAGTGCACCATTGTCCAAGTTGTGCCCCTCTTCCTGTGCTTTACAGGCGATTCCAACGTACCTCTTGAAATCTGTTTCCTGCTATTTTGCCTCGCTTTCAAGTCCGCCTCGTTGACTTCCCTCAACAGATTTTTGGACGATAGTTGTCCTTTATCACTCTGCCAGTTTGTGAATTGCTGTGCCCCTGAGCTCCATTTCTCAACTCGTTTTTTGGGAGCTGAACGCAAGTCCAAAATTTTGGATCATGTCCTATACTGGTTCCCGGTGGGTGGCTGAGACTTTGGTTAATTCTTCTTCCTGCCGGGAAATTAGAGTGACATGTGCCCGTCCAAATGCCTAACAGCTACTCTCTCATGGGTTCTCCCTCGTCCCTTCCATCCTCTGCCAAATTGGGAACCTGTGCAAACCAGGAGGTTAAAGGGCCTCTCTGTCCAAGTTGGGAGATTGATAGTAAGGCAGTTGGAAAGTCAAACTGGAGCACCAGGAGAGGGACTATTCGTTGAGTTTTAGAAACCTTTCGTATTCACAGTGTGTCCATTCTCTAGGTTTCCTGTACATGTTATAGCTGTAGTAATATTCCCTTGAACCTGGAGAGTTGGGACCCATGGAATGGGGGCCATGCATTATTGCTTGAAAGGGTCTGCATTTGCTCACCCAATCTCACCAATCCTCTCAGTCCCAAGTGTCCAGCCTTATGCCACATACAGCTGTCATTGTAGATAGGGTCTTTCCAGGTTTCCTCAGACACCCTGAAGGAATTGTAAAGAATTTCCCTGTTTTTTGGTTTTGCTTTTGAAATTCCTTTTTATAGTGGGTTTGAGCTGATTCTCGCTGCCATGTTTATGCCACTCTAGACACACATGATTCCCTTATGGAGACATATCAATACATAGGTTTTAAGATTCTTACTAGTCAGATATATTCCTCTGTGGGAAATATGGGGTTTTGAGTCTATTTCACTGAGGAAGGTGTCGGTTTTGTCAATTCCAAAGTTGGTTTTTGAAACGGTCCCTGTGCTTATATCAAACTCTGGTTTTATGCATCACCCCACCTCTCCTTCCCCTTTATGCAGGCATAAGAGTGTTTTCTAAATGTGAGACTCTGTTCTCTTTCCCAACTCAGTTCTCGTGTAGCCATGTTTACAGGATCTTCCTAAGTGATATCTTATGATAAGTTTCTTTTTCTGTGTGACTTATTTCACTTAGAATCATCGTACCTGAATCCACTCACTTTGCTGCTACTGGTCTTATGACATTGATTTCATGGCTGAGGGATATTCCATCGTACGTAAGTACCACAATGTTTTGAACCATTTTTATATTTCCTGGGATATTTAAGGTGTACCCAAGTTGAGGTTCTTGTAGCCAGTGAAGCCCTAAATTTGGAGGTGGCTCTTTCTTATTGATTTTCAGTTTTCCCAAGGTATATTCCCTAGACTGGAAGTGGCCTTGGCTCTGTAGCTCTGTTGTTTACTTGTTTTAGGGAACACAATGCACTCCTCCAGTGAGGCAGTTGGCAATTTACATCCCGCCCATCAGCATAACAAGGCTCCCTGTTCTCCAGGGCCTGTCTTGCATTTCTGGTTTTTACACATTTTGTGGATGTCCCTTTTGACCGGTGGGAAGTGATACTTCTTTGTAGTGCAGATTTGCATTGCCCGCTTGCTTGCTTGGCCAAAAAGGGCGTATGCGTTTTCTCCTGAATATATTCAGGGGAAAACGCATACGCCCTTTTTGGCCAAGTGCACCATTGTCCAAGTTGGGCCCATCTTCCTGTGCTTTACAGGCGATTCCAACGTACCTCTTGAAATCTGTTTCCTGCTATTTTGCCTCGCTTTCAAGTCCGCCTCGTTGACTTCCCTCAACAGATTTTTGGACGATAGTTGTCCTTTATCACTCTGCCAGTTTGTGAATTGCTGTGCCCCTGAGCTCCATTTCTCAACTCGTTTTTTGGGAGCTGAACGCAAGTCCAAAATTTTGGATCATGTCCTATACTGGTTCCCGGTGGGTGGCTGAGACTTTGGTTAATTCTTCTTCCTGCCGGGAAATTAGAGTGACATGTGCCCGTCCAAATGCCTAACAGCTACTCTCTCATGGGTTCTCCCTCGTCCCTTCCATCCTCTGCCAAATTGGGAACCTGTGCAAACCAGGAGGTTAAAGGGCCTGTCTCTCCAAGTTGGGAGATTGATAGTAAGGCAGTTGGAAAGTCAAACTGGAGCACCAGGAGAGGGACTATTCGTTGAGTTTTAGAAACCTTTCGTATTCACAGTGTGTACATTCTCTAGGTTTCCTGTACATGTTATAGCTGTAGTAATATTCCCTTGAACCTGGAGAGTTGGGACCCATGGAATGGGGGCCATGCATTATTGCTTGAAAGGGTCTGCATTTGCTCACCCAATCTCACCAATCCTCTCAGTCCCAAGTGTCCAGCCTTATGCCACATCCAGCTGTCATTGTAGATAGGGTCTTTTCAGGTTTCCTCAGACACCCTGAAGGAATTGTAAAGAATTTCCCTGTTTTTTGGTTTTGCTTTTGAAATTCCTTTTTATAGTGGGTTTGAGCTGATTCTCGCTGCCATGTTTATGCCACTCTAGACACACTTGATTCCCTTATGGAGACATATCAATACATAGGTTTTAAGATTCTTACTAGTCAGATATATTCCTCTGTGGGAAATATGGTGTTTTGAGTCTCTTTCACTAAGGAAGGTGTCGGTCTTGTCAATTCCAAAGTTGGTTTTTGAAACGGTCCCTGTGCTTATATCAAACTCTGGTTTTATGCATCACCCCACCTCTCCTTCCCCTTTATGCAGGCATAAGAGTGTTTTCTAAATGTGAGACTCTGTTCTCTTTCCTAACTCAGTTCACGTGTAGCCATGTTTACAGGATCTTCATAAGTGATATCTTATGATAAGTTTCTTTTTCTGTGTGACTTATTTCACTTAGAATCATCGTACCTGAATCCACTCACTTTGCTGCTACTGGTCGTATGACATTGATTTCATGGCTGAGGGATATTCCATCGTACGTAAGTACCACAATGTTTTGAACCATTTTTATATTTCCTGGGATATTTAAGGTGTACCCAAGTTGAGGTTCTTGTAGTCAGTGCAGCCCTAAATTTGGAGGTGGCTCTTTCTTATTGATTTTCAGTTTTCCCCAGGTATATTCCCTAGACTGGAAGTGGCCTTGGCTCTGTAGCTCTGTTGTTTACTTGTTTTAGGGAACACAATGCACTCCTCCAGTGAGGCAGTTGGCAATTTACATCCCGCCCATCAGCATAACAAGGCTCCCAGTTCTCCAGGGCCTGTCTTGCCTTTCTGGTTTTTACACATTTTGTGGATGTCCCTTTTGACCGGTGGGAAGTGATACTTCTTTGTAGTGCAGATTTGCATTGCCCGCTTGCTTGCTTGGCCAAAAAGGGCGTATGCGTTTTCTCCTGAATATATTCAGGAGAAAACGCATACGCCCTTTTTGGCCAAGTGCACCATTGTCCAAGTTGTGCCCCTCTTCCTGTGCTTTACAGGCGATTCCAAGGTACCTCTTGAAATCTGTTTCCTGCTATTTTGCCTCGCTTTCAAGTCCGCCTCGTTGACTTCCCTCAACAGATTTTTGGACGATAGTTGTCCTTTATCACTCTGCCAGTTTGTGAATTGCTGTGCCCCTGAGCTCCATTTCTCAACTCGTTTTTTGTGAGCTGAACGCAAGTCCAAAATTTTGGATCATGTCCTATACTGGTTCCCGGTGGGTGGCTGAGACTTTGGTTAATTCTTCTTCCTGCCGGGAAATTAGAGTGACATGTCCCCGTCCAAATGCCTAACAGCTACTCTCTCATGGGTTCTCCCTCGTCCCTTCCATCCTCTGCCAAATTGGGAACCTGTGCAAACCAGGAGGTTAAAGGGCCTGTCTCTCCAAGTTGGGAGATTGATAGTAAGGCAGTTGGAAAGTCAAACTGGAGCACCAGGAGAGGGACTATTCGTTGAGTTTTAGAAACCTTTCGTATTCACAGTGTGTCCATTCTCTAGGTTTCCTGTACATGTTATAGCTGTAGTAATATTCCCTTGAACCTGGAGAGTTGGGACCCATGGAATGGGGGCCATGCATTATTGCTTGAAAGGGTCTGCATTTGCTCACCCAATCTCACCAATCCTCTCAGTCCCAAGTGTCCAGCCTTATGCCACATACAGCTGTCATTGTAGATAGGGTCTTTCCAGGTTTCCTCAGACACCCTGAAGGAATTGTAAAGAATTTCCCTGTTTTTTGGTTTTGCTTTTGAAATTCCTTTTTATAGTGGGTTTGAGCTGATTCTCGCTGCCATGTTTATGCCACTCTAGACACACATGATTCCCTTATGGAGACATATCAATACATAGGTTTTAAGATTCTTACTAGTCAGATATATTCCTCTGTGGGAAATATGGGGTTTTGAGTCTCTTTCACTGAGGAAGGTGTCGGTTTTGTCAATTCCAAAGTTGGTTTTTGAAACGGTCCCTGTGCTTATATCAAACTCTGGTTTTATGCATCACCCCACCTCTCCTTCCCCTTTATGCAGGCATAAGAGTGTTTTCTAAATGTGAGACTCTGTTCTCTTTCCCAACTCAGTTCACGTGTAGCCATGTTTACAGGATCTTCCTAAGTGATATCTTATGATAAGTTTCTTTTTCTGTGTGACTTATTTCACTTAGAATCATCGTACCTGAATCCACTCACTTTGCTGCTACTGGTCTTATGACATTGATTTCATGGCTGAGGGATATTCCATCGTACGTAAGTACCACAATGTTTTGAACCATTTTTATATTTCCTGGGATATTTAAGGTGTACCCAAGTTGAGGTTCTTGTAGCCAGTGAAGCCCTAAATTTGGAGGTGGCTCTTTCTTATTGATTTTCAGTTTTCCCCAGGTATATTCCCTAGACTGGAAGTGGCCTTGGCTCTGTAGCTCTGTTGTTTACTTGTTTTAGGGAACACAATGCACTCCTCCAGTGAGGCAGTTGGCAATTTACATCCCGCCCATCAGCATAACAAGGCTCCCTGTTCTCCAGGGCCTGTCTTGCCTTTCTGGTTTTTACACATTTTGTGGATGTCCCTTTTGACCGGTGGGAAGTGATACTTCTTTGTAGTGCAGATTTGCATTGCCCGCTTGCTTGCTTGGCCAAAAAGGGCGTATGCGTTTTCTCCTGAATATATTCAGGAGAAAACGCATACGCCCTTTTTGGCCAAGTGCACCATTGTCCAAGTTGGGCCCATCTTCCTGTGCTTTACAGGTGATTCCAACGTAACTCTTGAAATCTGTTTCCTGCTATTTTGCCTCGCTTTCAAGTCCGCCTCGTTGACTTCCCTCAACAGATTTTTGGACGATAGTTGTCCTTTATCACTCTGCCAGTTTGTGAATTGCTGTGCCCCTGAGCTCCATTTCTCAACTCGTTTTTTGTGAGCTGAACGCAAGTCCAAAATTTTGGATCATGTCCTATACTGGTTCCCGGTGGGTGGCTGAGACTTTGGTTAATTCTTCTTCCTGCCGGGAAATTAGAGTGACATGTGCCCGTCCAAATGCCTAACAGCTACTCTCTCATGGGTTCTCCCTCGTCCCTTCCATCCTCTGCCAAATTGGGAACCTGTGCAAACCAGGAGGTTAAAGGGCCTGTCTGTCCAAGTTGGGAGATTGATAGTAAGGCAGTTGGAAAGTCAAACTGGAGCACCAGGAGAGGGACTATTCGTTGAGTTTTAGAAACCTTTCGTATTCACAGTGTGTCCATTCTCTAGGTTTCCTGTACATGTTATAGCTGTAGTAATATTCCCTTGAACCTGGAGAGTTGGGACCCATGGAATGGGGGCCATGCATTATTGCTTGAAAGGGTCTGCATTTGCTCACCCAATCTCACCAATCCTCTCAGTCCCAAGTGTCCAGCCTTATGCCACATCCAGCTGTCATTGTAGATAGGGTCTTTTCAGGTTTCCTCAGACACCCTGAAGGAATTGTAAAGAATTTCCCTGTTTTTTGGTTTTGCTTTTGAAATTCCTTTTTATAGTGGGTTTGAGCTGATTCTCGCTGCCATGTTTATGCCACTCTAGACACACTTGATTCCCTTATGGAGACATATCAATACATAGGTTTTAAGATTCTTACTAGTCAGATATATTCCTCTGTGGGAAATATGGTGTTTTGAGTCTCTTTCACTAAGGATGGTGTCGGTCTTGTCAATTCCAAAGTTGGTTTTTGAAACGGTCCCTGTGCTTATATCAAACTCTGGTTTTATGCATCACCCCACCTCTCCTTCCCCATTATGCAGGCATAAGAGTGTTTTCTAAATGTGAGACTCTGTTCTCTTTCCTAACTCAGTTCACGTGTAGCCATGTTTACAGGATCTTCATAAGTGATATCTTATGATAAGTTTCTTTTTCTCTGTGACTTATTTCACTTAGAATCATCGTACCTGAATCCACTCACTTTGCTGCTACTGGTCGTATGACATTGATTTCATGGCTGAGGGATATTCCATCGTACGTAAGTACCACAATGTTTTGAACCATTTTTATATTTCCTGGGATATTTAAGGTGTACCCAAGTTGAGGTTCTTGTAGTCAGTGCAGCCCTAAATTTGGAGGTGGCTCTTTCTTATTGATTTTCAGTTTTCCCCAGGTATATTCCCTAGACTGGAAGTGGCCTTGGCTCTGTAGCTCTGTTGTTTACTTGTTTTAGGGAACACAATGCACTCCTCCAGTGAGGCAGTTGGCAATTTACATCCCGCCCATCAGCATAACAAGGCTCCCAGTTCTCCAGGGCCTGTCTTGCCTTTCTGGTTTTTACACATTTTGTGGATGTCCCTTTTGACCGGTGGGAAGTGATACTTCTTTGTAGTGCAGATTTGCATTGCCCGCTTGCTTGCTTGGCCAAAAAGGGCGTATGCGTTTTCTCCTGAATATATTCAGGAGAAAACGCATACGCCCTTTTTGGCCAAGTGCACCATTGTCCAAGTTGTGCCCCTCTTCCTGTGCTTTACAGGCGATTCCAACGTACCTCTTGAAATCTGTTTCCTGCTATTTTGCCTCGCTTTCAAGTCCGCCTCGTTGACTTCCCTCAACAGATTTTTGGACGATAGTTGTCCTTTATCACTCTGCCAGTTTGTGAATTGCTGTGCCCCTGAGCTCCATTTCTCAACTCGTTTTTTGTGAGCTGAACGCAAGTCCAAAATTTTGGATCATGTCCTATACTGGTTCCCGGTGGGTGGCTGAGACTTTGGTTAATTCTTCTTCCTGCCGGGAAATTAGAGTGACATGTGCCCGTCCAAATGCCTAACAGCTACTCTCTCATGGGTTCTCCCTCGTCCCTTCCATCCTCTGCCAAATTGGGAACCTGTGCAAACCAGGAGGTTAAAGGGCCTGTCTGTCCAAGTTGGGAGATTGATAGTAAGGCAGTTGGAAAGTCAAACTGGAGCACCAGGAGAGGGACTATTCGTTGAGTTTTAGAAACCTTTCGTATTCACAGTGTGTCCATTCTCTAGGTTTCCTGTACATGTTATAGCTGTAGTAATATTCCCTTGAACCTGGAGAGTTGGGACCCATGGAATGGGGGCCATGCATTATTGCTTGAAAGGGTCTGCATTTGCTCACCCAATCTCACCAATCCTCTCAGTCCCAAGTGTCCAGCCTTATGCCACATACAGCTGTCATTGTAGATAGGGTCTTTCCAGGTTTCCTCAGACACCCTGAAGGAATTGTAAAGAATTTCCCTGTTTTTTGGTTTTGCTTTTGAAATTCCTTTTTATAGTGGGTTTGAGCTGATTCTCGCTGCCATGTTTATGCCACTCTAGACACACATGATTCCCTTATGGAGACATATCAATACATAGGTTTTAAGATTCTTACTAGTCAGATATATTCCTCTGTGGGAAATATGGGGTTTTGAGTCTCTTTCACTGAGGAAGGTGTCGGTTTTGTCAATTCCAAAGTTGGTTTTTGAAACGGTCCCTGTGCTTATATCAAACTCTGGTTTTATGCATCACCCCACCTCTCCTTCCCCTTTATGCAGGCATAAGAGTGTTTTCTAAATGTGAGACTCTGTTCTCTTTCCCAACTCAGTTCACGTGTAGCCATGTTTACAGGATCTTCCTAAGTGATATCTTATGATAAGTTTCTTTTTCTGTGTGACTTATTTCACTTAGAATCATCGTACCTGAATCCACTCACTTTGTTGCTACTGGTCTTATGACATTGATTTCATGGCTGAGGGATATTCCATCGTACGTAAGTACCACAATGTTTTGAACCATTTTTATATTTCCTGGGATATTTAAGGTGTACCCAAGTTGAGGTTCTTGTAGCCAGTGAAGCCCTAAATTTGGAGGTGGCTCTTTCTTATTGATTTTCAGTTTTCCCAAGGTATATTCCCTAGACTGGAAGTGGCCTTGGCTCTGTAGCTCTGTTGTTTACTTGTTTTAGGGAACACAATGCACTCCTCCAGTGAGGCAGTTGGCAATTTACATCCCGCCCATCAGCATAACAAGGCTCCCTGTTCTCCAGGGCCTGTCTTGCCTTTCTGGTTTTTACACATTTTGTGGATGTCCCTTTTGACCGGTGGGAAGTGATACTTCTTTGTAGTGCAGATTTGCATTGCCCGCTTGCTTGCTTGGCCAAAAAGGGCGTATGCGTTTTCTCCTGAATATATTCAGGAGAAAGCGCATACGCCCTTTTTGGCCAAGTGCACCATTGTCCAAGTTGGGCCCATCTTCCTGTGCTTTACAGGCGATTCCAACGTACCTCTTGAAATCTGTTTCCTGCTATTTTGCCTCGCTTTCAAGTCCGCCTCGTTGACTTCCCTCAACAGATTTTTGGACGATAGTTGTCCTTTATCACTCTGCCAGTTTGTGAATTGCTGTGCCCCTGAGCTCCATTTCTCAACTCGTTTTTTGGGAGCTGAACGCAAGTCCAAAATTTTGGATCATGTCCTATACTGGTTCCCGGTGGGTGGCTGAGACTTTGGTTAATTCTTCTTCCTGCCGGGAAATTAGAGTGACATGTGCCCGTCCAAATGCCTAACAGCTACTCTCTCATGGGTTCTCCCTCGTCCCTTCCATCCTCTGCCAAATTGGGAACCTGTGCAAACCAGGAGGTTAAAGGGCCTGTCTCTCCAAGTTGGGAGATTGATAGTAAGGCAGTTGGAAAGTCAAACTGGAGCACCAGGAGAGGGACTATTCGTTGAGTTTTAGAAACCTTTCGTATTCACAGTGTGTCCATTCTCTAGGTTTCCTGTACATGTTATAGCTGTAGTAATATTCCCTTGAACCTGGAGAGTTGGGACCCATGGAATGGGGGCCATGCATTATTGCTTGAAAGGGTCTGCATTTGCTCACCCAATCTCACCAATCCTCTCAGTCCCAAGTGTCCAGCCTTATGCCACATACAGCTGTCATTGTAGATAGGGTCTTTCCAGGTTTCCTCAGACACCCTGAAGGAATTGTAAAGAATTTCCCTGTTTTTTGGTTTTGCTTTTGAAATTCCTTTTTATAGTGGGTTTGAGCTGATTCTCGCTGCCATGTTTATGCCACTCTAGACACACATGATTCCCTTATGGAGACATATCAATACATAGGTTTTAAGATTCTTACTAGTCAGATATATTCCTCTGTGGGAAATATGGGGTTTTGAGTCTCTTTCACTGAGGAAGGTGTCGGTTTTGTCAATTCCAAAGTTGGTTTTTGAAACGGTCCCTGTGCTTATATCAAACTCTGGTTTTATGCATCACCCCACCTCTCCTTCCCCTTTATGCAGGCATAAGAGTGTTTTCTAAATGTGAGACTCTGTTCTCTTTCCCAACTCAGTTCACGTGTAGCCATGTTTACAGGATCTTCCTAAGTGATATCTTATGATAAGTTTCTTTTTCTGTGTGACTTATTTCACTTAGAATCATCGTACCTGAATCCACTCACTTTGTTGCTACTGGTCTTATGACATTGATTTCATGGCTGAGGGATATTCCATCGTACGTAAGTACCACAATGTTTTGAACCATTTTTATATTTCCTGGGATATTTAAGGTGTACCCAAGTTGAGGTTCTTGTAGCCAGTGAAGCCCTAAATTTGGAGGTGGCTCTTTCTTATTGATTTTCAGTTTTCCCAAGGTATATTCCCTAGACTGGAAGTGGCCTTGGCTCTGTAGCTCTGTTGTTTACTTGTTTTAGGGAACACAATGCACTCCTCCAGTGAGGCAGTTGGCAATTTACATCCCGCCCATCAGCATAACAAGGCTCCCTGTTCTCCAGGGCCTGTCTTGCCTTTCTGGTTTTTACACATTTTGTGGATGTCCCTTTTGACCGGTGGGAAGTGATACTTCTTTGTAGTGCAGATTTGCATTGCCCGCTTGCTTGCTTGGCCAAAAAGGGCGTATGCGTTTTCTCCTGAATATATTCAGGAGAAAGCGCATACGCCCTTTTTGGCCAAGTGCACCATTGTCCAAGTTGGGCCCATCTTCCTGTGCTTTACAGGCGATTCCAACGTACCTCTTGAAATCTGTTTCCTGCTATTTTGCCTCGCTTTCAAGTCCGCCTCGTTGACTTCCCTCAACAGATTTTTGGACGATAGTTGTCCTTTATCACTCTGCCAGTTTGTGAATTGCTGTGCCCCTGAGCTCCATTTCTCAACTCGTTTTTTGGGAGCTGAACGCAAGTCCAAAATTTTGGATCATGTCCTATACTGGTTCCCGGTGGGTGGCTGAGACTTTGGTTAATTCTTCTTCCTGCCGGGAAATTAGAGTGACATGTGCCCGTCCAAATGCCTAACAGCTACTCTCTCATGGGTTCTCCCTCGTCCCTTCCATCCTCTGCCAAATTGGGAACCTGTGCAAACCAGGAGGTTAAAGGGCCTGTCTCTCCAAGTTGGGAGATTGATAGTAAGGCAGTTGGAAAGTCAAACTGGAGCACCAGGAGAGGGACTATTCGTTGAGTTTTAGAAACCTTTCGTATTCACAGTGTGTCCATTCTCTAGGTTTCCTGTACATGTTATAGCTGTAGTAATATTCCCTTGAACCTGGAGAGTTGGGACCCATGGAATGGGGGCCATGCATTATTGCTTGAAAGGGTCTGCATTTGCTCACCCAATCTCACCAATCCTCTCAGTCCCAAGTGTCCAGCCTTATGCCACATCCAGCTGTCATTGTAGATAGGGTCTTTTCAGGTTTCCTCAGACACCCTGAAGGAATTGTAAAGAATTTCCCTGTTTTTTGGTTTTGCTTTTGAAATTCCTTTTTATAGTGGGTTTGAGCTGATTCTCGCTGCCATGTTTATGCCACTCTAGACACACTTGATTCCCTTATGGAGACATATCAATACATAGGTTTTAAGATTCTTACTAGTCAGATATATTCCTCTGTGGGAAATATGGTGTTTTGAGTCTCTTTCACTAAGGAAGGTGTCGGTCTTGTCAATTCCAAATTTGGTTTTTGAAACGGTCCCTGTGCTTATATCAAACTCTGGTTTTATGCATCACCCCACCTCTCCTTCCCCTTTATGCAGGCATAAGAGTGTTTTCTAAATGTGAGACTCTGTTCTCTTTCCTAACTCAGTTCACGTGTAGCCATGTTTACAGGATCTTCATAAGTGATATCTTATGATAAGTTTCTTTTTCTGTGTGACTTATTTCACTTAGAATCATCGTACCTGAATCCACTCACTTTGCTGCTACTGGTCGTATGACATTGATTTCATGGCTGAGGGATATTCCATCGTACGTAAGTACCACAAAGTTTTGAACCATTTTTATATTTCCTGGGATATTTAAGGTGTACCCAAGTTGAGGTTCTTGTAGTCAGTGCAGCCCTAAATTTGGAGGTGGCTCTTTCTTATTGATTTTCAGTTTTCCCCAGGTATATTCCCTAGACTGGAAGTGGCCTTGGCTCTGTAGCTCTGTTGTTTACTTGTTTTAGGGAACACAATGCACTCCTCCAGTGAGGCAGTTGGCAATTTACATCCCGCCCATCAGCATAACAAGGCTCCCAGTTCTCCAGGGCCTGTCTTGCCTTTCTGGTTTTTACACATTTTGTGGATGTCCCTTTTGACCGGTGGGAAGTGATACTTCTTTGTAGTGCAGATTTGCATTGCCCGCTTGCTTGCTTGGCCAAAAAGGGCGTATGCGTTTTCTCCTGAATATATTCAGGAGAAAACGCATACGCCCTTTTTGGCCAAGTGCACCATTGTCCAAGTTGTGCCCCTCTTCCTGTGCTTTACAGGCGATTCCAAGGTACCTCTTGAAATCTGTTTCCTGCTATTTTGCCTCGCTTTCAAGTCCGCCTCGTTGACTTCCCTCAACAGATTTTTGGACGATAGTTGTCCTTTATCACTCTGCCAGTTTGTGAATTGCTGTGCCCCTGAGCTCCATTTCTCAACTCGTTTTTTGTGAGCTGAACGCAAGTCCAAAATTTTGGATCATGTCCTATACTGGTTCCCGGTGGGTGGCTGAGACTTTGGTTAATTCTTCTTCCTGCCGGGAAATTAGAGTGACATGTGCCCGTCCAAATGCCTAACAGCTACTCTCTCATGGGTTCTCCCTCGTCCCTTCCATCCTCTGCCAAATTGGGAACCTGTGCAAACCAGGAGGTTAAAGGGCCTGTCTGTCCAAGTTGGGAGATTGATAGTAAGGCAGTTGGAAAGTCAAACTGGAGCACCAGGAGAGGGACTATTCGTTGAGTTTTAGAAACCTTTCGTATTCACAGTGTGTCCATTCTCTAGGTTTCCTGTACATGTTATAGCTGTAGTAATATTCCCTTGAACCTGGAGAGTTGGGACCCATGGAATGGGGGCCATGCATTATTGCTTGAAAGGGTCTGCATTTGCTCACCCAATCTCACCAATCCTCTCAGTCCCAAGTGTCCAGCCTTATGCCACATACAGCTGTCATTGTAGATAGGGTCTTTCCAGGTTTCCTCAGACACCCTGAAGGAATTGTAAAGAATTTCCCTGTTTTTTGGTTTTGCTTTTGAAATTCCTTTTTATAGTGGGTTTGAGCTGATTCTCGCTGCCATGTTTATGCCACTCTAGACACACATGATTCCCTTATGGAGACATATCAATACATAGGTTTTAAGATTCTTACTAGTCAGATATATTCCTCTGTGGGAAATATGGGGTTTTGAGTCTCTTTCACTGAGGAAGGTGTCGGTTTTGTCAATTCCAAAGTTGGTTTTTGAAACGGTCCCTGTGCTTATATCAAACTCTGGTTTTATGCATCACCCCACCTCTCCTTCCCCTTTATGCAGGCATAAGAGTGTTTTCTAAATGTGAGACTCTGTTCTCTTTCCCAACTCAGTTCACGTGTAGCCATGTTTACAGGATCTTCCTAAGTGATATCTTATGATAAGTTTCTTTTTCTGTGTGACTTATTTCACTTAGAATCATCGTACCTGAATCCACTCACTTTGCTGCTACTGGTCTTATGACATTGATTTCATGGCTGAGGGATATTCCATCGTACGTAAGTACCACAATGTTTTGAACCATTTTTATATTTCCTGGGATATTTAAGGTGTACCCAAGTTGAGGTTCTTGTAGCCAGTGAAGCCCTAAATTTGGAGGTGGCTCTTTCTTATTGATTTTCAGTTTTCCCAAGGTATATTCCCTAGACTGGAAGTGGCCTTGGCTCTGTAGCTCTGTTGTTTACTTGTTTTAGGGAACACAATGCACTCCTCCAGTGAGGCAGTTGGCAATTTACATCCCGCCCATCAGCATAACAAGGCTCCCTGTTCTCCAGGGCCTGTCTTGCCTTTCTGGTTTTTACACATTTTGTGGATGTCCCTTTTGACCGGTGGGAAGTGATACTTCTTTGTAGTGCAGATTTGCATTGCCCGCTTGCTTGCTTGGCCAAAAAGGGCGTATGCGTTTTCTCCTGAATATATTCAGGAGAAAGCGCATACGCCCTTTTTGGCCAAGTGCACCATTGTCCAAGTTGGGCCCATCTTCCTGTGCTTTACAGGCGATTCCAACGTACCTCTTGAAATCTGTTTCCTGCTATTTTGCCTCGCTTTCAAGTCCGCCTCGTTGACTTCCCTCAACAGATTTTTGGACGATAGTTGTCCTTTATCACTCTGCCAGTTTGTGAATTGCTGTGCCCCTGAGCTCCATTTCTCAACTCGTTTTTTGTGAGCTGAACGCAAGTCCAAAATTTTGGATCATGTCCTATACTGGTTCCCGGTGGGTGGCTGAGACTTTGGTTAATTCTTCTTCCTGCCGGGAAATTAGAGTGACATGTGCCCGTCCAAATGCCTAACAGCTACTCTCTCATGGGTTCTCCCTCGTCCCTTCCATCCTCTGCCAAATTGGGAACCTGAGCAAACCAGGAGGTTAAAGGGCCTGTCTCTCCAAGTTGGGAGATTGATAGTAAGGCAGTTGGAAAGTCAAACTGGAGCACCAGGAGAGGGACTATTCGTTGAGTTTTAGAAACCTTTCGTATTCACAGTGTGTCCATTCTCTAGGTTTCCTGTACATGTCATAGCTGTAGTAATATTCCCTTGAACCTGGAGAGTTGGGACCCATGGAATGGGGGCCATGCATTATTGCTTGAAAGGGTCTGCATTTGCTCACCCAATCTCACCAATCCTCTCAGTCCCAAGTGTCCAGCCTTATGCCACATCCAGCTGTCATTGTAGATAGGGTCTTTTCAGGTTTCCTCAGACACCCTGAAGGAATTGTAAAGAATTTCCCTGTTTTTTGGTTTTGCTTTTGAAATTCCTTTTTATAGTGGGTTTGAGCTGATTCTCGCTGCCATGTTTATGCCACTCTAGACACACTTGATTCCCTTATGGAGACATATCAATACATAGGTTTTAAGATTCTTACTAGTCAGATATATTCCTCTGTGGGAAATATGGTGTTTTGAGTCTCTTTCACTAAGGAAGGTGTCGGTCTTGTCAATTCCAAAGGTGGTTTTTGAAACGGTCCCTGTGCTTATATCAAACTCTGGTTTTATGCATCACCCCACCTCTCCTTCCCCTTTATGCAGGCATAAGAGTGTTTTCTAAATGTGAGACTCTGTTCTCTTTCCTAACTCAGTTCACGTGTAGCCATGTTTACAGGATCTTCATAAGTGATATCTTATGATAAGTTTCTTTTTCTGTGTGACTTATTTCACTTAGAATCATCGTACCTGAATCCACTCACTTTGCTGCTACTGGTCGTATGACATTGATTTCATGGCTGAGGGATATTCCATCGTACGTAAGTACCACAAAGTTTTGAACCATTTTTATATTTCCTGGGATATTTAAGGTGTACCCAAGTTGAGGTTCTTGTAGTCAGTGCAGCCCTAAATTTGGAGGTGGCTCTTTCTTATTGATTTTCAGTTTTCCCCAGGTATATTCCCTAGACTGGAAGTGGCCTTGGCTCTGTAGCTCTGTTGTTTACTTGTTTTAGGGAACACAATGCACTCCTCCAGTGAGGCAGTTGGCAATTTACATCCCGCCCATCAGCATAACAAGGCTCCCAGTTCTCCAGGGCCTGTCTTGCCTTTCTGGTTTTTACACATTTTGTGGATGTCCCTTTTGACCGGTGGGAAGTGATACTTCTTTGTAGTGCAGATTTGCATTGCCCGCTTGCTTGCTTGGCCAAAAAGGGCGTATGCGTTTTCTCCTGAATATATTCAGGAGAAAACGCATACGCCCTTTTTGGCCAAGTGCACCATTGTCCAAGTTGTGCCCCTCTTCCTGTGCTTTACAGGCGATTCCAAGGTACCTCTTGAAATCTGTTTCCTGCTATTTTGCCTCGCTTTCAAGTCCGCCTCGTTGACTTCCCTCAACAGATTTTTGGACGATAGTTGTCCTTTATCACTCTGCCAGTTTGTGAATTGCTGTGCCCCTGAGCTCCATTTCTCAACTCGTTTTTTGTGAGCTGAACGCAAGTCCAAAATTTTGGATCATGTCCTATACTGGTTCCCGGTGGGTGGCTGAGACTTTGGTTAATTCTTCTTCCTGCCGGGAAATTAGAGTGACATGTGCCCGTCCAAATGCCTAACAGCTACTCTCTCATGGGTTCTCCCTCGTCCCTTCCATCCTCTGCCAAATTGGGAACCTGTGCAAACCAGGAGGTTAAAGGGCCTGTCTGTCCAAGTTGGGAGATTGATAGTAAGGCAGTTGGAAAGTCAAACTGGAGCACCAGGAGAGGGACTATTCGTTGAGTTTTAGAAACCTTTCGTATTCACAGTGTGTCCATTCTCTAGGTTTCCTGTACATGTTATAGCTGTAGTAATATTCCCTTGAACCTGGAGAGTTGGGACCCATGGAATGGGGGCCATGCATTATTGCTTGAAAGGGTCTGCATTTGCTCACCCAATCTCACCAATCCTCTCAGTCCCAAGTGTCCAGCCTTATGCCACATACAGCTGTCATTGTAGATAGGGTCTTTCCAGGTTTCCTCAGACACCCTGAAGGAATTGTAAAGAATTTCCCTGTTTTTTGGTTTTGCTTTTGAAATTCCTTTTTATAGTGGGTTTGAGCTGATTCTCGCTGCCATGTTTATGCCACTCTAGACACACATGATTCCCTTATGGAGACATATCAATACATAGGTTTTAAGATTCTTACTAGTCAGATATATTCCTCTGTGGGAAATATGGGGTTTTGAGTCTCTTTCACTGAGGAAGGTGTCGGTTTTGTCAATTCCAAAGTTGGTTTTTGAAACGGTCCCTGTGCTTATATCAAACTCTGGTTTTATGCATCACCCCACCTCTCCTTCCCCTTTATGCAGGCATAAGAGTGTTTTCTAAATGTGAGACTCTGTTCTCTTTCCCAACTCAGTTCACGTGTAGCCATGTTTACAGGATCTTCCTAAGTGATATCTTATGATAAGTTTCTTTTTCTGTGTGACTTATTTCACTTAGAATCATCGTACCTGAATCCACTCACTTTGCTGCTACTGGTCTTATGACATTGATTTCATGGCTGAGGGATATTCCATCGTACGTAAGTACCACAATGTTTTGAACCATTTTTATATTTCCTGGGATATTTAAGGTGTACCCAAGTTGAGGTTCTTGTAGCCAGTGAAGCCCTAAATTTGGAGGTGGCTCTTTCTTATTGATTTTCAGTTTTCCCAAGGTATATTCCCTAGACTGGAAGTGGCCTTGGCTCTGTAGCTCTGTTGTTTACTTGTTTTAGGGAACACAATGCACTCCTCCAGTGAGGCAGTTGGCAATTTACATCCCGCCCATCAGCATAACAAGGCTCCCTGTTCTCCAGGGCCTGTCTTGCCTTTCTGGTTTTTACACATTTTGTGGATGTCCCTTTTGACCGGTGGGAAGTGATACTTCTTTGTAGTGCAGATTTGCATTGCCCGCTTGCTTGCTTGGCCAAAAAGGGCGTATGCGTTTTCTCCTGAATATATTCAGGAGAAAACGCATACGCCCTTTTTGGCCAAGTGCACCATTGTCCAAGTTGGGCCCATCTTCCTGTGCTTTACAGGCGATTCCAACGTACCTCTTGAAATCTGTTTCCTGCTATTTTGCCTCGCTTTCAAGTCCGCCTCGTTGACTTCCCTCAACAGATTTTTGGACGATAGTTGTCCTTTATCACTCTGCCAGTTTGTGAATTGCTGTGCCCCTGAGCTCCATTTCTCAACTCGTTTTTTGGGAGCTGAACGCAAGTCCAAAATTTTGGATCATGTCCTATACTGGTTCCCGGTGGGTGGCTGAGACTTTGGTTAATTCTTCTTCCTGCCGGGAAATTAGAGTGACATGTGCCCGTCCAAATGCCTAACAGCTACTCTCTCATGGGTTCTCCCTCTTCCCTTCCATCCTCTGCCAAATTGGGAACCTGTGCAAACCAGGAGGTTAAAGGGCCTGTCTGTCCAAGTTGGGAGATTGATAGTAAGGCAGTTGGAAAGTCAAACTGGAGCACCAGGAGAGGGACTATTCGTTGAGTTTTAGAAACCTTTCGTATTCACAGTGTGTCCATTCTCTAGGTTTCCTGTACATGTTATAGCTGTAGTAATATTCCCTTGAACCTGGAGAGTTGGGACCCATGGAATGGGGGCCATGCATTATTGCTTGAAAGGGTCTGCATTTGCTCACCCAATCTCACCAATCCTCTCAGTCCCAAGTGTCCAGCCTTATGCCACATACAGCTGTCATTGTAGATAGGGTCTTTCCAGGTTTCCTCAGACACCCTGAAGGAATTGTAAAGAATTTCCCTGTTTTTTGGTTTTGCTTTTGAAATTCCTTTTTATAGTGGGTTTGAGCTGATTCTCGCTGCCATGTTTATGCCACTCTAGACACACATGATTCCCTTATGGAGACATATCAATACATAGGTTTTAAGATTCTTACTAGTCAGATATATTCCTCTGTGGGAAATATGGGGTTTTGAGTCTCTTTCACTGAGGAAGGTGTCGGTTTTGTCAATTCCAAAGTTGGTTTTTGAAACGGTCCCTGTGCTTATATCAAACTCTGGTTTTATGCATCACCCCACCTCTCCTTCCCCTTTATGCAGGCATAAGAGTGTTTTCTAAATGTGAGACTCTGTTCTCTTTCCCAACTCAGTTCACGTGTAGCCATGTTTACAGGATCTTCCTAAGTGATATCTTATGATAAGTTTCTTTTTCTGTGTGACTTATTTCACTTAGAATCATCGTACCTGAATCCACTCACTTTGTTGCTACTGGTCTTATGACATTGATTTCATGGCTGAGGGATATTCCATCGTACGTAAGTACCACAATGTTTTGAACCATTTTTATATTTCCTGGGATATTTAAGGTGTACCCAAGTTGAGGTTCTTGTAGCCAGTGAAGCCCTAAATTTGGAGGTGGCTCTTTCTTATTGATTTTCAGTTTTCCCCAGGTATATTCCCTAGACTGGAAGTGGCCTTGGCTCTGTAGCTCTGTTGTTTACTTGTTTTAGGGAACACAATGCACTCCTCCAGTGAGGCAGTGGGCAATTTACATCCCGCCCATCAGCATAACAAGGCTCCCTGTTCTCCAGGGCCTGTCTTGCCTTTCTGGTTTTTACACATTTTGTGGATGTCCCTTTTGACCGGTGGGAAGTGATACTTCTTTGTAGTGCAGATTTGCATTGCCCGCTTGCTTGCTTGGCCAAAAAGGGCATATGCGTTTTCTCCTGAATATATTCAGGAGAAAGCGCATACACCCTTTTTGGCCAAGTGCACCATTGTCCAAGTTGGGCCCATCTTCCTGTGCTTTACAGGCGATTCCAACGTACCTCTTGAAATCTGTTTCCTGCTATTTTGCCTCGCTTTCAAGTCCGCCTCGTTGACTTCCCTCAACAGATTTTTGGACGATAGTTGTCCTTTATCACTCTGCCAGTTTGTGAATTGCTGTGCCCCTGAGCTCCATTTCTCAACTCGTTTTTTGTGAGCTGAACGCAAGTCCAAAATTTTGGATCATGTCCTATACTGGTTCCCGGTGGGTGGCTGAGACTTTGGTTAATTCTTCTTCCTGCCGGGAAATTAGAGTGACATGTGCCCGTCCAAATGCCTAACAGCTACTCTCTCATGGGTTCTCCCTCGTCCCTTCCATCCTCTGCCAAATTGGGAACCTGTGCAAACCAGGAGGTTAAAGGGCCTGTCTCTCCAAGTTGGGAGATTGATAGTAAGGCAGTTGGAAAGTCAAACTGGAGCACCAGGAGAGGGACTATTCGTTGAGTTTTAGAAACCTTTCGTATTCACAGTGTGTCCATTCTCTAGGTTTCCTGTACATGTTATAGCTGTAGTAATATTCCCTTGAACCTGGAGAGTTGGGACCCATGGAATGGGGGCCATGCATTATTGCTTGAAAGGGTCTGCATTTGCTCACCCAATCTCACCAATCCTCTCAGTCCCAAGTGTCCAGCCTTATGCCACATCCAGCTGTCATTGTAGATAGGGTCTTTTCAGGTTTCCTCAGACACCCTGAAGGAATTGTAAAGAATTTCCCTGTTTTTTGGTTTTGCTTTTGAAATTCCTTTTTATAGTGGGTTTGAGCTGATTCTCGCTGCCATGTTTATGCCACTCTAGACACACTTGATTCCCTTATGGAGACATATCAATACATAGGTTTTAAGATTCTTACTAGTCAGATATATTCCTCTGTGGGAAATATGGTGTTTTGAGTCTCTTTCACTAAGGAAGGTGTCGGTCTTGTCAATTCCAAATTTGGTTTTTGAAACGGTCCCTGTGCTTATATCAAACTCTGGTTTTATGCATCACCCCACCTCTCCTTCCCCTTTATGCAGGCATAAGAGTGTTTTCTAAATGTGAGACTCTGTTCTCTTTCCTAACTCAGTTCACGTGTAGCCATGTTTACAGGATCTTCATAAGTGATATCTTATGATAAGTTTCTTTTTCTGTGTGACTTATTTCACTTAGAATCATCGTATCTGAATCCACTCACTTTGCTGCTACTGGTCGTATGACATTGATTTCATGGCTGAGGGATATTCCATCGTACGTAAGTACCACAAAGTTTTGAACCATTTTTATATTTCCTGGGATATTTAAGGTGTACCCAAGTTGAGGTTCTTGTAGTCAGTGCAGCCCTAAATTTGGAGGTGGCTCTTTCTTATTGATTTTCAGTTTTCCCCAGGTATATTCCCTAGACTGGAAGTGGCCTTGGCTCTGTAGCTCTGTTGTTTACTTGTTTTAGGGAACACAATGCACTCCTCCAGTGAGGCAGTTGGCAATTTACATCCCGCCCATCAGCATAACAAGGCTCCCAGTTCTCCAGGGCCTGTCTTGCCTTTCTGGTTTTTACACATTTTGTGGATGTCCCTTTTGACCGGTGGGAAGTGATACTTCTTTGTAGTGCAGATTTGCATTGCCCGCTTGCTTGCTTGGCCAAAAAGGGCGTATGCGTTTTCTCCTGAATATATTCAGGAGAAAACGCATACGCCCTTTTTGGCCAAGTGCACCATTGTCCAAGTTGGGCCCATCTTCCTGTGCTTTACAGGCGATTCCAACGTACCTCTTGAAATCTGTTTCCTGCTATTTTGCCTCGCTTTCAAGTCCGCCTCGTTGACTTCCCTCAACAGATTTTTGGACGATAGTTGTCCTTTATCACTCTGCCAGTTTGTGAATTGCTGTGCCCCTGAGCTCCATTTCTCAACTCGTTTTTTGGGAGCTGAACGCAAGTCCAAAATTTTGGATCATGTCCTATACTGGTTCCCGGTGGGTGGCTGAGACTTTGGTTAATTCTTCTTCCTGCCGGGAAATTAGAGTGACATGTGCCCGTCCAAATGCCTAACAGCTACTCTCTCATGGGTTCTCCCTCTTCCCTTCCATCCTCTGCCAAATTGGGAACCTGTGCAAACCAGGAGGTTAAAGGGCCTGTCTGTCCAAGTTGGGAGATTGATAGTAAGGCAGTTGGAAAGTCAAACTGGAGCACCAGGAGAGGGACTATTCGTTGAGTTTTAGAAACCTTTCGTATTCACAGTGTGTCCATTCTCTAGGTTTCCTGTACATGTTATAGCTGTAGTAATATTCCCTTGAACCTGGAGAGTTGGGACCCATGGAATGGGGGCCATGCATTATTGCTTGAAAGGGTCTGCATTTGCTCACCCAATCTCACCAATCCTCTCAGTCCCAAGTGTCCAGCCTTATGCCACATACAGCTGTCATTGTAGATAGGGTCTTTCCAGGTTTCCTCAGACACCCTGAAGGAATTGTAAAGAATTTCCCTGTTTTTTGGTTTTGCTTTTGAAATTCCTTTTTATAGTGGGTTTGAGCTGATTCTCGCTGCCATGTTTATGCCACTCTAGACACACATGATTCCCTTATGGAGACATATCAATACATAGGTTTTAAGATTCTTACTAGTCAGATATATTCCTCTGTGGGAAATATGGGGTTTTGAGTCTCTTTCACTGAGGAAGGTGTCGGTTTTGTCAATTCCAAAGTTGGTTTTTGAAACGGTCCCTGTGCTTATATCAAACTCTGGTTTTATGCATCACCCCACCTCTCCTTCCCCTTTATGCAGGCATAAGAGTGTTTTCTAAATGTGAGACTCTGTTCTCTTTCCCAACTCAGTTCACGTGTAGCCATGTTTACAGGATCTTCCTAAGTGATATCTTATGATAAGTTTCTTTTTCTGTGTGACTTATTTCACTTAGAATCATCGTACCTGAATCCACTCACTTTGTTGCTACTGGTCTTATGACATTGATTTCATGGCTGAGGGATATTCCATCGTACGTAAGTACCACAATGTTTTGAACCATTTTTATATTTCCTGGGATATTTAAGGTGTACCCAAGTTGAGGTTCTTGTAGCCAGTGAAGCCCTAAATTTGGAGGTGGCTCTTTCTTATTGATTTTCAGTTTTCCCCAGGTATATTCCCTAGACTGGAAGTGGCCTTGGCTCTGTAGCTCTGTTGTTTACTTGTTTTAGGGAACACAATGCACTCCTCCAGTGAGGCAGTGGGCAATTTACATCCCGCCCATCAGCATAACAAGGCTCCCTGTTCTCCAGGGCCTGTCTTGCCTTTCTGGTTTTTACACATTTTGTGGATGTCCCTTTTGACCGGTGGGAAGTGATACTTCTTTGTAGTGCAGATTTGCATTGCCCGCTTGCTTGCTTGGCCAAAAAGGGCATATGCGTTTTCTCCTGAATATATTCAGGAGAAAGCGCATACGCCCTTTTTGGCCAAGTGCACCATTGTCCAAGTTGGGCCCATCTTCCTGTGCTTTACAGGCGATTCCAACGTACCTCTTGAAATCTGTTTCCTGCTATTTTGCCTCGCTTTCAAGTCCGCCTCGTTGACTTCCCTCAACAGATTTTTGGACGATAGTTGTCCTTTATCACTCTGCCAGTTTGTGAATTGCTGTGCCCCTGAGCTCCATTTCTCAACTCGTTTTTTGTGAGCTGAACGCAAGTCCAAAATTTTGGATCATGTCCTATACTGGTTCCCGGTGGGTGGCTGAGACTTTGGTTAATTCTTCTTCCTGCCGGGAAATTAGAGTGACATGTGCCCGTCCAAATGCCTAACAGCTACTCTCTCATGGGTTCTCCCTCGTCCCTTCCATCCTCTGCCAAATTGGGAACCTGTGCAAACCAGGAGGTTAAAGGGCCTGTCTCTCCAAGTTGGGAGATTGATAGTAAGGCAGTTGGAAAGTCAAACTGGAGCACCAGGAGAGGGACTATTCGTTGAGTTTTAGAAACCTTTCGTATTCACAGTGTGTCCATTCTCTAGGTTTCCTGTACATGTTATAGCTGTAGTAATATTCCCTTGAACCTGGAGAGTTGGGACCCATGGAATGGGGGCCATGCATTATTGCTTGAAAGGGTCTGCATTTGCTCACCCAATCTCACCAATCCTCTCAGTCCCAAGTGTCCAGCCTTATGCCACATCCAGCTGTCATTGTAGATAGGGTCTTTTCAGGTTTCCTCAGACACCCTGAAGGAATTGTAAAGAATTTCCCTGTTTTTTGGTTTTGCTTTTGAAATTCCTTTTTATAGTGGGTTTGAGCTGATTCTCGCTGCCATGTTTATGCCACTCTAGACACACTTGATTCCCTTATGGAGACATATCAATACATAGGTTTTAAGATTCTTACTAGTCAGATATATTCCTCTGTGGGAAATATGGTGTTTTGAGTCTCTTTCACTAAGGAAGGTGTCGGTCTTGTCAATTCCAAATTTGGTTTTTGAAACGGTCCCTGTGCTTATATCAAACTCTGGTTTTATGCATCACCCCACCTCTCCTTCCCCTTTATGCAGGCATAAGAGTGTTTTCTAAATGTGAGACTCTGTTCTCTTTCCTAACTCAGTTCACGTGTAGCCATGTTTACAGGATCTTCATAAGTGATATCTTATGATAAGTTTCTTTTTCTGTGTGACTTATTTCACTTAGAATCATCGTATCTGAATCCACTCACTTTGCTGCTACTGGTCGTATGACATTGATTTCATGGCTGAGGGATATTCCATCGTACGTAAGTACCACAAAGTTTTGAACCATTTTTATATTTCCTGGGATATTTAAGGTGTACCCAAGTTGAGGTTCTTGTAGTCAGTGCAGCCCTAAATTTGGAGGTGGCTCTTTCTTATTGATTTTCAGTTTTCCCCAGGTATATTCCCTAGACTGGAAGTGGCCTTGGCTCTGTAGCTCTGTTGTTTACTTGTTTTAGGGAACACAATGCACTCCTCCAGTGAGGCAGTTGGCAATTTACATCCCGCCCATCAGCATAACAAGGCTCCCAGTTCTCCAGGGCCTGTCTTGCCTTTCTGGTTTTTACACATTTTGTGGATGTCCCTTTTGACCGGTGGGAAGTGATACTTCTTTGTAGTGCAGATTTGCATTGCCCGCTTGCTTGCTTGGCCAAAAAGGGCGTATGCGTTTTCTCCTGAATATATTCAGGAGAAAACGCATACGCCCTTTTTGGCCAAGTGCACAATTGTCCAAGTTGTGCCCCTCTTCCTGTGCTTTACAGGCGATTCCAAGGTACCTCTTGAAATCTGTTTCCTGCTATTTTGCCTCGCTTTCAAGTCCGCCTCGTTGACTTCCCTCAACAGATTTTTGGACGATAGTTGTCCTTTATCACTCTGCCAGTTTGTGAATTGCTGTGCCCCTGAGCTCCATTTCTCAACTCGTTTTTTGTGAGCTGAACGCAAGTCCAAAATTTTGGATCATGTCCTATACTGGTTCCCGGTGGGTGGCTGAGACTTTGGTTAATTCTTCTTCCTGCCGGGAAATTAGAGTGACATGTGCCCGTCCAAATGCCTAACAGCTACTCTCTCATGGGTTCTCCCTCGTCCCTTCCATCCTCTGCCAAATTGGGAACCTGTGCAAACCAGGAGGTTAAAGGGCCTGTCTGTCCAAGTTGGGAGATTGATAGTAAGGCAGTTGGAAAGTCAAACTGGAGCACCAGGAGAGGGACTATTCGTTGAGTTTTAGAAACCTTTCGTATTCACAGTGTGTCCATTCTCTAGGTTTCCTGTACATGTTATAGCTGTAGTAATATTCCCTTGAACCTGGAGAGTTGGGACCCATGGAATGGGGGCCATGCATTATTGCTTGAAAGGGTCTGCATTTGCTCACCCAATCTCACCAATCCTCTCAGTCCCAAGTGTCCAGCCTTATGCCACATACAGCTGTCATTGTAGATAGGGTCTTTCCAGGTTTCCTCAGACACCCTGAAGGAATTGTAAAGAATTTCCCTGTTTTTTGGTTTTGCTTTTGAAATTCCTTTTTATAGTGGGTTTGAGCTGATTCTCGCTGCCATGTTTATGCCACTCTAGACACACATGATTCCCTTATGGAGACATATCAATACATAGGTTTTAAGATTCTTACTAGTCAGATATATTCCTCTGTGGGAAATATGGGGTTTTGAGTCTCTTTCACTGAGGAAGGTGTCGGTTTTGTCAATTCCAAAGTTGGTTTTTGAAACGGTCCCTGTGCTTATATCAAACTCTGGTTTTATGCATCACCCCACCTCTCCTTCCCCTTTATGCAGGCATAAGAGTGTTTTCTAAATGTGAGACTCTGTTCTCTTTCCCAACTCAGTTCACGTGTAGCCATGTTTACAGGATCTTCCTAAGTGATATCTTATGATAAGTTTCTTTTTCTGTGTGACTTATTTCACTTAGAATCATCGTACCTGAATCCACTCACTTTGCTGCTACTGGTCTTATGACATTGATTTCATGGCTGAGGGATATTCCATCGTACGTAAGTACCACAATGTTTTGAACCATTTTTATATTTCCTGGGATATTTAAGGTGTACCCAAGTTGAGGTTCTTGTAGCCAGTGAAGCCCTAAATTTGGAGGTGGCTCTTTCTTATTGATTTTCAGTTTTCCCAAGGTATATTCCCTAGACTGGAAGTGGCCTTGGCTCTGTAGCTCTGTTGTTTACTTGTTTTAGGGAACACAATGCACTCCTCCAGTGAGGCAGTGGCAATTTACATCCCGCCCATCAGCATAACAAGGCTCCCTGTTCTCCAGGGCCTGTCTTGCCTTTCTGGTTTTTACACATTTTGTGGATGTCCCTTTTGACCGGTGGGAAGTGATACTTCTTTGTAGTGCAGATTTGCATTGCCCGCTTGCTTGCTTGGCCAAAAAGGGCGTATGCGTTTTCTCCTGAATATATTCAGGAGAAAACGCATACGCCCTTTTTGGCCAAGTGCACCATTGTCCAAGTTGTGCCCCTCTTCCTGTGCTTTACAGGCGATTCCAAGGTACCTCTTGAAATCTGTTTCCTGCTATTTTGCCTCACTTTCAAGTCCGCCTCGTTGACTTCCCTCAACAGATTTTTGGACGATAGTTGTCCTTTATCACTCTGCCAGTTTGTGAATTGCTGTGCCCCTGAGCTCCATTTCTCAACTCGTTTTTTGTGAGCTGAACGCAAGTCCAAAATTTTGGATCATGTCCTATACTGGTTCCCGGTGGGTGGCTGAGACTTTGGTTAATTCTTCTTCCTGCCGGGAAATTAGAGTGACATGTGCCCGTCCAAATGCCTAACAGCTACTCTCTCATGGGTTCTCCCTCGTCCCTTCCATCCTCTGCCAAATTGGGAACCTGTGCAAACCAGGAGGTTAAAGGGCCTGTCTCTCCAAGTTGGGAGATTGATAGTAAGGCAGTTGGAAAGTCAAACTGGAGCACCAGGAGAGGGACTATTCGTTGAGTTTTAGAAACCTTTCGTATTCACAGTGTGTCCATTCTCTAGGTTTCCTGTACATGTTATAGCTGTAGTAATATTCCCTTGAACCTGGAGAGTTGGGACCCATGGAATGGGGGCCATGCATTATTGCTTGAAAGGGTCTGCATTTGCTCACCCAATCTCACCAATCCTCTCAGTCCCAAGTGTCCAGCCTTATGCCACATACAGCTGTCATTGTAGATAGGGTCTTTCCAGGTTTCCTCAGACACCCTGAAGGAATTGTAAAGAATTTCCCTGTTTTTTGGTTTTGCTTTTGAAATTCCTTTTTATAGTGGGTTTGAGCTGATTCTCGCTGCCATGTTTATGCCACTCTAGACACACATGATTCCCTTTTGGAGACATATCAATACATAGGTTTTAAGATTCTTACTAGTCAGATATATTCCTCTGTGTGAAATATGGGGTTTTGAGTCTCTTTCACTGAGGAAGGTGTCGGTTTTGTCAATTCCAAAGTTGGTTTTTGAAACGGTCCCTGTGCTTATATCAAACTCTGGTTTTATGCATCACCCCACCTCTCCTTCCCCTTTATGCAGGCATAAGAGTGTTTTCTAAATGTGAGACTCTGTTCTCTTTCCCAACTCAGTTCACGTGTAGCCATGTTTACAGGATCTTCCTAAGTGATATCTTATGATAAGTTTCTTTTTCTGTGTGACTTATTTCACTTAGAATCATCGTACCTGAATCCACTCACTTTGCTGCTACTGGCCTTATGACATTGATTTCATGGCTGAGGGATATTCCATCGTACGTAAGTACCACAATGTTTTGAACCATTTTTATATTTCCTGGGATATTTAAGGTGTACCCAAGTTGAGGTTCTTGTAGTCAGTGCAGCCCTAAATTTGGAGGTGGCTCTTTCTTATTGATTTTCAGTTTTCCCCAGGTATATTCCCTAGACTGGAAGTGGCCTTGGCTCTGTAGCTCTGTTGTTTACTTGTTTTAGGGAACACAATGCACTCCTCCAGTGAGGCAGTTGGCAATTTACATCCCGCCCATCAGCATAACAAGGCTCCCAGTTCTCCAGGGCCTGTCTTGCCTTTCTGGTTTTTACACATTTTGTGGATGTCCCTTTTGACCGGTGGGAAGTGATACTTCTTTGTAGTGCAGATTTGCATTGCCCGCTTGCTTGCTTGGCCAAAAAGGGCGTATGCCTTTTCTCCTGAATATATTCAGGAGAAAACGCATACGCCCTTTTTGGCCAAGTGCACCATTGTCCAAGTTGTGCCCCTCTTCCTGTGCTTTACAGGCGATTCCAAGGTACCTCTTGAAATCTGTTTCCTGCTATTTTGCCTCGCTTTCAAGTCCGCCTCGTTGACTTCCCTCAACAGATTTTTGGACGATAGTTGTCCTTTATCACTCTGCCAGTTTGTGAATTGCTGTGCCCCTGAGCTCCATTTCTCAACTCGTTTTTTGTGAGCTGAACGCAAGTCCAAAATTTTGGATCATGTCCTATACTGGTTCCCGGTGGGTGGCTGAGACTTTGGTTAATTCTTCTTCCTGCCGGGAAATTAGAGTGACATGTGCCCGTCCAAATGCCTAACAGCTACTCTCTCATGGGTTCTCCCTCGTCCCTTCCATCCTCTGCCAAATTGGGAACCTGTGCAAACCAGGAGGTTAAAGGGCCTGTCTGTCCAAGTTGGGAGATTGATAGTAAGGCAGTTGGAAAGTCAAACTGGAGCACCAGGAGAGGGACTATTCGTTGAGTTTTAGAAACCTTTCGTATTCACAGTGTGTCCATTCTCTAGGTTTCCTGTACATGTTATAGCTGTAGTAATATTCTCTTGAACCTGGAGAGTTGGGACCCATGGAATGGGGGCCATGCATTATTGCTTGAAAGGGTCTGCATTTGCTCACCCAATCTCACCAATCCTCTCAGTCCCAAGTGTCCAGCCTTATGCCACATACAGCTGTCATTGTAGATAGGGTCTTTCCAGGTTTCCTCAGACACCCTGAAGGAATTGTAAAGAATTTCCCTGTTTTTTGGTTTTGCTTTTGAAATTCCTTTTTATAGTGGGTTTCAGCTGATTCTCGCTTCCATGTTTATGCCACTCTAGACACACATGATTCCCTTATGGAGACATATCAATACATAGGTTTTAAGATTCTTACTAGTCAGATATATTCCTCTGTGGGAAATATGGGGTTTTGAGTCTCTTTCACTGAGGAAGTTGTCGGTTTTGTCAATTCCAAAGTTGGTTTTTGAAACGGTCCCTGTGCTTATATCAAACTCTGGTTTTATGCATCACCCCACCTCTCCTTCCCCTTTATGCAGGCATAAGAGTGTTTTCTAAATGTGAGACTCTGTTCTCTTTCCCAACTCAGTTCACGTGTAGCCATGTTTACAGGATCTTCCTAAGTGATATCTTATGATAAGTTTCTTTTTCTGTGTGACTTATTTCACTTAGAATCATCGTACCTGAATCCACTCACTTTGCTGCTACTGGTCTTATGACATTGATTTCATGGCTGAGGGATATTCCATCGTACGTAAGTACCACAATGTTTTGAACCATTTTTATATTTCCTGGGATATTTAAGGTGTACCCAAGTTGAGGTTCTTGTAGCCAGTGAAGCCCTAAATTTGGAGGTGGCTCTTTCTTATTGATTTTCAGTTTTCCCAAGGTATATTCCCTAGACTGGAAGTGGCCTTGGCTCTGTAGCTCTGTTGTTTACTTGTTTTAGGGAACACAATGCACTCCTCCAGTGAGGCAGTTGGCAATTTACATCCCGCCCATCAGCATAACAAGGCTCCCTGTTCTCCAGGGCCTGTCTTGCCTTTCTGGTTTTTACACATTTTGTGGATGTCCCTTTTGACCGGTGGGAAGTGATACTTCTTTGTAGTGCAGATTTGCATTGCCCGCTTGCTTGCTTGGCCAAAAAGGGCGTATGCGTTTTCTCCTGAATATATTCAGGAGAAAGCGCATACGCCCTTTTTGGCCAAGTGCACCATTGTCCAAATTGGGCCCATCTTCCTGTGCTTTACAGGCGATTCCAACGTACCTCTTGAAATCTGTTTCCTGCTATTTTGCCTCGCTTTCAAGTCCGCCTCGTTGACTTCCCTCAACAGATTTTTGGACGATAGTTGTCCTTTATCACTCTGCCAGTTTGTGAATTGCTGTGCCCCTGAGCTCCATTTCTCAACTCGTTTTTTGTGAGCTGAACGCAAGTCCAAAATTTTGGATCATGTCCTATACTGGTTCCCGGTGGGTGGCTGAGACTTTGGTTAATTCTTCTTCCTGCCGGGAAATTAGAGTGACATGTGCCCGTCCAAATGCCTAACAGCTACTCTCTCATGGGTTCTCCCTCGTCCCTTCCATCCTCTGCCAAATTGGGAACCTGTGCAAACCAGGAGGTTAAAGGGCCTGTCTCTCCAAGTTGGGAGATTGATAGTAAGGCAGTTGGAAAGTCAAACTGGAGCACCAGGAGAGGGACTATTCGTTGAGTTTTAGAAACCTTTCGTATTCACAGTGTGTCCATTCTCTAGGTTTCCTGTACATGTTATAGTTGTAGTAATATTCCCTTGAACCTGGAGAGTTGGGACCCATGGAATGGGGGCCATGCATTATTGCTTGAAAGGGTCTGCATTTGCTCACCCAATCTCACCAATCCTCTCAGTCCCAAGTGTCCAGCCTTATGCCACATCCAGCTGTCATTGTAGATAGGGTCTTTTCAGGTTTCCTCAGACACCCTGAAGGAATTGTAAAGAATTTCCCTGTTTTTTGGTTTTGCTTTTGAAATTCCTTTTTATAGTGGGTTTGAGCTGATTCTCGCTGCCATGTTTATGCCACTCTAGACACACTTGATTCCCTTATGGAGACATATCAATACATAGGTTTTAAGATTCTTACTAGTCAGATATATTCCTCTGTGGGAAATATGGTGTTTTGAGTCTCTTTCACTAAGGAAGGTGTCGGTCTTGTCAATTCCAAAGTTGGTTTTTGAAACGGTCCCTGTGCTTATATCAAACTCTGGTTTTATGCATCACCCCACCTCTCCTTCCCCTTTATGCAGGCATAAGAGTGTTTTCTACATGTGAGACTCTGTTCTCTTTCCTAACTCAGTTCACGTGTAGCCATGTTTACAGGATCTTCATAAGTGATATCTTATGATAAGTTTCTTTTTCTGTGTGACTTATTTCACTTAGAATCATCGTACCTGAATCCACTCACTTTGCTGCTACTGGTCGTATGACATTGATTTCACGGCTGAGGGATATTCCATCGTACCTAAGTACCACAATGTTTTGAACCATTTTTATATTTCCTGGGATATTTAAGGTGTACCCAAGTTGAGGTTCTTGTAGCCAGTGCAGCCCTAAATTTGGAGGTGGCTCTTTCTTATTGATTTTCAGTATTCCCCAGGTATATTCCCTAGACTGGAAGTGGCCTTGGCTCTGTAGCTCTGTTGTTTACTTGTTTTAGGGAACACAATGCACTCCTCCAGTGAGGCAGTTGGCAATTTACATCCCGCCCATCAGCATAACAAGGCTCCCAGTTCTCCAGGGCCTGTCTTGCCTTTCTGGTTTTTACACATTTTGTGGATGTCCCTTTTGACCGGTGGGAAGTGATACTTCTTTGTAGTGCAGATTTGCATTGCCCGCTTGCTTGCTTGGCCAAAAAGGGCGTATGCGTTTTCTCCTGAATATATTCAGGAGAAAACGCATACGCCCTTTTTGGCCAAGTGCACCATTGTCCAAGTTGTGCCCCTCTTCCTGTGCTTTACAGGCGATTCCAAGGTACCTCTTGAAATCTGTTTCCTGCTATTTTGCCTCGCTTTCAAGTCCGCCTCGTTGACTTCCCTCAACAGATTTTTGGACGATAGTTGTCCTTTATCACTCTGCCAGTTTGTGAATTGCTGTGCCCCTGAGCTCCATTTCTCAACTCGTTTTTTGTGAGCTGAACGCAAGTCCAAAATTTTGGATCATGTCCTATACTGGTTCCCGGTGGGTGGCTGAGACTTTGGTTAATTCTTCTTCCTGCCGGGAAATTAGAGTGACATGTGCCCGTCCAAATGCCTAACAGCTACTCTCTCATGGGTTCTCCCTCGTCCCTTCCATCCTCTGCCAAATTGGGAACCTGTGCAAACCAGGAGGTTAAAGGGCCTGTCTGTCCAAGTTGGGAGATTGATAGTAAGGCAGTTGGAAAGTCAAACTGGAGCACCAGGAGAGGGACTATTCGTTGAGTTTTAGAAACCTTTCGTATTCACAGTGTGTCCATTCTCTAGGTTTCCTGTACATGTTATAGCTGTAGTAATATTCCCTTGAACCTGGAGAGTTGGGACCCATGGAATGGGGGCCATGCATTATTGCTTGAAAGGGTCTGCATTTGCTCACCCAATCTCACCAATCCTCTCAGTCCCAAGTGTCCAGCCTTATGCCACATACAGCTGTCATTGTAGATAGGGTCTTTCCAGGTTTCCTCAGACTCCCTGAAGGAATTGTAAAGAATTTCCCTGTTTTTTGGTTTTGCTTTTGAAATTCCTTTTTATAGTGGGTTTGAGCTGATTCTCGCTGCCATGTTTATGCCACTCTAGACACACATGATTCCCTTATGGAGACATATCAATACATAGGTTTTAAGATTCTTACTAGTCAGATATATTCCTCTGTGGGAAATATGGGGTTTTGAGTCTCTTTCACTGAGGAAGGTGTCGGTTTTGTCAATTCCAAAGTTGGTTTTTGAAACGGTCCCTGTGCTTATATCAAACTCTGGTTTTATGCATCACCCCACCTCTCCTTCCCCTTTATGCAGGCATAAGAGTGTTTTCTAAATGTGAGACTCTGTTCTCTTTCCCATCTCAGTTCACGTGTAGCCATGTTTACAGGATCTTCCTAAGTGATATCTTATGATAAGTTTCTTTTTCTGTGTGACTTATTTCACTTAGAATCATCGTACCTGAATCCACTCACTTTGCTGCTACTGGTCTTATGACATTGATTTCATGGCTGAGGGATATTCCATCGTACGTAAGTACCACAATGTTTTGAACCATTTTTATATTTCCTGGGATATTTAAGGTGTACCCAAGTTGAGGTTCTTGTAGCCAGTGAAGCCCTAAATTTGGAGGTGGCTCTTTCTTATTGATTTTCAGTTTTCCCAAGGTATATTCCCTAGACTGGAAGTGGCCTTGGCTCTGTAGCTCTGTTGTTTACTTGTTTTAGGGAACACAATGCACTCCTCCAGTGAGGCAGTTGGCAATTTACATCCCGCCCATCAGCATAACAAGGCTCCCTGTTCTCCAGGGCCTGTCTTGCCTTTCTGGTTTTTACACATTTTGTGGATGTCCCTTTTGACCGGTGGGAAGTGATACTTCTTTGTAGTGCAGATTTGCATTGCCCGCTTGCTTGCTTGGCCAAAAAGGGCGTATGCGTTTTCTCCTGAATATATTCAGGAGAAAACGCATACGCCCTTTTTGGCCAAGTGCACCATTGTCCAAGTTGGGCCCATCTTCCTGTGCTTTACAGGCGATTCCAACGTACCTCTTGAAATCTGTTTCCTGCTATTTTGCCTCGCTTTCAAGTCCGCCTCGTTGACTTCCCTCAACAGATTTTTGGACGATAGTTGTCCTTTATCACTCTGCCAGTTTGTGAATTGCTGTGCCCCTGAGCTCCATTTCTCAACTCGTTTTTTGGGAGCTGAACGCAAGTCCAAAATTTTGGATCCTGTCCTATACTGGTTCCCGGTGGGTGGCTGAGACTTTGGTTAATTCTTCTTCCTGCCGGGAAATTAGAGTGACATGTGCCCGTCCAAATGCCTAACAGCTACTCTCTCATGGGTTCTCCCTCGTCCCTTCAATCCTCTGCCAAATTGGGAACCTGTGCAAACCAGGAGGTTAAAGGGCCTGTCTCTCCAAGTTGGGAGATTGATAGCAAGGCAGTTGGAAAGTCAAACTGGAGCACCAGGAGAGGGACTATTCGTTGAGTTTTAGAAACCTTTCGTATTCACAGTGTGTCCATTCTCTAGGTTTCCTGTACATGTTATAGCTGTAGTAATATTCCCTTGAACCTGGAGAGTTGGGACCCATGGAATGGGGGCCATGCATTATTGCTTGAAAGGGTCTGCATTTGCTCACCCAATCTCACCAATCCTCTCAGTCCCAAGTGTCCAGCCTTATGCCACATCCAGCTGTCATTGTAGATAGGGTCTTTTCAGGTTTCCTCAGACACCCTGAAGGAATTGTAAAGAATTTCGCTGTTTTTTGGTTTTGCTTTTGAAATTCCTTTTTATAGTGGGTTTGAGCTGATTCTCGCTGCCATGTTTATGCCACTCTAGACACACTTGATTCCCTTATGGAGACATATCAATACATAGGTTTTAAGGTTCTTACTAGTCAGATATATTCCTCTGTGGGAAATATGGTGTTTTGAGTCTCTTTCACTAAGGAAGGTGTCGGTCTTGTCAATTCCAAAGTTGGTTTTTGAAACGGTCCCTGTGCTTATATCAAACTCTGGTTTTATGCATCACCCCACCTCTCCTTCCCCTTTATGCAGGCATAAGAGTGTTTTCTAAATGTGAGACTCTGTTCTCTTTCCTAACTCAGTTCACGTGTAGCCATGTTTACAGGATCTTCATAAGTGATATCTTATGATAAGTTTCTTTTTCTGTGTGACTTATTTCACTTAGAATCATCGTACCTGAATCCACTCACTTTGCTGCTACTGGTCGTATGACATTGATTTCATGGCTGAGGGATATTCCATCGTACGTAAGTACCACAATGTTTTGAACCATTTTTATATTTCCTGGGATATTTAAGGTGTACCCAAGTTGAGGTTCTTGTAGTCAGTGCAGCCCTAAATTTGGAGGTGGCTCTTTCTTATTGATTTTCAGTTTTCCCCAGGTATATTCCCTAGACTGGAAGTGGCCTTGGCTCTGTAGCTCTGTTGTTTACATGTTTTAGGGAACACAATGCACTCCTCCAGTGAGGCAGTTGGCAATTTACATCCCGCCCATCAGCATAACAAGGCTCCCAGTTCTCCAGGGCCTGTCTTGCCTTTCTGGTTTTTACACATTTTGTGGATGTCCCTTTTGACCGGTGGGAAGTGATACTTCTTTGTAGTGCAGATTTGCATTGCCCGCTTGCTTGCTTGGCCAAAAAGGGCGTATGCGTTTTCTCCTGAATATATTCAGGAGAAAACGCATACGCCCTTTTTGGCCAAGTGCACCATTGTCCAAGTTGTGCCCCTCTTCCTGTGCTTTACAGGCGATTCCAAGGTACCTCTTGAAATCTGTTTCCTGCTATTTTGCCTCGCTTTCAAGTCCGCCTCGTTGACTTCCCTCAACAGATTTTTGGACGATAGTTGTCCTTTATCACTCTGCCAGTTTGTGAATTGCTGTGCCCCTGAGCTCCATTTCTCAACTCGTTTTTTGTGAGCTGAACGCAAGTCCAAAATTTTGGATCATGTCCTATACTGGTTCCCGGTGGGTGGCTGAGACTTTGGTTAATTCTTCTTCCTGCCGGGAAATTAGAGTGACATGTGCCCGTCCAAATGCCTAACAGCTACTCTCTCATGGGTTCTCCCTCGTCCCTTCCATCCTCTGCCAAATTGGGAACCTGTGCAAACCAGGAGGTTAAAGGGCCTGTCTGTCCAAGTTGGGAGATTGATAGTAAGGCAGTTGGAAAGTCAAACTGGAGCACCAGGAGAGGGACTATTCGTTGAGTTTTAGAAACCTTTCGTATTCACAGTGTGTCCATTCTCTAGGTTTCCTGTACATGTTATAGCTGTAGTAATATTCCCTTGAACCTGGAGAGTTGGGACCCATGGAATGGGGGCCATGCATTATTGCTTGAAAGGGTCTGCATTTGCTCACCCAATCTCACCAATCCTCTCAGTCCCAAGTGTCCAGCCTTATGCCACATACAGCTGTCATTGTAGATAGGGTCTTTCCAGGTTTCCTCAGACACCCTGAAGGAATTGTAAAGAATTTCCCTGTTTTTTGGTTTTGCTTTTGAAATTCCTTTTTATAGTGGGTTTGAGCTGATTCTCGCTGCCATGTTTATGCCACTCTAGACACACTTGATTCCCTTATGGAGACATATCAATACATAGGTTTTAAGATTCTTACTAGTCAGATATATTCCTTTGTGGGAAATATGGGGTTTTGAGTCTCTTTCACTGAGGAAGGTGTCGGTCTTGTCAATTCCAAAGTTGGTTTTTGAAACGGTCCCTGTGCTTATATCAAACTCTGGTTTTATGCATCACCCCACCTCTCCTTCCCCTTTATGCAGGCATAAGAGTGTTTTCTAAATGTGAGACTCTGTTCTCTTTCCTAACTCAGTTCACGTGTAGCCATGTTTACAGGATCTTCATAAGTGATATCTTATGATAAGTTTCTTTTTCTGTGTGACTTATTTCACTTAGAATCATCGTACCTGAATCCACTCACTTTGCTGCTACTGGTCTTATGACATTGATTTCATGGCTGAGGGATATTCCATCGTACGTAAGTACCACAATGTTTTGAACCATTTTTATATTTCCTGGGATATTTAAGGTGTACCCAAGTTGAGGTTCTTGTAGCCAGTGCAGCCCTAAATTTGGAGGTGGCTCTTTCTTATTGATTTTCAGTTTTCCCCAGGTATGTTCCCTAGACTGGAAGTGGCCTTGGCTCTGTAGCTCTGTTGTTTACTTGTTTTAGGGAACACAATGCACTCCTCCAGTGAGGCAGTTGGCAATTTACATCCCGCCCATCAGCATAACAAGGCTCCCTGTTCTCCAGGGCCTGTCTTGCCTTTCTGGTTTTTACACATTTTGTGGATGTCCCTTTTGACCGGTGGGAAGTGATACTTCTTTGTAGTGCAGATTTGCATTGCCCGCTTGCTTGCTTGGCCAAAAAGGGCGTATGCGTTTTCTCCTGAATATATTCAGGAGAAAACGCATACGCCCTTTTTGGCCAAGTGCACCATTGTCCAAGTTGTGCCCCTCTTCCTGTGCTTTACAGGCGATTCCAACGTACCTCTTGAAATCTGTTTCCTGCTATTTTGCCTCACTTTCAAGTCCGCCTCGTTGACTTCCCTCAACAGATTTTTGGACGATAGTTGTCCTTTATCACTCTGCCAGTATGTGAATTGCTGTGCCCCTGAGCTCCATTTCTCACCTCGTTTTTTGTGAGCTGAACGCAAGTCCAAAATTTTGGATCCTGTCCTATACTGGTTCCCGGTGGGTGGCTGAGACTTTGGTTAATTCTTCTTCCTGCCGGGAAATTAGAGTGACATGTGCCCGTCCAAATGCCTAACAGCTACTCTCTCATGGGTTCTCCCTCGTCCCTTCCATCCTCTGCCAAATTGGGAACCTGTGCAAACCAGGAGGTTAAAGGGCCTGTCTCTCCAAGTTGGGAGATTGATAGTAAGGCAGTTGGAAAGTCAAACTGGAGCACCAGGAGAGGGACTATTCATTGAGTTTTAGAAACCTTTCGTATTCACAGTGTGTCCATTCTCTAGCTTTCCTGTACATGTTATAGCTGTAGTAATATTCCCTTGAACCTGGAGAGTTGGGACCCATGGAATGGGGGCCATGCATTATTGCTTGAAAGGGTCTGCATTTGCTCACCCAATCTCACCAATCCTCTCAGTCCCAAGTGTCCAGCCTTATGCCACATCCAGCTGTCATTGTAGATAGGGTCTTTCCAGGTTTCCTCAGACACCCTGAAGGAATTGTAAAGAATTTCCCTGTTTTTTGGTTTTGCTTTTGAAATTCCTTTTTATAGTGGGTTTGAGCTGATTCTCGCTGCCATGTTTATGCCACTCTAGACACACATGATTCCCTTATGGAGACATATCAATACATAGGTTTTAAGATTCTTACTAGTCAGATATATTCCTCTGTGGGAAATATGGGGTTTTGAGTCTCTTTCACTGAGGAAGGTGTCGGTTTTGTCAATTCCAAAGTTGGTTTTTGAAACGGTCCCTGTGCTTATATCATACTCTGGTTTTATGCATCACCCCACCTCTCCTTCCCCTTTATGCAGGCATAAGAGTGTTTTCTAAATGTGAGACTCTGTTCTCTTTCCCAACTCAGTTCACGTGTAGCCATGTTTACAGGATCTTCCTAAGTGATATCTTATGATAAGTTTCTTTTTCTGTGTGACTTATTTCACTTAGAATCATCGTACCTGAATCCACTCACTTTGCTGCTACTGGTCTTATGACATTGATTTCATGGCTGAGGGATATTCCATCGTACGTAAGTACCACAATGTTTTGAACCATTTTTATATTTCCTGGGATATTTAAGGTGTACCCAAGTTGAGGTTCTTGTAGCCAGTGAAGCCCTAAATTTGGAGGTGGCTCTTTCTTATTGATTTTCAGTTTTCCCAAGGTATATTCCCTAGACTGGAAGTGGCCTTGGCTCTGTAGCTCTGTTGTTTACTTGTTTTAGGGAACACAATGCACTCCTCCAGTGAGGCAGTTGGCAATTTACATCCCGCCCATCAGCATAACAAGGCTCCCTGTTCTCCAGGGCCTGTCTTGCCTTTCTGGTTTTTACACATTTTGTGGATGTCCCTTTTGACCGGTGGGAAGTGATACTTCTTTGTAGTGCAGATTTGCATTGCCCGCTTGCTTGCTTGGCCAAAAAGGGCGTATGCGTTTTCTCCTGAATATATTCAGGAGAAAACGCATACGCCCTTTTTGGCCAAGTGCACCATTGTCCAAGTTGGGCCCATCATCCTGTGCTTTACAGGCGATTCCAACGTACCTCTTGAAATCTGTTTCCTGCTATTTTGCCTCGCTTTCAAGTCCGCCTCGTTGACTTCCCTCAACAGATTTTTGGACGATAGTTGTCCTTTATCACTCTGCCAGTTTGTGAATTGCTGTGCCCCTGAGCTCCATTTCTCAACTCGTTTTTTGGGAGCTGAACGCAAGTCCAAAATTTTGGATCATGTCCTATACTGGTTCCCGGTGGGTGGCTGAGACTTTGGTTAATTCTTCTTCCTGCCGGGAAATTAGAGTGACATGTGCCCGTCCAAATGCCTAACAGCTACTCTCTCATGGGTTCTCCCTCGTCCCTTCCATCCTCTGCCAAATTGGGAACCTGTGCAAACCAGGAGGTTAAAGGGCCTGTCTCTCCAAGTTGGGAGATTGATAGTAAGGCAGTTGGAAAGTCAAACTGGAGCACCAGGAGAGGGACTATTCGTTGAGTTTTAGAAACCTTTCGTATTCACAGTGTGTCCATTCTCTAGGTTTCCTGTACATGTTATAGTTGTAGTAATATTCCCTTGAACCTGGAGAGTTGGGACCCATGGAATGGGGGCCATGCATTATTGCTTGAAAGGGTCTGCATTTGCTCACCCAATCTCACCAATCCTCTCAGTCCCAAGTGTCCAGCCTTATGCCACATCCAGCTGTCATTGTAGATAGGGTCTTTTCAGGTTTCCTCAGACACCCTGAAGGAATTGTAAAGAATTTCCCTGTTTTTTGGTTTTGCTTTTGAAATTCCTTTTTATAGTGGGTTTGAGCTGATTCTCGCTGCCATGTTTATGCCACTCTAGACACACTTGATTCCCTTATGGAGACATATCAATACATAGGTTTTAAGATTCTTACTAGTCAGATATATTCCTCTGTGGGAAATATGGTGTTTTGAGTCTCTTTCACTAAGGAAGGTGTCGGTCTTGTCAATTCCAAAGTTGGTTTTTGAAACGGTCCCTGTGCTTATATCAAACTCTGGTTTTATGCATCACCCCACCTCTCCTTCCCCTTTATGCAGGCATAAGAGTGTTTTCTAAATGTGAGACTCTGTTCTCTTTCCCATCTCAGTTCACGTGTAGCCATGTTTACAGGATCTTCCTAAGTGATATCTTATGATAAGTTTCTTTTTCTGTGTGACTTATTTCACTTAGAATCATCGTACCTGAATCCACTCACTTTGCTGCTACTGGTCTTATGACATTGATTTCATGGCTGAGGGATATTCCATCGTACGTAAGTACCACAAAGTTTTGAACCATTTTTATATTTCCTGGGATATTTAAGGTGTACCCAAGTTGAGGTTCTTGTAGCCAGTGAAGCCCTAAATTTGGAGGTGGCTCTTTCTTATTGATTTTCAGTTTTCCCAAGGTATATTCCCTAGACTGGAAGTGGCCTTGGCTCTGTAGCTCTGTTGTTTACTTGTTTTAGGGAACACAATGCACTCCTCCAGTGAGGCAGTTGGCAATTTACATCCCGCCCATCAGCATAACAAGGCTCCCTGTTCTCCAGGGCCTGTCTTGCCTTTCTGGTTTTTACACATTTTGTGGATGTCCCTTTTGACCGGTGGGAAGTGATACTTCTTTGTAGTGCAGATTTGCATTGCCCGCTTGCTTGCTTGGCCAAAAAGGGCGTATGCGTTTTCTCCTGAATATATTCAGGAGAAAACGCATACGCCCTTTTTGGCCAAGTGCACCATTGTCCAAGTTGGGCCCATCTTCCTGTGCTTTACAGGTGATTCCAACGTACCTCTTGAAATCTGTTTCCTGCTATTTTGCCTCGCTTTCAAGTCCGCCTCGTTGACTTCCCTCAACAGATTTTTGGACGATAGTTGTCCTTTATCACTCTGCCAGTTTGTGAATTGCTGTGCCCCTGAGCTCCATTTCTCAACTCGTTTTTTGTGAGCTGAACGCAAGTCCAAAATTTTGGATCATGTCCTATACTGGTTCCCGGTGGGTGGCTGAGACTTTGGTTAATTCTTCTTCCTGCCGGGAAATTAGAGTGACATGTGCCCGTCCAAATGCCTAACAGCTACTCTCTCATGGGTTCTCCCTCGTCCCTTCAATCCTCTGCCAAATTGGGAACCTGTGCAAACCAGGAGGTTAAAGGGCCTGTCTCTCCAAGTTGGGAGATTGATAGTAAGGCAGTTGGAAAGTCAAACTGGAGCACCAGGAGAGGGACTATTCGTTGAGTTTTAGAAACCTTTCGTATTCACAGTGTGTCCATTCTCTAGGTTTCCTGTACATGTTATAGCTGTAGTAATATTCCCTTGAACCTGGAGAGTTGGGACCCATGGAATGGGGGCCATGCATTATTGCTTGAAAGGGTCTGCATTTGCTCACCCAATCTCACCAATCCTCTCAGTCCCAAGTGTCCAGCCTTATGCCACATCCAGCTGTCATTGTAGATAGGGTCTTTTCAGGTTTCCTCAGACACCCTGAAGGAATTGTAAAGAATTTCGCTGTTTTTTGGTTTTGCTTTTGAAATTCCTTTTTATAGTGGGTTTGAGCTGATTCTCGCTGCCATGTTTATGCCACTCTAGACACACTTGATTCCCTTATGGAGACATATCAATACATAGGTTTTAAGGTTCTTACTAGTCAGATATATTCCTCTGTGGGAAATATGGTGTTTTGAGTCTCTTTCACTAAGGAAGGTGTCGGTCTTGTCAATTCCAAAGTTGGTTTTTGAAACGGTCCCTGTGCTTATATCAAACTCTGGTTTTATGCATCACCCCACCTCTCCTTCCCCTTTATGCAGGCATAAGAGTGTTTTCTAAATGTGAGACTCTGTTCTCTTTCCTAACTCAGTTCACGTGTAGCCATGTTTACAGGATCTTCATAAGTGATATCTTATGATAAGTTTCTTTTTCTGTGTGACTTATTTCACTTAGAATCATCGTACCTGAATCCACTCACTTTGCTGCTACTGGTCTTATGACATTGATTTCATGGCTGAGGGATATTCCATCGTACGTAAGTACCACAATGTTTTGAACCATTTTTATATTTCCTGGGATATTTAAGGTGTACCCAAGTTGAGGTTCTTGTAGCCAGTGCAGCCCTAAATTTGGAGGTGGCTCTTTCTTATTGATTTTCAGTTTTCCCCCGGTATATTCCCTAGACTGGAAGTGGCCTTGGCTCTGTAGCTCTGTTGTTTACTTGTTTTAGGGAACACAATGCACTCCTCCAGTGAGGCAGTTGGCAATTTACATCCCGCCCATCAGCATAACAAGGCTCCCTGTTCTCCAGGGCCTGTCTTGCCTTTCTGGTTTTTACACATTTTGTGGATGTCCCTTTTGACCGGTGGGAAGTGATACTTCTTTGTAGTGCAGATTTGCATTGCCCGCTTGCTTGCTTGGCCAAAAAGGGCGTATGCGTTTTCTCCTGAATATATTCAGGAGAAAACGCATACGCCCTTTTTGGCCAAGTGCACCATTGTCCAAGTTGTGCCCCTCTTCCTGTGCTTTACAGGCGATTCCAACGTACCTCTTGAAATCTGTTTCCTGCTATTTTGCCTCACTTTCAAGTCCGCCTCGTTGACTTCCCTCAACAGATTTTTGGACGATAGTTGTCCTTTATCACTCTGCCAGTATGTGAATTGCTGTGCCCCTGAGCTCCATTTCTCAACTCGTTTTTTGTGAGCTGAACGCAAGTCCAAAATTTTGGATCCTGTCCTATACTGGTTCCCGGTGGGTGGCTGAGACTTTGGTTAATTCTTCTTCCTGCCGGGAAATTAGAGTGACATGTGCCCGTCCAAATGCCTAACAGCTACTCTCTCATGGGTTCTCCCTCGTCCCTTCCATCCTCTGCCAAATTGGGAACCTGTGCAAACCAGGAGGTTAAAGGGCCTGTCTCTCCAAGTTGGGAGATTGATAGTAAGGCAGTTGGAAAGTCAAACTGGAGCACCAGGAGAGGGACTATTCATTGAGTTTTAGAAACCTTTGGTATTCACAGTGTGTCCATTCTCTAGGTTTCCTGTACATGTTATAGCTGTAGTAATATTCCCTTGAACCTGGAGAGTTGGGACCCATGGAATGGGGGCCATGCATTATTGCTTGAAAGGGTCTGCATTTGCTCACCCAATCTCACCAATCCTCTCAGTCCCAAGTGTCCAGCCTTATGCCACATCCAGCTGTCATTGTAGATAGGGTCTTTCCAGGTTTCCTCAGACACCCTGAAGGAATTGTAAAGAATTTCCCTGTTTTTTGGTTTTGCTTTTGAAATTCCTTTTTATAGTGGGTTTGAGCTGATTCTCGCTGCCATGTTTATGCCACTCTAGACACACTTGATTCCCTTATGGAGACATATCAATACATAGGTTTTAAGATTCTTACTAGTCAGATATATTCCTCTGTGGGAAATATGGGGTTTTGAGTCTCTTTCACTGAGGAAGGTGTCGGTTTTGTCAATTCCAAAGTTGGTTTTTGAAACGGTCCCTGTGCTTATATCAAACTCTGGTTTTATGCATCACCCCACCTCTCCTTCCCCTTTATGCAGGCATAAGAGTGTTTTCTAAATGTGAGACTCTGTTCTCTTTCCTAACTCAGTTCACGTGTAGCCATGTTTACAGGATCTTCATAAGTGATATCTTATGATAAGTTTCTTTTTCTGTGTGACTTATTTCACTTAGAATCATCGTACCTGAATCCACTCACTTTGCTGCTACTGGTCTTATGACATTGATTTCATGGCTGAGGGATATTCCATCGTACGTAAGTACCACAATGTTTTGAACCATTTTTATATTTCCTGGGATATTTAAGGTGTACCCAAGTTGAGGTTCTTGTAGCCAGTGCAGCCCTAAATTTGCAGGTGGCTCTTTCTTATTGATTTTCAGTTTTCCCCAGGTATATTCCCTAGACTGGAAGTGGCCTTGGCTCTGTAGCTCTGTTGTTTACTTGTTTTAGGGAACACAATGCACTCCTCCAGTGAGGCAGTTGGCAATTTACATCCCGCCCATCAGCATAACAAGCCTCCCTGTTCTCCAGGGCCTGTCTTGCCTTTCTGGTTTTTACACATTTTGTGGATGTCCCTTTTGACCGGTGGGAAGTGATACTTCTTTGTAGTGCAGATTTGCATTGCCCGCTTGCTTGCTTGGCCAAAAAGGGCGTATGCGTTTTCTCCTGAATATATTCAGGAGAAAACGCATACGCCCTTTTTGGCCAAGTGCACCATTGTCCAAGTTGTGCCCCTCTTCCTGTGCTTTACAGGCGATTCCAACGTACCTCTTGAAATCTGTTTCCTGCTATTTTGCCTCACTTTCAAGTCCGCCTCGTTGACTTCCCTCAACAGATTTTTGGACGATAGTTGTCCTTTATCACTCTGCTAGTTTGTGAATTGCTGTGCCCCTGAGCTCCATTTCTCAACTCGTTTTTTGTGAGCTGAACGCAAGTCCAAAATTTTGGATCCTGTCCTATACTGGTTCCCGGTGGGTGGCTGAGACTTTGGTTAATTCTTCTTCCTGCCGGGAAATTAGAGTGACATGTGCCCGTCCAAATGCCTAACAGCTACTCTCTCATGGGTTCTCCCTCGTCCCTTCCATCCTCTGCCAAATTGGGAACCTGTGCAAACCAGGAGGTTAAAGGGCCTGTCTCTCCAAGTTGGGAGATTGATAGTAAGGCAGTTGGAAAGTCAAACTGGAGCACCAGGAGAGGGACTATTCGTTGAGTTTTAGAAACCTTTCGTATTCACAGTGTGTCCATTCTCTAGGTTTCCTGTACATGTTATAGCTGTAGTAATATTCCCTTGAACCTGGAGAGTTGGGACCCATGGAATGGGGGCCATGCATTATTGCTTGAAAGGGTCTGCATTTGCTCACCCAATCTCACCAATCCTCTCAGTCCCAAGTGTCCAGCCTTATGCCACATCCAGCTGTCATTGTAGATAGGGTCTTTCCAGGTTTCCTCAGACACCCTGAAGGAATTGTAAAGAATTTCCCTGTTTTTTGGTTTTGCTTTTGAAATTCCTTTTTATAGTGGGTTTGAGCTGATTCTCCCTTCCATGTTTATGCCACTCTAGACACACTTGATTCCCTTATGGAGACATATCAATACATAGGTTTTAAGATTCTTACTAGTCAGATATATTCCTCTGTGGGAAATATGGGGTTTTGAGTCTCTTTCACTAAGGAAGGTGTCGGTCTTGTCAATTCCAAAGTTGGTTTTTGAAACGGTCCCTGTGCTTATATCAAACTCTGGTTTTATGCATCACCCCACCTCTCCTTCCCCTTTATGCAGGCATAAGAGTGTTTTCTAAATGTGAGACTCTGTTCTCTTTCCTAACTCAGTTCACGTGTAGCCATGTTTACAGGATCTTCCTAAGTGATATCTTATGATAAGTTTCTTTTTTCTGTGTGACTTATTTCACTTAGAATCATCGTACCTGAATCCACTCACTTTGCTGCTACTGGTCGTATGACATTGATTTCATGGCTGAGGGATATTCCATCGTACCTAAGTACCACAATGTTTTGAACCATTTTTATATTTCCTGGGATATTTAAGGTGTACCCAAGTTGAGGTTCTTGTAGCCAGTGCAGCCCTAAATTTGGAGGTGGCTCTTTCTTATTGATTTTCAGTTTTCCCCAGGTATATTCCCTAGACTGGAAGTGGCCTTGGCTCTGTAGCTCTGTTGTTTACTTGTTTTAGGGAACACAATGCACTCCTCCAGTGAGGCAGTTGGCAATTTACATCCCGCCCATCAGCATAACAAGGCTCCCAGTTCTCCAGGGCCTGTCTTGCCTTTCTGGTTTTTACACATTTTGTGGATGTCCCTTTTGACCGGTGGGAAGTGATACTTCTTTGTAGTGCAGATTTGCATTGCCCGCTTGCTTGCTTGGCCAAAAAGGGCGTATGCGTTTTCTCCTGAATATATTCAGGAGAAAACGCATACGCCCTTTTTGGCCAAGTGCACGATTGTCCAAGTTGTGCCCCTCTTCCTGTGCTTTACAGGCGATTCCAAGGTACCTCTTGAAATCTGTTTCCTGCTATTTTGCCTCGCTTTCAAGTCCGCCTCGTTGACTTCCCTCAACAGATTTTTGGACGATAGTTGTCCTTTATCACTCTGCCAGTTTGTGAATTGCTGTGCCCCTGAGCTCCATTTCTCAACTCGTTTTTTGTGAGCTGAACGCAAGACCAAAATTTTGGATCATGTCCTATACTGGTTCCCGGTGGGTGGCTGAGACTTTGGTTAATTCTTCTTCCTGCCGGGAAATTAGAGTGACATGTGCCCGTCCAAATGCCTAACAGCTACTCTCTCATGGGTTCTCCCTCGTCCCTTCCATCCTCTGCCAAATTGGGAACCTGTGCAAACCAGGAGGTTAAAGGGCCTGTCTGTCCAAGTTGGGAGATTGATAGTAAGGCAGTTGGAAAGTCAAACTGGAGCACCAGGAGAGGGACTATTCGTTGAGTTTTAGAAACCTTTCGTATTCACAGTGTGTCCATTCTCTAGGTTTCCTGTACATGTTATAGCTGTAGTAATATTCCCTTGAACCTGGAGAGTTGGGACCCATGGAATGGGGGCCATGCATTATTGCTTGAAAGGGTCTGCATTTGCTCACCCAATCTCACCAATCCTCTCAGTCCCAAGTGTCCAGCCTTATGCCACATACAGCTGTCATTGTAGATAGGGTCTTTCCAGGTTTCCTCAGACACCCTGAAGGAATTGTAAAGAATTTCCCTGTTTTTTGGTTTTGCTTTTGAAATTCCTTTTTATAGTGGGTTTGAGCTGATTCTCGCTGCCATGTTTATGCCACTCTAGACACACATGATTCCCTTATGGAGACATATCAATACATAGGTTTTAAGATTCTTACTAGTCAGATATATTCCTCTGTGGGAAATATGGGATTTTGAGTCTCTTTCACTGAGGAAGGTGTCGGTTTTGTCAATTCCAAAGTTGGTTTTTGAAACGGTCCCTGTGCTTATATCAAACTCTGGTTTTATGCATCACCCCACCTCTCCTTCCCCTTTATGCAGGCATAAGAGTGTTTTCTAAATGTGAGACTCTGTTCTCTTTCCTAACTCAGTTCACGTGTAGCCATGTTTACAGGATCTTCCTAAGTGATATCTTATGATAAGTTTCTTTTTCTGTGTGACTTATTTCACTTAGAATCATCGTACCTGAATCCACTCACTTTGCTGCTACTGGTCTTATGACATTGATTTCATGGCTGAGGGATATTCCATCGTACGTAAGTACCACAATGTTTTGAACCATTTTTATATTTCCTGGGATATTTAAGGTGTACCCAAGTTGAGGTTCTTGTAGCCAGTGAAGCCCTAAATTTGGAGGTGGCTCTTTCTTATTGATTTTCAGTTTTCCCAAGGTATATTCCCTAGACTGGAAGTGGCCTTGGCTCTGTAGCTCTGTTGTTTACTTGTTTTAGGGAACACAATGCACTCCTCCAGTGAGGCAGTTGGCAATTTACATCCCGCCCATCAGCATAACAAGGCTCCCTGTTCTCCAGGGCCTGTCTTGCCTTTCTGGTTTTTACACATTTTGTGGATGTCCCTTTTGACCGGTGGGAAGTGATACTTCTTTGTAGTGCAGATTTGCATTGCCCGCTTGCTTGCTTGGCCAAAAAGGGCGTATGCGTTTTCTCCTGAATATATTCAGGAGAAAACGCATACGCCCTTTTTGGCCAAGTGCACCATTGTCCAAGTTGGGCCCATCTTCCTGTGCTTTACAGGTGATTCCAACGTACCTCTTGAAATCTGTTTCCTGCTATTTTGCCTCGCTTTCAAGTCCGCCTCGTTGACTTCCCTCAACAGATTTTTGGACGATAGTTGTCCTTTATCACTCTGCCAGTTTGTGAATTGCTGTGCCCCTGAGCTCCATTTCTCAACTCGTTTTTTGGGAGCTGAACGCAAGTCCAAAATTTTGGATCATGTCCTATACTGGTTCCCGGTGGGTGGCTGAGACTTTGGTTAATTCTTCTTCCTGCCGGGAAATTAGAGTGACATGTGCCCGTCCAAATGCCTAACAGCTACTCTCTCATGGGTTCTCCCTCGTCCCTTCAATCCTCTGCCAAATTGGGAACCTGTGCAAACCAGGAGGTTAAAGGGCCTGTCTCTCCAAGTTGGGAGATTGATAGTAAGGCAGTTGGAAAGTCAAACTGGAGCACCAGGAGAGGGACTATTCGTTGAGTTTTAGAAACCTTTCGTATTCACAGTGTGTCCATTCTCTAGGTTTCCTGTACATGTTATAGCTGTAGTAATATTCCCTTGAACCTGGAGAGTTGGGACCCATGGAATGGGGGCCATGCATTATTGCTTGAAAGGGTCTGCATTTGCTCACCCAATCTCACCAATCCTCTCAGTCCCAAGTGTCCAGCCTTATGCCACATCCAGCTGTCATTGTAGATAGGGTCTTTTCAGGTTTCCTCAGACACCCTGAAGGAATTGTAAAGAATTTCCCTGTTTTTTGGTTTTGCTTTTGAAATTCCTTTTTATAGTGGGTTTGAGCTGATTCTCGCTGCCATGTTTATGCCACTCTAGACACACTTGATTCCCTTATGGAGACATATCAATACATAGGTTTTAAGGTTCTTACTAGTCAGATATATTCCTCTGTGGGAAATA